>NC_087274.1:18194228-18520637 GCF_015220805.1 Pogoniulus pusillus | reverse complement strand
CCGAGCAGTAAGAGCTACCCTTTTTCTCCACAGAAATGTCAGTCTGCTACACTGCTCTTGTGGTGGCTGAATACTCATTCCAGCTACAACAGTGGGAAATGCCACAGACAGGGCAATGTCCCCAAGAAGAGAGCATGAGAAGATGAAATGCATGGGAACTGAACTCTCCATGCTCCATCCAGCCTCTGGGAGACAATTTCTGATGTTGCACTGCCTCAGTGCTGCTTACTTCTCTCTGGAAAGAAATCACTGCTGTCTCAACAAAAGAAGAAAGAATTGCTTGTGTGGAGCAGGTATGTTGGCAAGCAGGAGACAGTAGCCCTAAAACTTTACAGAACAGCATCGCTGAAACGTCCCCCAGCATCTGCCAGCTTGAGTTGTGCCCTTCAGGTCTGAAACCCACGGGAACTGCAGTGGAAGTTTATGTTGCTCAAGCATCACTTTCAGTTTTGGCTAACAGAGAAATAAAAAAGCAAACCAGCTCCATGACAACGAGCCCAGAAGTGAGCAAACTGCCCAACTGTGCCTTAATAAAGCTCTTTCCCCTCACTGCATGCTGAAGGTTGCTTGTTTCAGATAAGCATATGAAGTCATCAAAAGGAAGATTAATTTAAAAGCTTGATAACATTTTCCCTTTTCTGTTGGAAGGTCAATAAGGTCTGAGAGACAGGCTAATAAGCTTAGTGAGCTTATGCACCCTGCCCAAAACAAAAATGCTTAAAACTTTTCCCTCCCTCCTTCTCCTCCCACAGCTCTCCCTGTGACACCTCCCTCCAGCCAGCATTACCTAACCTTTACACAAACACGCAGTTCCCAGAAGCATCAACTTCACCCAGCTCCAGCTTTCTGTCTGGATTAGGGGAGCAGAGGCAAAGAGCTACTACTGAGGGGTTCTGCAGCAGCTCTGCAAGGTAATCAGCTTGGATTTTTACTTTCTGTTTGTAATGCCTAACTAGTGGTTAAGCAAATAGACCAAAAAAAGCACCTGGCAAACTGTCTTGCTAGAACTTGCAGTAGGAGGGAAGTCTCAATATAAACTTAAATTACTTTGGCTTTACTTGCTTCCTGCAGGGAAAAGGAGGCAGCTCTATTCTAAAAGATCAAGCTGTATTATAAAACATAAAATCACTGGTCTGTCTTTTAGTCGTGGGTGCCAGTTCTATGTGTTTAAACATGCATATGCATTCTGGTTTACTTTCAGTTCATCACATCAGACAGATTAAGAAAGCAGCATCCCCTGGGACGCTGCTCCAGCTGCTCGGCTCAGCACTGCCACGAGCTGTGCACCCTCCTCTCCAGCCAGATCGCAACACAAAGCCCTTCGTTCCCTGTAGCTTCTTGTACCTTTTGTAGGCTCGGTATTGCCAAGATGCTTCTGCTTCTTCCTCTGGTGGCTGGGCTTGCCCTGTCTGCCTTCGGTGCCATGGCAGACAAAGAGACTGATTCAAGCCAAGAGTCACTTCATGACATACAGAGAAAAGTGAACGACCTCTGGAAGAATTTGCTCTATCCAATGCTTCCTGGCAATGAGACCGATGGATTGATGTATGCCACTTGTGAAATGAAGCCCAGCTCCAAAATAGATGCTGAGAAGCCACAAGTGACTGGACAGGTCCTATTCCGACAGTATTACTCCTATGGAAGATTAGAAGCCATTTTCCACTTGGATGGGTTTCTGCTGGGTAATAACCAATCTGGTCGAGCTATACACATCCACGAGCTCGGAGACCTCAGCAATGGCTGTGACTCTACAGGTGGGCACTACAACCCCTTCGGAGTCAACCATCCTCGGCATCCAGGGGATTTTGGCAACTTCTTTCCCAGAGAAGGCAAAATCAGAAAATACAAACCAAACCTCTTTGCCACTCTGTTTGGTCCATATTCCATTATGGGCAGATCCATTGTGATCCATGAGCAGGAAGATGACATGGGCAAGGGCAACAATAAGGCCAGCCTGGAAAATGGAAACGCTGGGAAGCGCCTGGCATGCTGTGTCATTGGGATGGGCAACAAGAACCTCTGGGAAGAGAAACACTCTGAAGTTACAGACAAGAAGAAGAGAGGCCTCAACAAACGGTCACAGAACCAGGCTTAGGCGAAGACCAACAAGCCACCTACAGCCCAGGCAGCACAAAGCACCTTAGGCCACGCCACTGGGCACCAAGCTCTATGGCAAAAGGATTTCCCTTTCCATTTGCTTGCTCCTCTGAGATATGCCTGTCACTTTGTAGAGACTCCTTCCTGTAAGCCCATCAATAAAGCCAGCATCAACACAACCTTGTGCTGTATTTTCTTGAAGGAAAAAGTTTCCCTTTTATGCAGTTTGGGAGCTGAATGTGTGTAAAGCTGTTTACAGAATATTGACTACACCTGTGTGCTGTAAGGGGCTCTGAAGGGATGCTGTTAGAAACCAAAGGAAAAACAAGGTAATAGGTGCAAGTAATAATCATACAATGGGCTGGAAGGGACCTCTGAATGTCATCTAGCCCAACTCTCCCTGTAGTCAACAGGGACATCCTCAACTAGATCAGGTTGCCCAGAGACCTGTCAAGCCTCACCTTGAGTATCTCCAGGGATGGGGCCCCCAACAACCTCCCTGAGAAACCTGTTGCAGTGTTCCACCTTCAGAGCAAAGAACCTGTTCCTAATATCCAATCTAAATCTACTCTGCTCTAGTTTGCAGCCATTGCCCTCATCCTGTCACTGAAGGCCTTTGTAAACAGTCCCTCTCCATCCTTCTCATAGCCCTCTTCAGGTACTGGCAGGCTGCTCAGTTCTCCCTGGAGCTTCCTTTTCTCCAGCCTGAACACCCCAGCTCCCTCAGCTTGTCACTGTAGCAGAGCTGCTCCAACTCTACGAGCATTTTCATAGCCTCCTCTGGACCTGCTCCATCAGGTCTATGTCCTTTCCATATTGAGGTCTCTAGACTTGGATGCAGTACTCCAGGTGAGGTCACACCAGAGCAAAGAAACTGCCTCTCAAGGGAACTATCCTGTATTTAGCTCCAACCCCAACAGTGAAAAGATCTCCGTGCTTCCAAGAGAGCTGGATGGAGATAACAGATCCCTGACCAGAAAAAAAGGACTTTGCCTAAAAATCAGGGGAAGCACAAACATCTGTGGTAGAGTTTAGATCCATTCCACTATTCTATTTGCATTTTCAGGTTTGACAATCAAACATGGATAAGCTTCTTAACTATTTCAAATTGGCTACACGGCCATAGCTGTCACACTGCTGACAATTGAAAGCAAAGTTAAAGACATATTCCTGTTTACCAAGTCTCCAGCAAAAAATCCCCAAAGCTTCTAGTTTGTGCCTCGTTAGTAACTAAGTTATAGATGCAAGTTGCAATGCTGCTTGACAATGATGTCAGAGTTGGCAGATCAGAGATAAATACTGGTTTCCAAAAATACTGAGTGTGTTTCTTCATACAAAAAAAAACGTTGGAAGTGCATCAGTCAGTTCAGATCGGGAGAAGCGACAGTGAAAAGACTTAACACAGATAACTTCCAGCTTTCCTTTTTAAATTTAGCACAACTCACTGAAAACCCTCAAACAGTACCTTGTGACTATCATCCATCTGATAGCAGGAAGAGAGCAGGACACAGGCAGGTAGAAGGAGAGTAGCAGGAAATGTTTTTTATTAAAGATGACAAAATGTACTAATATAGTTGAACCATGTGCTACAGTTAATCCGGGCAGCGACAAAGGAGAGGTCTGCAAATAAATTAATCTGCATAATTTAGAAAGTCAAACTGCAAAACAGAAACTGGTAAACAAAATCCTATCTTTCAGATATGTAGCAGACTTTCAACTTAATCTCAGTTAAGATTTTTGAAATACATTCCTGAGCTCCTAAGGATTAAAGAAATTCCACTGGCTTTATTATACAAATTCCCATATGCTTAAAAATAGTCTCACTTAGAAAAGCAGCAGCATTCGAAAGGACACTTCTTCATCTGTCAGTTTCACACACTCATTTCACAAACTCAGTGACCATTGCTTTGCAAATAACCACATCCTACTTCCAAATCAAGTCCTTTCCACAGATCCTGCATCCATTCACTTGGAGGTGAGAGCCAACCTCCCCAAAATCAGTTTTTCTCCATACCACTGCCACAACATTGCCTTCTCAGTTTGTTCCCTCCGAGCCCAGTCTTAAAAAGGATTAGAATATGTCTGGTGCCATTTCTGCATTTCAATAGTCCTAAGAAAAAGGGAACACAAACAAACCAACCCAACCCTCACATTCCCTGGAAAATGCAACTAATATTGCATTGATTCCACCAAAAAAAACCCCCAAAAACAAAAAACACCACTCATTAATTCACTGCGGGTGGAATCATTTTTCTAACAGCACAACAATCTAAAGGACAGCAATATCCAAGGAAGACGCTGACAAGAATATTCAATTAGCCATCACAGAGTGCAGCAGAGATGTCTCTCTTTACAGGTATCCTGCCTCTGAAGTCTTGTGTTCCTGGAAGAAAGCTAAAAATGTAGCTAGAAGATCCCTTCACTGGGGCTGAAAGGAGAGGGACAGTATTG
Source organism: Pogoniulus pusillus (assembly GCF_015220805.1). Taxonomy (NCBI): domain Eukaryota; kingdom Metazoa; phylum Chordata; class Aves; order Piciformes; family Lybiidae; genus Pogoniulus; species Pogoniulus pusillus. Next base: position 18,516,089 of record NC_087274.1, on the reverse strand, counting down.
CAGCAGTGATATAGCACTGAAAATGAGGTTTCCAGAGACAGAGGTATCTCACTGGAACTTAATGATTGCAAAAATATAAAAATGACATCTAAGAGAAAGAAATAGTCTGGCGAGGAGAAGGCTGAGAGGGGATCTGATCACTCTCTACAAATATCCGAGGGCTGGGGGTCAAGAGGGAGGAGGACAGGCTCTGCTCAGTTATGCCATGGGATAGGTCAAGGAGCAATGGGCATAAACTGCAGCACAGGAAGTTCCACCTCAACGTGAGGAAGAACTTTTTTCCTGTAAGGGTCACAGAGCACTGTAACAGGCTCCAGGGGGAGGTTGTGGAGTATCCTCTGGAGACTTTCGAGACCTGTCTGGATGTGTTCCTGTGTGAGCTGCACTAGATTATGGCCCTGCTCTGGCACAGGGGATTGACTCAAAGATCTCCAGAAGTTCCTTCCAACCCCTAACACCCTGTGATCCTGTGATGGTGTGAGGATAATTACCAAGATGTCCTGATTGCTGGGTTGTACATCACAGAAGAACACACCAAAAGGAATCATTAAATCAGACACTAAAAAACTGTTGGTCCAGCACTGCTTCTACCTGCTTGAATTCTCACACCAAGCTCTTCATTAATGAATAGCATTAACTGTCTATTAAGCAAAATGGTAACTCACACAGCTGTGGGTCAGCAAAGTGGCAGCAGGGAAACAATGGAACATCCTCAACATTCCTGAGCTCAGCTAGCTGAAATCTTGACCTTCTTATTTGCTTGCCTCAGTTCTGACTGCATTGATATTTAGCTCTGTGCTGGATTAGTCTGTGAAAGATGGAAAATAATACATCTTGAATAAAATGCTACTTCGTGTGAAATTCAAGCATTAAAGGAAAAAATCCTGCCACATTCTCCCAGAGATTTCAGTCTCTGCAGCTATTTCTCTTCCAACTTGTCAGTATTGTCATATAAATGAGTCAATAATGCAGTCAGTCACAATTAATGGGAACAGCAAAACAATTTTTCATATATTTCAACCCTTCTTGGTTTTTCAGGTGATGAGGAATTTAAATGGTGATCAGGATAATGAAAAGAAAACTTTTCACAGCTACATGTCCCTAATAGGCTTAAATAAACAGATGGGTTTTGTTCCTAAGGGCTGCTGCTTAGTGTCAGCAAAATGCTGCAATGTCAAATTACCTTTAAAGAGAAAGGAAACCTATCTGAGGAGCACTGACTATGGCTGCACTGCCTGCAGACAGACACTGAAAGGGTTACATGAACACACCTGCTAGGGAAAACACATGAGAGCACAGATAAGCCACATTTTTCACCTTCCCGCCATCATTCCTTATATTTATATGTAATAATTTACATACAGCCTTTCTTCTGCTGAATACAAACTGTTCATGGACTCTGACACCTTGATTATGGCAGCACCTGCTAGCTCATCTTCCATATACAGAAGAGTTTGTCACTACTGCTAATAGAAACTCTGTTTATTCAGTAGCTGACAAGTGGGCTGTAAAAATTTGCAGCTGGCAGTTATTTGTCAAAGGAGGACTCAATCTGGGAGGGATTTTCCTTTTTATTAGTAGTATTTTATTAAATTTGGATTAATTCTCTCTGATTGGTTTCAAGTTCTAGGAGTGAGAAATGAACAGTTACAGACAATTAGGTCCCAAGCCAGCAGAAAAATTGCCTTGACGGCTGCTGGCCCATAGAAGCTCCCCAGCTGCAGAGACCATTCCTTATGCTACAAACAGGAGAGGAAGGACGTGCCTCCCCTTCTCCAACAGCTGCTGACTTCAACGTTAACTATTCCCTTGTTGCTGCCTTCCTAGGAGCAGAGTGGCACAGCTCCAGCATCAGGAGTGAGCTAGGCAATGACACAGCAGCCTCCCCTTTCTCCACTTACTAAAGAAATGTTTTCCTATGACTACATCGACAAGGGAAGACATTTAAGAAAGCAGCAAGGATGCAAATAAGCCTTCTACCACACCACAGGCTGGTGTGATGAGGAGGAAAAGGAGATTTATCCTTAATTCCAAAGAATAAGAAAATAAAATAGGCAGATTCCTTCAGAAAGGAGGGCACAGATGGAGCAGGCTGAAATCTACCACCTCTTATTCAGCCTGAGAGAACTACAGGCATGCAGAGATAGTTTTCAGAGACTTCCTGTAAGGGAATAGTGACTTCCCTGTAAGGATGTACTTACAGCCACTCTGTGTAAAAAGACATAGAACACACCCTGAAGAACAAGCAAAAGCTTGCAGCCTTAAGATGCTTCTCAATTTATCACCCCAAATTTTTCATCTTGGGCAGACACTTGTAACCATTAAAATAGAGTCCAGCACAACAACCTTTGATGTCACAGAAGCCTAGTGACAACATGACGTATGATCTGTGTGATAAATCGTCTGCATAGAAACTTCAAATCACTACAAAAACCCAACATGATTTAACCTCAGCATTAACTCTTTCCCTTTAGGTAATTTGTATGTTTGGACACTAATATAAAAACACTGTTATTAGACAAACGTTAACAGTTCACTCTATAAGTCAACCATACAGCAGAGTTTCACCAATCACAGACTCTGCAAAAGCATTGCAGCAAAAGGCTCAAGATCTCATACCTCAAGCCAAACTGTTAGCCAAATATTCACAGTTTTTGGCAGGATCAGATGGTTTCTCATCTTCTGGTTCAGGCAGCTCCTGAGAGCTGTTATTTGTGTGTGCAGTTGTACCACTGAGTCCTCCATGCCTTCCAAGGTCCTCAGCATGCACCAGAGCCACTGTGCTGCTATTCTGATCATATCTCTCACTTGGGATTTCGCAGTCGCTCTCTGAGGTTCCACCATTGTCTTTCAGGGCCTCAGTTTCAGCTGTCTGTTCGTTCTCTGAGTTTGAGGGGTCTGTGGGGTCAGATGGGTCAGGGCTGGAAAGTGGAAACTCTCCCTCGGATGAACCATTAAGTTCTGCTCCAACCACCAAGTTCTGCTCCCCTGCAGAAGCTCCTGCTCTTTTCCCTTCCAATTCTGCAACTGCCTGTGCTGTCAGTTTAATTATCTGACTTCCAAGCTTGTTTATTTCTTCTTCCTCAGAAGGTAGTTGGGGTAATGAAGGATAAAAATGTTTATTTTGGTTTCTGTTATTTAAGTTTGTTCCCTCTGGAGCCAGGGACTCGCTTGCAACAGCACAAGGTTCATCGCATTCTCCCTTCTGTTCTGCTGGAAAAGAAATGGAACAGTGAGATCCTGCAGTCAGCCACAGGCATTTATTACACATCTGACCCTCTTCAGACCATCACCATCAGTGCCACAGAGACGTTTACCCAAGTGAGGAATTTCTAACAGTGATTCTCTAATGCATCTCAGGCCCATTTCTTAGATGATAAGCTAGCAACACATAGTTTCTTGCTGGATCTGGCCCAGTTTTGGAGCCTGTCCACCTCTAAACTCTGGCAACACTTTTGGAGTCATAGTCAACACCACATTGTAGAACAGCAGGGCCAGGCAAACTTTTTGACAGGAATATCAAGTGTAATGGGGCACATAGCACTGATGCCCATGTCACTACCATTTCCAGGGGTTAACACAAGCTCCATTTTATTTGGAGCTTTTCACAGGCTTTCATCCAATACTGAAGTTTTGTTACTGGTCCTGCAATACTTCTAACATACAAGATTATGCTAATTTGGGTACCAGCATAGAACAAAGCAGCAGTGGAAGAATTTTAAATATATCATTATACCAAAAGGCAAACACTGAACAAGGCTTCAGAAAAGAGAAAACAGCAATGTGTAAACAAACAGCTTTGTGAAAGAGAGAATTTGTCCTCATCTCAGCTAAGGACAAAAAGCTTCATTGAAAATAAGCTTGCTTGCAAAGACAAGCAAGGAAAATCAGAGGATAGCAGAGGGATGGCTGCACTGCCTCCTGCCATGCAGAGGCATGGCACTGCAGTTTATGAGCAATCACTCTGTTTCTCCTGTCTCACACAATGCACAGGACAGCCTGGCTGCAGGCTGGGATCAGAGCTGTGCAAGCCAGGAGCCTACTGTCTCTATAAGACCTGCCTCATCCGTAAATTGGGGGCTGCCAACTGAGTGAGACGAGGGTTGGCATGAAGGGAACAGACATTTACTACTGTTAAGGAGGCCAGGAATGCTGCTCTGAAGAGCTGAAATATTAAGTCTGTGGAAAAGGCAGGGATAAATTAACTTTTAAAAGGTGATCACCCACTGGATCTAATCCTCATTATCTGAGCACTCAGCCAGAAAACTAGGAGCTCAATTTGCAGTACTGCTCTGCTTATGTTGTACATCTGAACAAGTACTTAAAGTGCTTCAAAAAGAGCCAAAACTTGTGTACCTCAAATTGGCACTCAAAATTAGCAAAGGACTCTGCCTTACTCTTTGTGTGCCTCAGTTTCCTCCCTCTCCAGAAGGTTACCATCATCCCATCACCTGGCTGCAATTTTCTGATGATAAATTGCTTCAGAGCACTGTATCACCAGGAAAGTTCATGGAGAAGCAGTACTTCTGTCTTCAGGGAATGCTTGAAATAGCACACAGGCAATGCAGCAGGACCAAAGCATTCAACAATGACGAGAAGAACCTGATGAGCTGTTCATTAGCAACTGTGAGGCTCAAGTACAATCCATCCCATGACACTACTCATCCTGTGCACTGGATAAATGTTCTGGGCTCCCTAGTTGAGGGAGGACAGGGAACTGCTTGAGAGGGTACAGCAAAGGGCTAAAAAGATTATTAGGCGATTGGAACAAGATGTCTTCTGAAGAAATTCAGAGTGCCTTAAGGCTTTTTAGTCTAGAGAAGGAAAGACTGAGAAAAGATCTTATCAATGCTTAATAAATACTTAAAAGGGTGGGTGTCAAGAGGATGGGGCCAGTCCTTTTTCAGTGATGCCCAGTGGTAAGACAAGAGGTAACAGGCACAAACTGGAACACAGGAAGCTACATCTAAACATGAGAAGGAAATTCTTCGAGGGTGGTAGAGGACTAGAACAGGCTGCCCAGAGAGGTACTGGAGTCTCCGTCTGCAGAGTCATTCAAAACCTGCCTGGATGCTGTCTTGTCAACACGCTCTTAAGTCAACCTGCTCTGGCAGAGGGTTTGGACTAGGTTATCTCCAGAGGGTCCCTTCCAACCCCTAACATTCTGTGTTTCTGTAAAGTGAGATTTAGTGGCATAAGAGAGTCTGTATGTCATTAGGCATTTTCACAAGGGACTTCTATCACCCAGATTAACTGGAACAGTGACAAGCACAGACTAAAACAGGCCTTGATGAGACCAGGGTAAGCAAACAGATTAGATAAAAAGCCTGAAAGAGCCCTCTGATTATCTGCAGATCCAGACAGGGCAGCATTTGATGTATTACAAAAAGTTCTGACAGAGAATGTATGTCAGCACAAAGGGCCAAGAACATGTCCTGGGCCAAAGAGGCACCAATCACCAGTGGCGGTATTTAAAGGACCATGGCTGACAGATGTGGCATCAGATCCCATAAAGACATCTAAGAATTTCATTGCTGCTCTGCTTATCAACTGTTTTAACTCAACTGAGAATTCAACTGATAGGACAATAAAAGTGGGTTTGGTTTGTTTTTCTGAAATACTTTAAAACCAAGGTCATATTTGCTTGGTGAATCACGGCAGATGGACACACTCTTATGTTCTTCCCAGCTGCCAAAACCCCCCAGATTTTGAATGTATACTGTATAGATGAAAAATTGCAATATGCACCAAGCTCCCAAAGCTCAGCAGCAGGCAGCAGTTCTCTGTGCAGCCATTCTCTCACTACCACACAGCTCTGTGACTCCAAACACAGGTGGCCCTACAGTGACTTCCTTTCCAGGCTCAAAGGGGAGATGGCAGCCCCAAACATCCTCCAGGGAAAAACAACCTGGAGTAACAGAACTTATTTTCTGTTACTCCACCTACTGCTAGAAGCTATGGCATCCCCTACACAGCTGGAAGCATACATGTGCTTGCCTGTGTCACTGTTTAAACTATCCCAAGGTGAGTTCTGTCTGAGTCCTCACTGCAGCCTATCAGCTACCCTGGACCATCTGCAAAGTGAACCCCCCCAGGCTGTTTGTGCAGGCAGAACTGCAATTTCTTAACCTGCTCCAGTTTAATACCATGTGATTGCTCATGGCTCTGTTACAGGATGATGAGGAGGAAAGACAGTGATGGTCTACTGGGAGCTGGTTCTTCCCATGACTAACACAAACCTAATCCTTGTCTGCTTCTCCAAGGCTCTTTTCTTCTCTTTCCCTTTCTAGCTCTTTGCTTCTGTCCTCTATCTCTTTGTTTATCCACTCCCTGCACTCACTCTGCCCATTTCTCATCCACATTTCATTTTTTTAATCATACCCTGCTTTTACAATAGAAGAGGAAGAGATCTCCAAGACTGTCCAGTCCAACCTATCTCCTAGCCCTATCCAATCAACTGGAACATGGCACTAAGTACCTCATCCAGCGTCCTCTTAAACACCTCCACAGATGGTGACTCCACCACCTCCCTGAGCAGCACATTCCAATGCCAATCACTCTTGCTGTGAAGAACTTTCTCCTAACATCCAGCCTAGACCTGCCCCGGCACAACTTGAGACTGTGTCCCCTTGTTTTGTTGCTGGTTGCCTGGCAGAAGAGACCAACCCCACCTGGCTACAACCTCCCTTCAGGTAGTTGTAGACAGCAATGAGGTCACCCCTGAGCCTCCTCTTCTCTAGGCTAAACAACCCCAGCTCCCTCAGCTTCTCCTCACAGGGCTGTGTTCCAGGCTTCTCACCAGCTTTGTTGCCCTTCTCTGGACACATTCCAGTATCTCAACATCTCTCTTGAATTGTGGGGCCCAGAACTGGACAAAGTACTCAATATGTGGCCGGAGCAGTGCTGAGTACAGGGGAATAATAACCTCCCTTGTCCTACTGGCCACACTGTTCCCGATCCAGGCCAGGATGCCATTGTCTCTCCCAGCCACCTGGGCACACTGCTGGCTCATGTTCAGCTTACTATCTACTGGTACCCCCAGGTCCCTTTCTTCCTGGCTGCTCTCCAGCCACTCAGTCCCCAGCCTGTAGCGCTGCTTGAGGTTGTGGTGGCCAAAGTGTAGAACTCTGCACTTGGCCTTGTTAAATCTCATCCCATTGGCCTCTGCCTACCCACCCAGCCTGTCTAGGTCCCTCTGCAGGGCTGTCCTACCCTCCAGCAGATCATCACCTCCTCCTAGCTTGGCATCATCTGCAAATTTATTGATGATGGACTCAATCCCCTCGTCCAGATCAGCAATAAAGATATTGAACAGGATCGGGCCTAGCACTGATCTTCAGGGGACATTGCTAGTGACTGGCTGCCAACTGGATGTGGCACCGTTCACCACCACTCTCTGGGCCCAGCCCTCCAGCCAGTTCTTCACCCATAGCAGAGTGAATCTATCCATGCCATGAGCTGCCAGCTTTGCCAGGAGCTTGTTGTGGCAGACAGTGTTAAAGACTTTGCTGAAATCCAGGCAGACTACATCCACAGCCTGCCCACATTCACCAGGCAGGTAACCTGATCATAAAAGGAGATCAAGTTGGTCAGGCAGGACCTGCCCTTCCTAAATCCATGCTGGCTGGGCCTGATCCTTTGGCCATCCTATAGATGCTTTGTGATGGCACTCAAGATGACCTGTTCCATGACCTTGCCTGGCACTGAGGTCGGGCTGATAGGTCTGGAATTTCCCAGTTCCTCCCTCCAGCCCTTCTTGTGAATGGGCATCACATTGGCCAACTTCCAGTCTTCAGGGACTTCATGTCAGCATTGTGACTCCTCACTCCTGTGCTCTGACCTCTGCTCAGCCAGATGCAGGTCCCCCCTCATACAGTTGTCCTTCAACTCTACCAATCCCCATCACTTGAGAGTCTTGATCTCAGCCTTCTTTTCCTCTCTGCTCTACATTTTTGCTCCCTCTAGGTTCACATTATCTAGAAGGAATGAGGTGTGCACAGTTTTACCAGCACTGATGGCACAAAGCAAGCTCAACGGAATCATTGCTTTGATTTTCATTGTTTTGTTGAAAATGAATGGTTCAGAAAGGGGTGGAAATTCCAGGCCATGTTTTCAGGGTGGAAATATTTATCTTGGATTTTAATTTCCCTTCAGTTACAAATATACTAAATAGTCTCTTGTTTTGAAAAAATCCAAACAGACAAAGGAAAACAAACAAACAAACAAGCAACAAAACAACAAAATCCTCATGGTCATCAGAATTTAACACCAAAAAAAAAAACCTAAGTTGGCTGACATTTATAAAAGAAAGAAAAATCAGCCAATGTAGAAAATGCAGCATGGAAAGCTTCAGTCCAGAGCAAAAGTTTGGCAGTGTTACAAAGCAACAGAAAGAGGGTCTGATGAGATCTGACAGGCAGCTTTAATTGCAAATGTAATACCAACCTCACCTAGGACAAATACGTAAAGGAAAGAGCATGATGCCACCAAGTAAATACTTTCAGTAACTGCAGATTTAATTAAAAATCAATAATTAAGCAGGAAAAAAAAAAAAAAAAGAGTTGTTACTACTCACCAGAGAATTATTCACTACAGTTTCACTTCTTATTTTTAGCAAAAGAATCAGCTGATCAAGATGATAAAAGCCAATCAGTCTGGCTGTCCAGGTTTATCAGATGATAACATGGATAATGAAGTCAAAATTAAGCCACAATCTATTTACTTTCAGGCCTAACAAATAAATTGTTTATGATGCTTCATGGTTAGCTGAGTAAGAGTTGGGCAGACCAAAATGCTACAGCCATTAAAGAGCTTATCCAAATGCCAATAAGGAAGCATAATAATTCAGCTCCTATCCATTATGAACAACTTGGGTGGGGGGGCAAAGAATCAAGGTTATCAGTGAAACACTATCCTCTGCTACTCTCAAATAAAGTTAAGCCTGACTTTGGAGAGATGGTAAAGCCTGCTATTGGGGAAGGATTTTTAACAAAATACATGGCAAGACTATAAAAAAAAGAGGCAGCCAATTTCTCTGGGAAAACGAGTTGGGTATTTCAATTTAGCAGGTGCAATCAGGAAGCCTTTCATCTAGGTATCAGCTCTAATGCAGGAAAGTACTAAGCCAGTTCCTCCTTCGGAAATGCTTTCCTACTGTGCATTTTAACTGAGGGAAAAAGAGCAGGAGGCAGTTAACTGTAACACAGAGGGCACGAATAACTTCTCACGGTATCAAGTTAGCTGGCAGGAAAATTCTTTGAGCTGTAAGACCAGATCCCTAACCCTGTGCAATCTATTCAATAGTCATTTTTCAGTTGTTTTTCTGCCACTAGTGCTGAGCCCATCTATCCATTTTACTTGTGGATGATTTATTCAATCTCTGTGACCACTGAAACTTTGCCTTCTGCTATCCCAGCATGAAAATTTATTACATTTTATTTAGAAAGAAACGAGTGCTCAGCTCTTATCATGGTCCTTACATTCCAGGTTCTCACCTTGTACTTCAGTTTTCTGTGGCTTATCAGTAAGTGCTGACAAGGGTGACCTGGACCTCTGTATAACAGGCAAGGCTGGGTCACTGAATGTTATGGTATCCTTTCCACCTGAAACAAGCCAAGTGTGAGAACCATTTATTCACCAACTGCCTCCCTTTGTCCACTAATGATATTCAAACACATCCTACAGTATTTTTTGCAATGCCATTGAAAAATACAGAACAGCAAAAGCATCTCAAATGATCCTTTCACAGCACTGAAAAAAAATTACTCTGTATTGGTGCTGGAATATGCAAGTCAAAATGAGAAAAGGAGGCAAGTTTGTATCCACAGCACTGAGTAAAGGACAGATTTGGAAAGAAGAACAGGTGCTACATGCAACACATTATATTAGCAATTAGCATTCAGTTCAGATTATTAATAATCAGATCATACCAAAAGTTTTGCAAAGAAAAATGGATCATTTGCATGCTATTAACAGCAAGTGTTCAGCACTGACTCTTCACTCTCTATCACCCTGCCTCAATGATGAACCTGCTCACGTAACAGTTTTACACCGCAAACTCACACACAGATTATGCTACAGTGCTCCCTTAAAAAGAATATTAAAAGCTCAGCATAACTAAGAACTGAAGGAGCAAACAAGTACACCTTGCTGGGGAGCACAAAGAGATTTGAGTCTGAAAATTAAGAAAAAACAAAACAAAACCAAACCAAACAAAACTAAGCAAAACATTCCTGAGCGTTTTTGTTTTAAATCCAAAGGAGAAGGGCAACTTTCCAGCTCTTTGGCAGACAAAATAGCGCAGGAAACTCTTCAGCTTCAGAGGACTCTGCTGTAGATGTCTCCTTTTCAACTAGTTTAGCAATACAGATAGCAACACCTGCAGACCCTTTAGGAAGTCCTCCACCCTTCAGGATGCTCATGTTTTTAGTGACTGACACTACCTTAAACCCGGAAGGGGGAATGGCAGGAAATGTGCAAGATCAGCTAAGCGTGTTGTTTGTGTGGCCTCCAGAACAACTGCCAAGCAATAAGTAATGGCTGGGGAGGCAGCAAACTACTGCTCTATTTATCTCCATAAGAATGGACATTTATGTAACAACCACTTCTCCTCTCTAAATCTGTTTGCACGTTTCACCTAAAGGCAACATCCTAAATCTAATCACCCATCCAAGTCAAAGACTTTCAAAAGAGCACCAGGTCAGGAGATACTCAGAATAAATCCAGCTCTGAGAAAGTTCTGGTACCTACTAAGAAATAATGAACATTCCCATGGAGTCTAACTGGCCTACTCCTATCCCTAGCTACTTTTGAGATCACTGCCTGTGATACCTTGATCCTGAAGGTATTATTGTTGTTTTTATATCCTTAACATGTTGGGGCATATTCTGCAGCAACCTGAATGCAAGTAGTGCTTTTGAACCATGGCTCTTGCCAAGCTTTGATCCCCTGTCAAGTATGCATCACTGTGGTAAGTAACTAGCAGCAAAGTGGAGAGCCCATCAGTGCAAGGCAAAATTAATTAATAATTTAAAAAAACCCAACAACAACAACCAAATCTAATGGCTATTTCAATCTGAAAAAACTCCTAGAAGAATGCTGCAATAGTGAAGGAATTTTGTGTTCAAGTAGTAAATCACACAGGGAACTGCTGGCAAGAAAACATTCAATATATAGGGTACACACAATCCAAAGTAGTCACACATCCAAAAAGCAACAAAAGAATCCAGCAGAGGAAGTAAAATTGAAAAATATGATGAACAAAACCATGGGGAGGGTCTTTAAGAGGAAAGTAGAAAGGAGTCTTTTTCTCTTTGTTTATTTTTGGAATGAAAAAAAGAAGTAAAGCCTAGGCTGAAGACTGCAAGACTAGCTTCAGAAAAAATAAACCCAGCCTCTTGACTTCCAGCCAGTGTTTAGGCAGCAAACACACTTACTTTCACATTTTTCTCTGAAAAGAAGCTTGGTTCCAGAAAAGGCTAAGCTCAGTATCCACACATCTAAGCAACAGATGTGGCCCAAAAAGTTGGATGCATGTTTGTTTATTAACAGTGACTCGCATTCATGAAGGAAGGACACAGGAGTAGTGCTGCACATAGTTCTATGGATGATGATCCGAAGCTGGATTACACACAGGGAATTTCAATTATCTGCCATTTAAGCTCAGATTCATAACTTATATATAGCTTTGTGTTCCTCTAATGAACTTTCCAAGAACTTCAGTGAAAATTTTATAGATCTCCAAAGAAGAAAACAAGTTTGTAGTACCTGAACATTCTTCATTTTATTCTTCTATTCGTTCTACCTTGCCTCTGCTCCATGCCCATTACTGCAGAGCAAGAGGCAGTGATGAAACTTTCTTATCATCTCAAGTAGAGAAAAGCTGAGTCATGGCCCATTTTTTTTTCAGTGCAAATCTGGAATTTTCAGGAAAGGATAGATTTCCAAAAATATGAGATTTTTTATCTGAATGCCTAGTGACACCAAACTGTGAGAGAAGTTAAGGTGGTGTTTGCTCTGTACTAGTATTGAAGACACCTAACATATTCTGTGTGCATATCTGAAGCACAATGTACCTAAGACAAAGCAAAGAATTAAATGCTTCTGTGAATATTACATTCTCTGCTTCATTCCCAAGCTGAGTAGACTCATAAAAAGAAAATCAGAGTCAAATTTATGTCCAAGCTTGCTTTCCTTTCAGTAACAAACCTCACAAGAGATTTGTTTAATTGAAGCCTAGTTTCCAAACAGCTAAAGTTTGTGGTAGGCAGAACAGAACTATGCTACCAGATACACCGCTGCAAAAATCAAGTATCACTGCATCTTGATTTAGCTTCCCTATAGCTCATTCACACTGCTGCTCAAAAAGCAGCTGACAAATGTCACCTAAAAGAAATCAGGAGCCATCAAGCTCTTTTCTCAGTAGGATTAAGTTTATTAACATTGTTTATTAACACCATTTGGAAGATATTAATATCATGGTGATAGCGGATGTTAAGGAATGTTATATGGACAATGATGCCTAAGTAGGAACATTAACTTCAAATTAAAACCCTGCAATTTATAATGTGTGTTTCTTTCAGTGCTAGATTGAACAACAGCTTTCCTCTGCTTTTTTTTTTTCCAAGTTCAACTCAAAATTAAATAATACTTTTCCACACACATACCCTCCCTGTCTGGACTGAAGACTGACTAGATGAGATAGCCTTTGTCTTCTGCCCCTCATTAAAGCCAGCACTCAGCTGCAGTGTTCACTGTGGTAGTTCCTATTTGTTACATGCTACTGTTTTATGGAGCAGAAGCTTTCCACACTGAAAACTGGTGACCCACCAGGTGTTGGAGGGCCCTTTCTGACTACCTTGTGATTATAGAGTGCACTGGAAAACAGAAGTGGACTCTTGATTTAAAAGGTAGGGAAGTTGCCCAGGGAGGCTGTGGATGCTCCCCCCCAGAGGAGTTCAAGGCCAGGTTGGAAGAGGCCTTGAGCAACCTGTTCTAATGGGAGGTGTCCCTGTCTATGGTGAAAGGTTGGAACTAGATGATCTTTGAGGTCACTTCCAACTTAAATCATTCTACCATTCTATGATTCTATGAATCAACAAACCTTCAGGCTCAAGACCTCACACTCCAGTGTAAAATGCCTTTACAACTACTTAAGAGCATCCTTTCTTACTATTTTCCTTAATGTAAGGAAGCTGTCATGCAGAGCAGCCTCTTTTCCTTTCATGGTCATCTAACTCACTCCGACTCAACATCTTCATCAGCCAGATATAAAACCATTCAGGTAACAGTTCTGTTTATTTACATTTAGTGACAATATTTAACGTACTGCTAAAATCAGTTACTAGAAATAGACGTTAAGCAGAACCTACTCCCAAATCCCACTGAGACATTGTAGCTCAGGCCTTCAGGCAGCAGAAGAAAGGAAGGAAAGAGACAGTTGTTATTGTAGGCACATTCATTAGAAGTCTTACCTACAGAGATGAACAATGGTGCAAGAAGTTCCCAGTGTTCCATTTTGGTTTTAATATATTTTGCAAAGATGAGAAAGGCTGCAGTTATTAGGGTATGAATTTCAGGGAATATTCATTTGGAAAAAAAATAAGCCTGGGGTGAGTGCATGACACACTTATGTACAAAAGTGCATTAGCAAGGTCTTAAGAAAAGAGTTTCATCTGCATCTTTCAAACCAGATGGTTTTGCAGTGGTTTTAGACTAGGGCAGATTTAATTTACACATAAGGAGGAAGTTGTTTATGATGGGAGTGGTCAAATACTGGAACAGGTTGCCTAGAAATGTGATTGAGGCCCTATTCCTGGAGACATTCATGGTCAAAATTCTCACTGAAGGGGGGTTGGACAAGATGACCTCCCAGGCTCCCTTCCTGGAGAATGTGAGAGGAAAGAAATGCAGGAGGTACATCATGTACGTTAGGTGATTAAATCAAGAGTAACTCATGGAAACCAATTTGGGACCTTCAGTTCTGGAAAGCTTTAAGATGAGAGCCAGTGTCAGAAAGGTGATATAGAGAATGTTTACAATGGGCAAGCTGAAATGGGAATACACCGTCTGAGGCCAAACAGCTGAACAGCACAGATTTGTCACAAGGTCTTCAGCTCTGTTAAATGTTTTCCTCTAGATAGGAAGGGTCAGGTGCTAGAAACACAGAGCCCAAAAACTAGAAGCTGCAACTGCACTATCTCCCACCCCCAGCAGCAGCGAGAGGAAGCCATAAACAACACAGCCTAATGAGGCAAACACCAACAATGGAGTAGCATAATTTACAGTGGTTAAAGAAGACACAATTAGGTGTAATGGGAAGAAAAGAAGCAAAAAGTAAATGTAAATTAAATATTGCACATTTTCCTAACAGCCAGGTCTATTAGGAAGCAGATTAATCTCCCATTACTTGAGTAATTCAAACCCAAATACAATACTTAAGATGCTACAGGGAATAGGCTTGTTCTGGAGAGATGGACTAGAAAATTTAAGATCATTTACATTTCCAATTTCTCAAGAGTTTATGATTCTACAGAAAAACATTAAAAATACAGTGAGAAAATCCATGGAAGTTAGAAGAAGTACAAAAAACAATAAATAACATTTGTTAAACCCCATAATGGTCAATATCCTCAGTATCATTTTATACAACTGCTTAAATAAAACAGCTCCTTTTATCTTTTTTGCCTGCAGACTAAAGAGATGGTTTGATTATTTCCAGTATTTACAGCTTTGTTTTTTTTCCAGTACACATATTTGACTTAAGAGTTTAAAGAGCACTGATTTTTTTTGTTTCCACTTAACATTTATTAGAGGTTTCTAATTTCACAAATGTGCTGAGGAGCAGATTTGCAAATTAACTGTCATAAAAAAATAATTATAGCCAAGCTTTGCTTAAATGTAAATACAGCCTTAAAAACTAAATAATGCAAATTGTTAGCTGGAAGTTGACTAACCTGGGAGACTCCACAAGCCAGCAATTTCCAACGTTCTTAATTTCTTTTCTAGTTCTGCCACACGATTACCTAGAATTCTGAGGGAAGAAAACAAAGCAAAACACAAAACCAAAACCAAGACGGCGGAAGAGTTAGAGATGAGATTCCTTATACATTAAGTTAACCAAAGCCTACTTGCTTACATGACTATAGTCACATTTTTAACTTGTTACTTAACTAGAGCTAAAACCAGAGGTAAAAGCTATGCAGACAAAATAAAGAAAACTCAAAACAAGATCCAGATTGATTTTGCAGCTCTAAGACACAATTCTGGCCTACTTCTTTATTCACAGAGGTGTTTTTAGACACTGGAATACACTGCCCGGGGATGAGGTGGAGCCACCATCCCTGGGAAGTGTTTAAGGGAAGCTTGGATGTGGCACTTAGTGACATGGTCTAGTCGATGTGGTGCTGTTAGGTCTTAGGCTGGACCAGATGATCTCAGAGGTCTATTCCAGCCTCAATAATTCTGTGATTCTCTATCTCCAAGATTGCTTAAAATGGCAAGGAATATATTCTCCACTACATCTTTTCTTTCACTGCTGAATTCTACTTTCTATTTTACTAAAAAGCTTCAAGTTCTTTAGTGCCTTTACCACCCACTCTTAGCTTTCACTGCATTTCTTGGGTCATCTTTTGTATCTGATTCCTATACAAATAGTATTTGCAGCTACCTCTCCTGCAGGATTTAACTTTCAGTCTTAATTCTCTCCTCAGATCAAATGAAAGATTTCTATCTTGCAAAGAAAGCTTTTTTTTTCTCCCCAATGAATTTTTGAAAGCATTTCTCTCATGGGCACAGCAAGTCTCCTAGAGTCAGAAGCCTTTAAATAAATCCCAAACAAAACTCGAGTGAGAAACCCAGACGAAGCAGCAGCTCTAAACATGACAGAAGAGATAATGGACAGCAAGTTTTACTCATCAAATTACAGCAACAGGATAAGTCAGTTAAATTTGAACTGAATGCTGAGAAGCAGCATATCACAACACAGCAAGGCAACACTATCTCCCCACGCTCACCAGAGCTCTGTAATACTGCACTGGGTGCTCTCCAGCAAGGTTTTGTGCTGCAGACATTTGAGCATAATGGGAATGTCATTACTGACAAGATGGCAGAATGCAGGCAGGAAGTGAAGATAGCAAACCCAGCAGATATCAAAGGGGCTAGAAAAATTGATTAACAAGGACTAAGCATTTTTGAAATCTCCACTGTGAGGGCTTTGCCATGGCACAATAAAAGCCTGTAAGCATTTTAAAGATTACAAAAATATCAAGATGAGAAAAAGAATGAAAAAGAGAAAAAGAAGGTTTATATTAAATATCAAAGAAAGCACTGAGAGGTACATCAGTGCATCAACTAAAAGGCAAACAGTCCAGCACATTTCTAAGCAGAAGACATACGGGAGCAGTTGTGTTTACTCCCCCAATGAAACTCAGTAAGCGAATAAGTTACCAAGGTTAGCATGGATCTATTACCATCCTTTCCAATTACAATCAAAATTCTTCAATCCCAGATTTCACTTGCAGAATGCTTCAGTGATGCCCAGTGACAGGCTGAGGGGCAATGGGTGTAAACTCAAGCATAGGAAATTCCATCTCAACATGAGAAAAAGCTTTTTTTTATAAGGATGATGAAGCACCGGAACAGGCTTCCCCAAGAGGATGTGGAGAGTCCTTCTGTAGAGATCTTCAAAAACTGCCTGCATGCATTCCTGTTTGAAGAGCACCAAGGCTGGTGAGGGGGCTGGAGCACAGCCCTACAAGGAGGGGCTGAGGGAGCTGGGGTTATTCAGCCTGGGGAAGATGAAGCTCAGGGCAGACCTCATTGCTCTCTAAAACTACCTGAAGGGAGGTTGTATCCAGACAGAGGTTGGTCTCTTCTCTCAGGCACCTTGGGACAGAACAAGAGGACACAGCCTCAAGCTGTGCCAGGGCAGGTTTAGGCTGGATGTTAGGAAGAAGTTCTTCACAGAAGAGTGATTGGCATTGGAATGGGCTGCCCGGGGAGGTGCTGGAGTCACCATCCCTGGGGGTGTTTAAGAGGAGGTTACATGAAGCACTTGGTGCCATGGTTTAGTTAATTAGAAAGTGTTAGGTGATAGGCTGGACTTGATGATTTCCAACTTGGTTAATTCTGTGATCTGCCCTAAGCGATCCTGTTTGCAGAAGTTTGCACTCACTGATCTCTGGAGGTCCCTTCCAACTCCTAGCACTCTATGATTCTGTGCTTCCATCTGGTATGAGAGACTCAGCCTTAATAACTTCATTTTCATATCCCAGTGTACGGTGGCCTAACACCCAGCAACACACCTCTGCAGTACAGAACCACAGATGGAGACAGATACAGAGCAACTTTTAAGATCTCCTCTATGCATAGACTGCCTGTTCCCATCTCCCTGCCTAAGGCCCCACTAACAGTCAGCTGAAGGATGTGGAGTTTCCCTGGCTTCCTACAGAAGACACATACCTTCATACAATCACCCAAATGTCTGCCAGTAGGGTCAGCCATGGTCACAAATCTTGTTCTCTACATGACATGCAAATGTACTCAGTTACAGGCTGATGTGATCCTTTTTGTCACATCCTTGGTCATGACCGAGCTTGCACAAGTTAAAAATGAGTGTGACATGTCCAAGCAGCAGAGCAACTTCTACACCAATCTGGCTTGCATGGGTGCTAGCAATTTCAGAAACAAACTGCACTAAAAAATACTTCTAATAAACAGTTTATTGCTAGCAAAGAAAAAATATTTTTATCAGCTTGCCAGGCAGGGTTAGGACTGTTTATTTTTGCATTTATATAACTACTTAATCTCACAACATATTACTTCATACAGAATTCATTTACAACTGCCTGTTCAAATTAAGCTAATGCGTTTGCCAGGAAAAACACAGGGCATTACTTAGACTCAGCCACAGCAGCTAGAAATCACCTGGGGAGTTGTCTGCTTTCTTTGTTTTCTTCCCAAATAACTTAAATAGTCTTCTTTTCTTTTTTTTTTTTTCTTAAGTGGGATTGAAAAAAATCAAGGCTGGATTTTCCCTGCTTGTCCCTAAGCACATACTCCCACAGCTCCTTCTACCACAACACGTAGTTAGAAATGGGACAATAATAATAGCGTGGCTATGCCAACAGCAAGTTGCAATGGGTATTTTTAACAAGACTATAACAGTAGAGTCAACAACACAGTCAATTTCTAATCTATGCTCAGAATCCATTGTCTACTTGTTGCTTCAGTGAATAAGCAAATCTACCCATTCTGCTATTGCAAACTTAGATAGCTGCCTATCAATCTGCAATTAACAAAGAGGTTTTGACTTCAGAGTAGAAGTTTAGAGGAAAATAAGTTCATGCTGTCTGAAAAGCCTTATTTACTGATAATAGAGTCACTAATTCAATTGTCTATCAAATACCACAAGCAAAACTTCTTCCCTGAAGCCACCACCTCAATCTCACATTCTTTTGCCAAGAAATCTCACTTTCTTCACAGAAAAGTCTCACAGACTGTTCCCCAAGCATGCTCTTTGCCCAGTGAAAGCCAGGCAACCAGGGCAGAGGGGTAAAGAAGACTTCTGCTTTCTAATTTATGAAAACCCTTTCATCATTACAACTCTCTCCAGGCCCACATTCTTCTCAGCTCTCTACTTTGACTGAAGAAATGTCTTCAACAAAAGAATGCATCTGCTATTAGTACCAGTTTGGGGACCTCACCCTCACCTCTGACCTTCTCCAAGAGGCAAGCAGTTGACTCCTCATTTTCAGAAGTCAGTAGTCTTTTTTTCTAACTTTTTACCTGTCTAATAAGTAGTTCCACTAACCAGCAAATGCCCCTCCAGTAAAGGAAGTATTTCCCTGATGTCTCACCTGCATTTTCCTTTCTAATTTTAACTCTTTTGTATCTCAAGTATTTCTACTTGAAGTAGTTCCCATTCCTCCAAGCTTCTTAAACGTTTCTATAATCCAACTAAAGCCAGAGGTGACAAAGAAAATGAGTATCTCACACAGGACTGTTGCTGAGGCTCTCCACTTGCCCAGGATTTTTTTTTCCCAGAAGCATCCTGCATTGGATACAACTCTGCAGATCAGAGCATACTCCTGATCTGGGAGAGATGTGGACTATGATCTCCCTCTAAGACCTGATGTTCTGTTGGACATAAAACACTGCTTTATGCAGGCATCCAATCTCTACTTTGTAGCTATATATGAACAGTTGGCACACAAACAAAAGAATCCTTATGTCCTTGTGAAGGGTTTTCTCCAGAAACCCCACACTCTGTACCTGAAAACAGAGACTGGTAGTAGAAAGTAAAGGCATCAGTACACCAGTACCTTGAGAGACTCAAGAGTGCACTGACCAAAGGGAGATGCAACATTAAGAAAAGTTTGCTGTGGTTATAGACAAGAGTATTGAATCTTGAAGGCTAGGTAATGATACAGGATGCATCCACGTCCCTGGAATAACAAAGGTGTTGTCTGAACGTTTCCCTTCTGATTTTACACTAGAAGGAAGAGAGAAGTAAGTAGGTGTTAGCCCTTCATTAGCACTGCTCAGTGCATAAAGTCCTCTTGCACTACATGGCACACTTAACAGACAGGAATTGACTGAACTGCTATCAGTTAGATCTGGGTTACATTTTCACAGCTTTAGTCTCCCTTTAGCTGATTAGGCATTTGCTTTCTCAACAGTATTAAGAGTGGCTATAAACTGCTTCTCCATTTCTGTTGCCACACCACTAAGAATTATGCAATGGAGTCTGCCTAGTATCAGAGTTATCAATTTTCAAAATGAATCATCTATTCTAGTGTAATACAGCTAACATCAGTATCACTCCTTCCTTTCAAGAAAGATGTCTGGCTCTTTCTGGCATCTGGTCCTGATGTGCTTTTGAGAAGCCTGAATAACCTCTGATTACCAGTAGTGACTCAGTATTTAAAAAAAAAAAAAAGTGAAAAAAACCTGAGCACAGAATCAAGCAACACTTCCTAGTTCTGATTTTTGTACTACATAAGGACAATAACAGCAGAATGTCATAAAGTGTGTCAAAGATTATTATATTCTGCCATGATAGGAGCTGCACAAGACACAAAGAATTCTTCTGATGAGTAGAGCAGCTAAGAGTAAACAAATTCTCTTTGAAAGTTTGGTTCAGATTTTTTTAAGTCATCATACAAGAGCAATCCAGCAGTGCTTATCTCCTACAACTTCTGAGAAAGTAACAACAGGAGCAACAGCTATCATGTGTGACACAGGCCACTAGCCTGTGACAACTGTTACGCTGAAGCTCTTCAGATCCTCTCCTAATGCAATATTTATTACTCTCACCAGTGTTCATTAGCAAATTCCCACATTAACCAATTACCTTCCAGTTTAAGGGTGCCCTTCTTCCCAGCAGCTTCTTTTCAGCCCTCCCTAAAGATTAAACATTAGGAACCATGTCTAACCACCATGAGGGTGGTTAGATAGTGGAACAGGTTGCCCAGGGAGGTGGAGAAGCCTCATCTCTGAATCTTTTTAAGGCCAGGCTGGACATGGCCCTGGGCAACCTGACCTAGTAGAAGGTGTCCCTGCCTGTGGCAGGGAGGTTGGAATTAGACAATCCTTGAGGTCCGTTCCAACCCTGTCAATTCTGTGAATACCTGCTAGGAGCACCCCTGTGTTATTATGGTTTGTTGTAAATCAATCCTTATCAACCGGAGGTGGACAGGTCTCTGTTAGCCCCAAACTTTGTTTTGAAAAAAGTGATTTTTCTCTGAACACATGCATAATTTGTTAACTAAAGAATCCACCGGTTAACAACAACAGTAATTCTCTGTGGAAATGGAACTTCCTTCCAGTTTCCTTGAAACTCCCCCAAAACCATGACCCTTGCAAAGCTTGTTAAGCTCTGTTTTACTCAGAAGTCAAGCTACCTACTTGTTGGTTTGCCTTTGGTGTTGTATGACCATATTTTTTTCATGGATAGTTTCCAGCAATGCAGTGGCCAGTGATTTGAGATCTGAAATGGACTGTGGTGTGGCTGGTAGGCTACATCCATGATCCTCCGACAGCAGTTCTTGGACTACAATGTTAAAAACAGAAATGAGTTTTGGCTTCTCATGCACAAAGATGTGACACAAACATTGACTTAAAGGTAAAGAACTATTTTCACTATATGTTTTTTTTGCTTCAATTAACAAACAAATCCAAAAGACCAAAAATACAAACTCTAGCTGACACAAAGATGGTGGCACACACATCTTATGTTAACTTATTTCTGCTTTGGGGAAAATCAGGTTTTTTTCACAAGGAAATAAATTAATTCTTTTATTTAGACTTTCTTGGTACAAAACTGTCATTTCTCTCCCACTTACATTCAAACATAAACCTATAAGGAAGTTTTCATATTATTTTTTAGAATTATTATATCCATCAAATTATTTAAGACTGATGTGAAAATAGAGCCACGACTGTTTCCCCTGCAGCTTAGAGCCCATACCTCTCAACTACATCAGGAGGTTTGCTAGCATCAGTTTTTGTAACACTCTATATCTGCCTGTATCTATATATATCTGTGCTAGTTTGAAGCAAGCTGAAATGTTTTGGTAAAAGAACTAGATAACGGGCAGTGAAATGAAAAACAATTGATGTCAACTTCTCTCACAGTTACGCTGAGAACTCTGGGAAGAAGAAGAAAACATTCTCCATTTTGTTACTCACTTTTGCTTTTGCCTTGGACCTGGTCACATCTCATTAACCCTGCTCCTACTAACCTTGCTCCCTAACCTCTTGGCTGCACCTCTTTTCTTCCTGAGAACTGGGGTAAGGTTGAGAGGGCCGGGGGGAGGTGTTGGGGTGGTTTGAGAGCCCCTCCTGGGGACTCAGGTTTCTGGGAGGGGAGTTGTGCTTTTGTATTGTTTATCCTTTGTATATTTCTGTATATAACTGTATATAAGTGTATATATTGTAAATAGCTGCTTGTAAATTCTGCTAGCTGTAAATAAATTGCTTCATCTATATTCCCAGGGTCCGTCTGAGTTAGCTGGGGCAAATTCAAAAGTGTGGGGGGGCGGGGTAACCCCCAAACCATCACAATATCTAAAGAGAGAGCTATCTGCATGCAAGTACATGCAGAAGAGGACAGAGGAAAAGTCAAAACCAGAGAAGTATATTTCAAGTTACCATGACAAATATTAATCATCTTGTTTGTGTGTGTGTGTTGAGTATACCAACACCTAAAGAGTAGGATGCCAGGTATATTCTTTGGCTCAAAGAATTTTCTCTCCCCCTTTCTTTCCTAATCTTGATATTTTCTTTGTTGGAGGGGGGAAAGATTACTCCATTTTACTACCCATGAAGAAACATGGAACAAAAGGATTTCTTGCAAAACCCCTGAATGTAAAAGCTTCCAAGAAAAGCAACAGAAAATCTGATGTAGGGCCCCTCCTTTATCACCCAGTCTATTTTTCATTGAAATATGAATTGTGATTGCCATTGTTAGCAGAGAAAAGAGATGAATAAAGAAGTGATTTGTCAGGGTCAAAGTTGCAGAGGGGTTTAGAGATTTTTTAAAAAAGAAAAAATGATAAAACTGACAGGGCAGAGAATGAATAGCAAATGAGTAACAAAAGGAGCAGCAGTACCCAAGAGGCAAATTTTACATTGTCAAGTCAACTACAAACAGGACAAAAATTAGCACATAAAATAAACAGGAAAGAGAAAAAAACCCTGATTTTGTTGGTGTGGAAAGAGTTACTGCAATTTAGTTGTCAGATGGGAGGGATTCAATGGGATAAGCAACACCATGCTCCATTTGTGCAATACCTTGCTTTGCAGACAGGACTCCAGTCAGAGCACTGCTGCTGGATCTACCGTGAGTCTTTGAATTTTTTCGTCTCTCCAGTGCATTCTAAGGAAACAAATATCTCAGTTAGAAAAACTGCAGCCAACAAATCTTTTCATCAGGAGTAAAGAATCTGGAACTCTGGATTTTGTTTACAGAACAACTCTGCAGGGCCTGGAGCTTACCCCTTAGTAAGTAGCCTTTGGGAGCGCAACTCTCCTGGAGCATTATTCTCCAGCCAAAGAATGTAATGCTACAAAGATTCACTTCAATCACTTTGCTATAGCCTTTCCATACTCTTTCCCCAATGCATTTTGAAGATTTGCCTATTCTTCAATAATCTGCTGAGTGCCAGTAAAGATACTGCAGTGTCTTGTGGATAATCTTCAGAGGGAAAGCCCAAACTCCTCTACTAGAGTTTCTAGAAGCCCTTTTAGTATTAATTACCATTTTTCATGATTTAGCAGCAGAATGACCCTGCTACAGAAGTCCAGCTGTTCTGAAACAATTATGTATCTGTGAAATCCACCAGACCACCAAGACACTCAGTTCTCACCAATAAACTAACTCACACTTTGAGACAGCCAAGTCCTAAGTTCAAACAGACACCACAATAAACTTGGTATTTTGAGAAGCTTTGCTTGTGCACAAAAAGCAATTAGTGATATGACTGCCTCACAGTGGCCTAAATGGTTAAGAAGTCCTAGTGACAGTCCTAATATAACACTCTTCATGCCTTGACATGTAGCCCTCCCACAGCCCAGAATCACTGGCAGAAGAAAATAAGAGTGCTTAACTTCTGAGAAGAGCAAGAATGTTTTGCTCACATGATTCAGTCCTGAAGGTTTCATGCAAAACATCATATACTTTAACCCAGGAATGGAAGAGCAATGAAGACTCAGCAGTCATTAAGCCACACAAAGGAAGAGTAGAAAAGGGAGCCAAAACTTGCTTGTGATGGCTGCGCAGCAGCATGCAGCAGCATTCAGCATGAACTGCCTGACCTGCTACTTTTCACCCCCCAGCAGGCTGGAAGGCTGCTCACTTTCTCCAGCAGGAGGAGGGTTCTCCCACAGAACTTTAACAAAGGTGCTTAAATAATTTTTCAAAACACTCTTGATGAGTATTCCTTTGTATCACATCAGCTAAGAAGCCTGCAAGGAAGACTGAGCATGTCATATGTATGCACGCTAACACTGTCAGAATGTTAATGGTAGATTTTGCTTTGAAGACACAATTCTGTTCTTTACGTGCACGTGAACATGAGAAGGAACAACAACCTCCAAGCAGAGTTTAGATGATATACTGAGAAGATCTTACCTTATATTTAGTAATATTACACTTGAGAAGGTTGACTTCCTCTTGAAGTTGTTTTAATCTCTCTTGAAGATACCTGAAAACGAAATGTAATCCTTTACTTCATATTACCTTCAAGTACTGCCTCAAGCGCTCCTCTGTACTACTTGGCATGTCCTCTCTTTGAACTACAGAGAGTTCTTTCCCCTCTGCAGTCCTGTGAGGGATAAAGTAACAAAATCTTACTGCTCTTGACCCCATAAAACTTTAAGTAGGGAAACAAATTGCATCAGAAAAGGAGGCTGCCCTTCCGTTAGATTTGTCAAGCATGCTGCAGAACCATTTTATATAGGTCCTCGGGTTTTTGGGGAGGGGAGCTAAAAGGATGTATTTATGTCTAGAGGAAACAGTCAGGAAGCATTGCCTTGTGTCCTCTGTACTTGAAGGTCTGTGAGATGGACACATGAAGATTTGTATATATGTCAACACAAGACTCAGCTATGCAGAACTTCTGCATTGCAATATCCATCACTTACATGGCACTTCTCATTACAAAGCAATCACAAAGCAGAAAATCTAACAGTGTAGTTGAAAAACGGCACACAGTTAACTGAAATAGTACAGTTCTTCCTGAGAGAGTTTATGCACTCAGACTAGATGCCTATTTCCACATTGGAAAACATCTTTTTCATGTATAAAGGGTTTATAAAATATCCTCTTTCATGTAGTGCAACTGCAGCTGTATTAGCATTGGTGACAATTTAACGATTTTAGAGAAAGAAATCATATTACTGTCAGGGGAGCAGGGGGCTTAGATTCACACAGAGCTCTTCAGGCCACACAAACCAGAAAAAAAAATCTGGAGCTGCTGGGAGAAGTAACGCCTTTGGTATCAGACTCTCCTACCTGAAGAGTAAGTCTCTGCAAATGGAAAGTGTCTTATAAGATCTATTTCACTTTCAGGTAATTGTTGACATTAAGGGAGGTACTTGCTATAGCCCTGTCAGTGACTCTCTCTTGTCCTTAGCAGAGAACATAAAACACATTCTTTTCCCAAGGAAGTGGCAAGAATATCTACACGGATGATTTCACCAGCAACTTTTGCTGGCCAATCACTTCATGTTGACAGCCTCTCCCTGCAGTGAGAATTATGTCCAAAACTGTTAACTCAGGGTACTCAAAGTCCCTGTTTGCAGTCCAAGATTAGCCCAGCACAGCTCACTGTGAGCTTCTGAAGACACCAGTTTTTAATATTTGTGCTTTTGGTGCCATACAGTGATGGGAATAAACACGTCTGCACTTCTTTTCCTTTTTCTTGCTTATCTCTATATGAGAATATCACTGACATCTCTGCAGCCAAATAAAACACTGTGATTTCCTGCAGCGTAACTTTCTCAACGCTATTAGGTTGTCAGCTAGAGTACAAACAAAAGAGCAAAAAATAAATCACAAAATCTCTTCACTTTTATTCTTGGATATGTTTTGTTTAATGTTTTGGTGTGACTGACCTCCTGATGCTCCTGCTAAAGAAATACACTGCTTGCTCTAAGGAAAGAGTAAGGTTTGCAGTGCACTTACCTGTTCTCCATACACAGAGCATCCACATCAATGATGCGGTTTTCGTGCCCTCCTAAGACATGATTAAGTTCCTGGTTTAGTCTGTCAGACTTATCTTGGTAAAAAGACCGTTCCTCTTTCACATCCTGTAACTCATCCAGTGCAGCCTGAAGATCGTATCTCAGAGCTTCGATCTGAGAAGAAAGCAGAGTTGTAGGACTACCTTAAACAAAAGATTACCTAGCACCCAAACTGAAAACTGCAACAAGCACTGCAGTCTGAACAGAATTTGCTTTGGACAGTCCAAAATCTTTCCAAAGTTCACAAACCCCACTACTTTCAGTCTTTTACTTCATTCATTTGAATTAACTTAACACTTCAGACTTGTTTGGCAAAATTTCTAGACAACTACTAAAATGTAAACACAAGGAAAGAAACCTTTACTCATACTGTAACTCTACTACAAACGTACTAGTGGGACTTCAAAACATAGTTTCTATGACTCTAGGAATCAACTGAAAAAGAGTTTGCTGAATTTGGAGGATGAAGAAAAAGTCTATAGGGGGAAACCTGTACTAATTACGGGGGTTTCAGCAATGAAGTTCCACAAAATAGAAAGAACTCAGTAAAGCACAGAATAAGCCAGCACAGAGTTGACAGGGTGAGCTTTCCTATCAAGCAAAAAGATCAAGGAGTAGTCCAGTATGAAAGATACTCTAAGACAACTAACTTCAGACTTCCAAGAAGAAGAAAAGGAGAGTGTGAGAAAAGTCTAAAATGAGTTGAGAGATCTGCCATGGCACCTCAGAAAACACTGACAAGCCAGGACATAGAGCAGAAGAGCATGTTAAAAAAGGCCAGGGGATGAAGAGAGAGAGCATGAGTTTGGGGACTGAGACCACAAAGAATCACAGTGGGAGAAGAACATGAGCAGTCAGCAGTCATTCTGAAGTAGCACTGCACTTGAGTGAAGGCTGGAAGCCACGAAACAGGCACCTCCTCCTAGATGACAGAATGTCTCATTCCAGGTGGAAGCTGATATTGGTAGGAATGGGACTGAGAACAACAGAGAGTATAAACCCTCAAAATTGTCCAGAGAACTGCCTATCATTAATAGGAAAAGAGCAGAGAAAGGTCTGATAACTGGATGTACATGGTATTAACGTAAACTGGAAGTAGGGAAAAATGATCTGCTGCAAGATTTTTTCAAAAGAAGGGAAGAGAAATAGCTAAGAGGTAGGAAGAAGGGGAGACCAACAACATTTCTATGGAAAATCTGAATCAAAGAGTATATTTAAGACATGCACCAGCCACCATATACTGAGCTAAATATTTTTAACAGCTTTCACTAAGGAGTCTTTTTCACTGATATTCACTGACAATATTCAATTGTCACAAGTTGCTGCTGCACGTTATAAAAAGAGGAGAAAGAATAGAGAAGGAATTCTTGAGATTAGGAAACTCTCTAATCAGGTATGCATGTTTCAGTTAGTTCTTAATAAGAACCATTTAATTAAAAAACCCAACACTTTCACCACTGGCTGCAATGTTAACCAGTAACCAGCTCTCCAAACTCAATAGAAGCAGGCCTTGCTACTACACTAGCTCTGTTAAACATCCCAGCACAAGCCCATGTAATTATTACCTGTTCTCGAGCCTTCTCCAGTTGTTGAACAAGGTCCTCCCGTTCATGCGCTGCAAAGTGGCGAGCTCCCACTTCATCATCTCCAAGTCTTTGCTTTGCTATTGTCATTCGAAGGAGCTGCAATTACAAACCCAGCTTTGGTGAGCAACAGGACACAAGCTGTAGCGTCAGAGTACATCTGCATTAGAAAGAGTAAAGCTGTGATAGATTTCATCTCTTCCAGGCTAAGCAGCTGTATTATTTCAACCAGTGGGAATTTTCTCAGCTTAGGGGTCAGTCTTGTTCTCTGAAAAATTCCAGACAAACAGCAAGAGGAGCTGAATTAGACCCTACAACAGTAGTCATCAGAGTATGCAGAGGATGTAAGAGCAGGTAAACACAGACAAGTGGTCAAAGTCTTCTTTGGGGTAAATCTTAAAATGCTCTGCAGCAGAAAACTCTTTCTAGTTAAGAAGAAAAAGGCATGAAGTAGCTTGTCCAGCTTTACTTTACTGATACCACTTAGAACCTCAGGAGCACCAGCATAGAATTTGCATTAACAGCTGCTAATACATTTGCCTGTGCATTTTTCACCACCTAATCACAAAACTTAAGACATGTTAAAACAAAAAAAACAAATCAAACAAACGAAAAAGGGACAACAACAACAAGACGACTTGGCCAAAATACTCAAAGAACTAACAAAATCATGAGCTTGGTGACTGCTGAAAACAGTTTGACTTGAATTAACACAGAGTTATGTTCAGCATCCAAACGAAAAGCAACTAACTTTCGAGAATTATGGAGTACCAAAAGAACAGTCTCTAAGGCAGGCAGCATTTACAGTTGTTTATACTGAGCACAACAAGGCAAAGGTGTTGCCTCCCCATGGCCTCATTTGTAGGAACTCTACAGACACTAGAGCAACCTACCACAATAACCAGCCTGACTTTCCCTATATCTTTGCCTGCACCAAGGAATTAATGTACATCATTATATTACAGAGTTAGAAAAAAAAATCAATCTTCTGAAGTAGAAGACTGTACATTAAAATCTGTCTTTGGTATTTATGTGATGCCAGTCGCCATAGCTGCAATGTGCCAATTAAAATCCTGCTGATGCAAGACATGCCACCAAAATCATCCTCCCCACTTATTTCAGCTCCAGTTCAGTGCAAGTCACTGAAGCTCATACAACTTGTTCTGATAAGGAGTTCACTTGTGCGGGGGAAGCTGCGCCCCCAAAAGTAACTGGCTTTGGCAAACTACATTTCCCTATCCCCACAGGGAAAGTACAAACCACTGCACAGTTAGCAGGGCTGAAAGGATCCTAGAATATATAATTCCTATTAATTTCTTTATCAAAACAAACAAGTCAAAAAGGCAGCTAGCAAATCCTGGAATGGCTTCATAGCTTTAGGACTGGGTTTATTTACATGCTAAAAGGCTGATGAACAAAAGGTATGGTAATGTGATTTAATTCAGTCAGATTCATTTAATTTCTAGAACCTCCTACCAGTGAGAAAGGCAGTAAGAAAAATAATGTAATAACATTTTGAGGATTCAGTCTTGCTCAGAAAGCTGGAAACGGGAAGGGGAAGCACACTTTACCAAAGCCTGCAGCAGAGCAAAACCGCGTTATGCTCAGCACCGGGCTGGGAATTGGTGTGACTCATGCACTATGACCAACTCTTCTCCTGCCCAGGAGGGGGTGAGGCATAAGATGCAATTATAACTGCAAGCAATTATTACTTGCAAGGTCAAGCACTCTGCCAACAAAAAGAGAACACTTTATTTACTACTAATTTTGAGGTGGAAAATAATGCCCAAAATGTATGAAGTCTTACAAAGAGAATGCTTCAGAAATTCCAATGCAGCTAGTAAAACCAGCATTATAAACATATATAAAATAAAATACAATAAAATATCAATCCATAAAATGACAGAGTGCTTCTTCCAGACAGTTGGCCAATCAGAGAGTTGACAGGGCAGAACAGGCCAAGTCCTTTAATTCTGCATTGCGAATGTCTCATGAGGCAGCACCACCTGCTGTAAAATTCTTCCCTCAAAATGCTGCGACCCAGAAGACACTAAGTGTTATGCCAGAGGGTTAAGGGTTTATTTCACATATTAGTGCTTTGTTATAAACTTTATACACCTGCCCTCTGGCTGCTGTATTTTTATTTCTGTCATTCAGACATCACTGAGGAAAGCAGCACTTAACTTCATTTTGCAGCTAGAGAACAGGTTAACACTGCCCCTCTGGATTCTGTAAACAGCATCCACAGCAGAGTGGATTTAAATTCATGGCACCTTACCAGAGAAAGCTATCTGTCAAGAGCCTACAGATTGTTAACCAAACCAATTCTGTGCCACAAGCCACTGGTCTTTATTAGTTTAATATCACAGGGTTTTTTTAATCATTGTCAGCTAAAATGATTCTTTATTAAGTAGCAACTCTGTACCGGCCCCACAAGGCTCCAAACAGGCTCTGCTGTGGTAGCTGCTGTGCAAACGATCTCTGTGCCAAAGTTGTACATTCCTGATTATCAGTAAACCATGCAGAAGGAAAAGGGAAACCAGTAAAACGCAAGACATTCTTCATGGAAGACAGAAACCATCACGTTTAGCCTGACTGACAGCAATTGTCTTCACCATGTTGCCTAAATCTTAAAAAGTGGACCAAGACTATGCAAATTTAGTACCTTAAGTCCCAGTTCTGCCAAAGCAAATGCACCACATGTAACAGTTTGCACTGTTGCTGCATGAATGATTGCCTGCCTTATGATAATGAACTGTCAGTAATACCGCAGCCATTGTTCTCCCTGCATCTTCCTCTCGCTGTGCACTGCCCTCAACAGCTTAAAAACCATTTATTTGCGTGGGTAGCAATTCAAGTGAAGGCAACTGAGTCATCTAATCTTCCAGAAGCCTCTAGTTTTTCTTGTAGTTTCCATTTTTCACCCTTTTACAAGAGATTTCCTAACCAACCTCTTCTAAATTTCAGTAATTGTTCTCCCAGCACTGCTGCCAGAACGTTAGGAAGGAAAAAGATTTACAAATAACTATCATAGACACAGAATAGTTTTCATGTGTCAGAGCTGATAAAAGATTGTGATCAATCATAAAAATAAATAGTCTCAGATATCTGTTGCTGGAGCACTGCAGCCTAACTGTGGCTGTATTTCTCAAACTGCAGCGACAGATCCTTCCAGAGGCTGCTCAAAGAGGCTTTATTGTTTGTGCCAACAGAATTCTAGCTGAGATTACAGGAAAAAATTAGTCCAGTTAAACCAAATGCATGTAATTTGTTATTGCCTAACTGATGACGTACTTAATACGATTTCAACGAGTAAAATGTCACCACTTTAAGGTCTTCTTGCTAATGCAAGTGACTGTATCTTACTAGCAGCAAACATTAAAGTGGTGAAAAACAACTCAAGCTATCATAACAATTCTTTATCAATAGAGCTAATGTGTGATATTTAAAGAGGTTTTTTTTCCTTTTTCAGTCCTACAAAGCTCTTGCCACTCAGTGACAAAGCCTTGAATGAGTCACCCCTGCTCAGACAGAGGCAGAATTGTTCATTCATAAGCAGCTTCACTTGCTGCAAAAGCAGCTGTTTGTTCATCTTTTGCCAGAAGTAAGGTTGACGTAGACCAGCTGGGCAGGATGCCCTCCCTCATTTGGAGAAAAGCAGGGAGAAGAATGCAGGGGAAAAAAATGTAAGAACAAGCAAATTATTATAGTTCTTTGTTTTTGTATATACCATGCATTATCTGGACTCCAGTGCCTGAAGTAACTGAGCTGCCAGTGCAGGAGAACTGATGAGCAGAACAGAATAACTTCAGGAACAAGCCTAGAATTTTATCACCAAAGCTAGGAAGGAGTAAAATCTGACACAGGAGGAGAGTGCTAAATCCCTCAGAGAAATGGCAAAGCTTTTTTAGGCACTTCAAAAAACTGCAACCTGACTCTAAAATAAGCTCTATTTCTCATTTACTAGGCAAGTGAAGAATGTGTTCTAAAAGTGAAAATTCTAGTTTAAATTAATCCCTGTCTGATGCAGCTCTTTCCTCCCCCTCTTTATTTAGCGATGCACTATTTTGCACCTTTTGGAAAGGGGCAGAGGGGGCAGAATACATCTTCTGCACTTTTTCCATTTGTTATGAGGACCATGAATTTCAATTCATGCCGAGAATACAGATGCCACAAAAGATGACCAGCTAATACCAAGATAACCTGCGAAGTTAAATCTGAAGAAAGCCATTTTGACCACTGTTACCAAGATTATGTTGTTAGAATAGGTACATAACCTTGACACTTAAATATGTCATAGTTTCACTACTTCTGTGTTCTGTTTGTAGTTACAAACCCTTGTAACATGTTCAGGACTGGCCTGGGAAAGGCTGTATGGTATAATAGTGCTACTGGAGAACTGCGAGGCATTGTTTTCTACACTAATAGAGTTCAAACAGTAACATGCAAATGAAAAGAAATGGGAAAGCTCCTCTGTGAAGACCTGAGCAAGTAACACTCAACGCTATGCTTACTACAAATTTAGGCCTCACTTGACCCTCTCGCAGCTCCCTGCACACTTTCAAATAAGTGCCTTGTGATAAACAATAAAGCTACACTAGCACAATACACTTATGTTTAGAAGAAATACATAAAATAAAATGAACTTCAATGGAAAGAAGAAACCTCATCTGAATAATTAAAAGTTGCATAATTTTTATTCACATTTTTAAATCCCAAAACTTTACTACTGTAGTTGAGGGAAGTTATCTTTCATTATTTGTTTCATTTTTTACTTCGTTAACCACCTCGACTCTCCAATTCAACTTCTCACTAGTTTGATCTCTGAATGTACTTTTGCATACAGCTCCAGCTGTGAATGTTACACACATTTGGCTTGAGTTAAAATATTTCAATTAACAGAGACAACAGGAGTTTGATTAATACCAAATGGCAGATTTTGAGCAATGTTCCATATAACTTGCTAAATTTAGCAACAAAATAAATTGGTTATGTAAGGGTAATAGGATAGGGCTTAATGCAAAGCTCACTACACATATTTGTGATCAACTGCTCCATATTTTTGAAGGGAAAAAATTATGGCTCCCCTGCTGGTTTTATCATTTGCTAAAATTTTGCATTTTCATGGCCAAAAAAATTGAAAATTATCACATGATCAAGATGATACACTTACCCCTACTTATCTGTAAGAGGAAATATCAGTAATAAAATACATTCAAATGAAAGAAATAAAGTCTGAGATCATTAATGCAAGGGTAGGCATAAATATATAGTTAAAGACAGAAGAGGAAAAGCAGCATACAAAAAAATTTTAAAAGCTGCACTTAGTGGTATCCTGTACAACTCTCTTTTCTTCTACTGTTTTGAGCATTCACTGTAATCAAAGCATTCCAGAAGCTCTTATAACCTATTGTTTGATTTTTTTTCCCTAGGAAGTAAATGCAAAACTCCATCCTAGTTTACACATTTGATGCCACTTACCTTATTGTCACCTTGTACTTCCCCCAGTCTTTGCTGAAGCTCTCTGATCTCTTCTCCAAGATGTTTGTTTCGATCTTGGGCCTCATTCAGTAGCTGAGCCAGATTTGCCTAGAAAAGAAGTATTAGACAGATGTTACTGCCCATGGAGAGAAGTGCAAGTGGTGATTGAAAAGAAACCCTAGGCTGACTCCTTATCTGCCAACAATCTAACTTTTCCTGTTGCTGGTACCCAGACTTTGTAATTCATTAGGGAGATAACAAAAAAAAAGTCATCAGAGTTCCTTTAACAGTAGGAAATACATACAGGAGGTGTGCATACACACTCTCAGAACAGCACACAAACCCCAAAGAGGACAAAGTGAAAATACCCCTGGCCAGTTCCAATACCCTGGATGGTGGGAACAGCAAAACTCAGAATACTTCTACAATAATTATATGAAGTTGCTAAAATAACAGCTTTAAACTCATATATAAATAGACAAAAGGATAGCTGAGAAGTAATTATCAGGTAATTGTATTCCCTATTAGTGTTTAGAGCAGATTCCTAGCCCATAAAGAGGATGCCAGAAAGAGTCCCTGCCATTATACTGTACCACAGGTATCTACTAGCTGTACCACAGGTATCTACTAGCACAACACTTCATGTGTGACCTGACTTGTGTTGTTAGCTGGTGTGGAGACTTCCAGAAAAACAGGAGTGAACGCCAGATATTAAAAATAAACATACCACCCTTGCCACCCAAAAGCTGTCATTCACAGTGGAAGAGTTATCATTCACATTTAGTCTGATAAATTAGTGGGGTGAGCAGTCTGGTCTCTAATTTTACAATTGAATTCCATCAGCTTAATCATTAATTGAAAAAAACAGTGCAATCTCCTCCTTTCCTGTCTATTATACCTGAAAATGAGCAAATATTACAAATCAGTATCTTTCCCCCCCTAAAAGTATCACAGGACTACAGAAACATTGACTCGGCACAGGCAAAGCCTACCAATGACCTGTCTTCTAGGATTGCTATAACCATCATGGCTACATGCAGCCTTTCAAGAAACTGCCTATGGACAGCTAAGTGTGTCATCCACTGCCAGAAATCTGAAGAGTATCAAAAGAAATGAAAAAATAATTTTCATCTTGTAAGCATGACTTGGCAAAGCCCCATGGGTCAGTATTTCTAAGCCACCCTCACAAATAATCCATGGGTTTGAGGCCAATGCATCAACTCTTTCCACTTCTTGGTGGTTTAGGTTTAGTTTTACATTCCTCATTTGCTGTGCTGCTTTCTCAACTCACCTGTTTCTCTGTTTTGATATTTCTTTCTTTTTCAGCCTTGCTCTTTTACTCAGTCACTCTCACAACTACTTGACAGTCCCACAGGATGTTTTTCTGAGGTCTATCTTTAAAATTCATACACTATCAAACCAACAAGTTGTCTGACAGCCATTCCTGAAACCCTTCCCCTTGTTTACTAACACCTGCTATTTCCACAGGTCCTGTTTTATATTTAACAGAACTATGAATATATTAACACAAATATAGCTATGCATGCATCTAACCATTTGCAGGATTAGACTATTAGACTATTAAACTATCAAACTCTAATCAGATGGCAGTTTTGAATGCTACTGTATGTCAGTTCCCAATTCCAATTGGTCTCAAATATATTCAAACCTCTAAATAGGAAAATAACTCTTAATTGATATAGCCTCCTTGATGAACAAGCCTAATGCACTGCTACAGCTTCTGTATTTCCTGGTGCTTTGGATCAAAGATTCAAAAGAAAGTAAGCTAAGTTTCCCACAGTTTTGAAGAGCTTAGAGCATTTTTTAAATGCAAAGATTGCAAATAAATAATCTGAGAAAAGAGTACAACAGCAAAACACATACAGAGCCAATTATAGGCCAAAATTAAACTGCATCTGAGGTCCCTCCCAACCCCTAATGTCCTGTGATTATTTCCTGTGAGCATGTCAGAGCACAGGAGCAGGATGCCCATAGAGGTTATGCAGTCTCCTCTGGAGCCACTGAATCCTATCTGAACATGCTCCTGTGAGTCCTGCCCCCCAGCTTTGGCAGGGGGGGTGCACTCGATGTTTTCCAGAGGTCCCTTCCAACCCCTACCATTTTATGATTCTATCATTTATTTTCAAGACAGCAACCATTCAAGCAATGCAAAAGGTTCCTCGAGTATGTTTTGGTAGAACTGTATTTTTTTCTTCACATTAAACAAATATGTAGTAGTTATTCATATACTGAGTGAATCAAGGGACACAGTCACTCAATGGTTTTGAGAGGTACTTCTTACTGGTACTTCTTTTACTGTCTAAAAGAAACCTGTGTTTGTAGGAAATTGTGTTTAAACTGAACTATCTATGGGTACTGCTCCAATGCAATTATTTTTATTTGGGTTTTTCTTTGAAGCAAGCTGACTTCAATGAAGGCCATCCTGCCACCTGACTGAGTTAGTTAAAAGGAACATGATTTGCACAAGCCTTTCTGAAACGCTTCTATTTATAAAGTCTCTTTTTATGATGGATTTTAACAACTTCTAACGCTGCAATAGCACATGTAATTTCAACACCTGGGAAGAACTCAATCTCACTAATCAGTGTTTACAGCCACAACATCAGGATTCTAGCAGTCTGTAGTCAAACCTCAGCTCCCAGTAACTGCAGGAAAGGCATTACCATGCCTATACTAAATCTTCCTGCTCAGATTTATTTCCTTTAAAACCATTTCTCTGGGATTGCAATTCTATGCTGAATTTTATTTTGTCAGTCATATAAATGACTTAATGTGACAAAAACCTTTATTCTTGAGACAGGGATTTTGGAAGCAACTTTAAACGAAGAATTTCAGACACTAAAATAAACAGCCTTATTTCAGCATGCTAAGAGTATTACCATGAGCTAAGTATAGACTTGCTTCTTAATGCAAAGCTTCTGTTATATTTCTGTTAAACTAAAACAACCAAGCTATGTCACAGCAGTGGTCCCCAGCAATTATTCATTTCCCTGGCTTAGAGGTGCCACACAACATATAATTTAGATTGTACTGAGTTTTAAAGGTTTTGGCAAAACCTCATTAAAGCACTCAGTTAAACATGGACAGGAGAAGAAGCATTTGATTTTCAAAAGTGGTCTGCTGGGCTTAAAGAGAGCCAGCCCAAACGGATACACTGATCAACACCTGGCCTCGATACCATTTCTTTGGCATATATGAGCAAACAAACCATATGGCTGAAAGATGATAAAGCTAACAATGGAGAACTAGCCTGGTGAACCTGTGAGTCTGTATTTTTGGAGAAAAGGGAAGAAATCTGTACAAGGGAAAGGCAATTCATTTTCCCACCTGGCAACTTCTTTCAATATTCATAGAACAAACACAGAATTCACTTAGAAATTCAAGACAAGTTATTTCAGCAGACAATAAAACTCATATCATTTACCTGTGCAACTGAGAACAATTCTCTGAAAATTAGCCAAATTCAGCTTCCCAAGGCTCAGTTTCTTCAACAGTTGCTTTTGATGCTAAGTGAAGCCTTAAAAAGCCTCCTGTAACTGTCAGAGAGTTCTTCCACTCAGGCTATTCAAAACTACCTCTTTCAAAACTAACTCCAAAGCACCGACGGAGATCTCTGAGCTGTGGATAATAGGAGGGCCAGGCACAGTGGTCATGTATCTTTCTGCTGCCTTGTCTTGCCTCTGCAACAACCTGCAGCTGTGGAAACTATTTCTCCTACCCTCTCTCAATGCAACTATATGTAATATTAACTACAGACAGTGCTTCAAACAAGGCCTTGATTAACTGCCTGGTAGCAGATAACCTTTTCAGAGCTCCATCTACCTCTGGCAACACTCTGTTCCCAGCAGGTATTTTTTGAGCCTCTACAGAGTAACAGGCACTGCCATAGAAAGTTTGGATGTAAAATAGTCACAGAACACCACAAGTTCAAAGTGACCTATAAGAATCAGCAAGTCCGTCTCCCTGCTCTGACCACTGGCCTGTGGAGCCTATTCCAGTGACTGAACCTCTCAGTGAAGCACAGTCCAAATCCCACTGCAGTACCAGACACAGAAAACTCCCCCCATATTCTTTTTTCCTCTAACTAAAAGCAAGTGTGACCATAACCAAAGATCCCACCAGAAACCAAGATGAAAGGAGAAAAAGACTGATGTGAGAATGCCAAGTGGGAAGTGCCTGCCCTTATTACACAGGGGAAAAAACCCACCATAAATCAGAACAGCAAAGAAAGTGGAAGATGGGATGGGATCACAGACCTACCTTTTTCCACTCAGATTTTGTTAAAATTTGCAAGAACACTCTTGGGATAGAAGGTGGAAACTTTACTTTTAGCTAGAGATGACCATCTGAAACTACTGATAAAAATACCTGTGAATATTTATCAACAAAACTCAGTGAATAACTGTCAAACAGCAACAGATTTTTGCTCACTACTGACCAATAACCCAAGTTCTGATGTGACTCCAAACAGCCATCCCCAGCATTATGCACCATACACTTGAATTTGGCTCCTTTAACCATTTTGCAAATCTAGCCACACATACACCCTGTTATTTTTCTTCACACCACTTTAAAAATGATGGATAGTAACAGAGTCTTTAATATAGCTCTCAATTCTCTTGCACATAAATCTTATTCGACACTTGAGGAAAAAAAAGAACCTTCTGCCGTTAGACACTGCCTGAGAAACTAATTTGGCAAGAGGGAAGAAGGGGAAGCTTCCAACATACCTCTACAGCTTAAAATATTTTTAAATACAAGCAAGCTTTTCTATACTGCAGTTTACAACCTTTTATGTTTCTTCCAGCCACACCTTCAAACAAAGAAGAACACTGAATTATAGGGCTGACAGAAAAAAAAAGTTGGATGAAACATTAAGCACACTCGATGGGTGTGACTGATAGCAAATTTAATTGCAGTTTCTCCTCCAATGCATTCATATGATTGCAGTGGCTGAATTAATACAGAAAAACCTGCTTTGCTTACCAACTCCCACTGTTCACTCCAAGGTAGAAGAAGTGACAACCTCCCAAAGCACTAGCTTCCTTATGACAAACCCCAAAAATTACTGTATTTTTCTCTGCAAGTTGAAAGCCCTGTAGAGAAGACTTTTAAAATTATAGGTCCTGGGTATACTAAACAAGATACACTTAATATGTGTCATATTTCCCCATGGAAAAAACAACAGGAAAAATCAAAGCCTTGCCAAGCAGTCACTTGATGTAAAACAAGACAAGTAGAAAATCCTCTCCCCCTCTGAGTATCTGCTGCTGTGATAACTGGGCAGGAATCCCACCACAGAAGCAGACTAGGCAAAACTTGGCTAGGCTCTGCAAAACAAGAAAGACTAACTCCTGCTCACGCACCTTCAACACACTCAGCAATTGCAATTTTCACAGAGCTGATTAATAGAACCAAAAAGCCATTTAGCAGGTGGCCCTGTCTGAACTGGGGGATAGGACTAGCTGCACATCTCAACCATTCTGTGATCTTTTGATGCATACCTCTATTTAATTTGATTTTTCATACATTTAAAATACAAATATAAGCCCTCAAGAGTGAACATATGCATTGCAGCTTTATTCTTAACACACAGCCCCACTGCAAACCCATTATCTCCAACTGAGTGGTCTCACTGAGATCAAATTAAGCAAAGCATATTTAGGACTGTGCCCCAGCACAGTCATTTTCCTAACCATGCATTTTACTTCACCTTTGTTTATTCAAAGGATCTCATCTGTATTAAAAGAACCTCCACTTCATACAGAAGGTCAAAGGATGCACTGATCTCTTAGCTCAATGACAAACCTTCTCCCAAACTAAAGTTTACTGAAAATTTAAGCAATGTTGAGCAAAACAAACCCACCACAACACAAAAACAATCAGTGTAAATCAAGCTAAAAATCTCATCCATGTTTTTTCTTTCTTTAAGTTTCCCAGCATGACAACACTGTCCAACAGATATCCAGTATTTGATTGCCAATGCCATAAAAATGCTCAATATCCCAGCAAATGCACACAAATGTGCACCACTGCAGAATGACAGAATTTGTTTATACAGGATGGCCAACAAAGACTTTGTAGACAGAGCAACATTTTAACAGACCTTTTAAAATGGATAATATCTGTTGCTTACCACCTCTAGTGAATTTTACCACCAAAATCAACTTCTCATTGTTTCTATCGCAGAATTGTCAGGGTTGGAATGGACCTCAAGGATCACCTAGTTCCAACCCCCTGCCATGGGCAGGGACATCTCACACTAGATCACGCTACTCAGAGCCACATCCAGCCTTGCCTTAAAAACTTACAAGAATGGGGCTCCTACCATCTCCCTGGGCAACCTGTTCTAGTGTCTCACCACCCTTATGGTGAAGAACTTCTTCCTAATATCTAATCTAAACCTGCCCTCCTCTAGCTTGTATCCATTTCCTCCAGTCCTATCACTACCTGACATCCTGAAAGTCCTCACCAGCTTTCTCAAAGTAGGCTCTCTTCAGACATTGGAAGGCCACAGTATGGTCTTCTTGGAGCCTTCTCTTCTTCAGACTGAGTAGCCCCAACTTCCTCAGCCTGTTTCCATAAGAGAGGAGCTACGGCACTCCGATCACCCTCGTGGCCCTTCTCTGGGCATCTCACCCCTAAATTACTTACTCAACTACCCCACTATCTTCATCTGAGTGTTTGGTAAGAGGGGCACTGGCAACTCACAGGCTGTAGCAACAGCACTGACAGTAAAACACCTGCTGCAGGAAAAGATATTTCAGTAGCAGTTTCTCATTTCCTGCTTTTGCTGCTTGCCAGGTGATAGACATGGAGCAATCTTTGGATTATGTCAGAGATGTGTACCACTGCACACAGTTCTGAGAAGGAAAACACTGCAGGGTTAAGATACTTTT
The DNA here is from genome assembly GCF_015220805.1 of Pogoniulus pusillus. Lineage (NCBI taxonomy): Eukaryota > Metazoa > Chordata > Aves > Piciformes > Lybiidae > Pogoniulus > Pogoniulus pusillus. Next base: position 18,476,359 of record NC_087274.1, on the reverse strand, counting down.
AAGTAACCCAAATTTTAAGGAAAAAACATTCTGAGTTAACTGTTGATAAAAATTGCCTGGTTACCTGACAAAACAAGAACAATCTGTACTGCAAAAACAAGGAGAGAAGGCACAGTGTGGAAAACAAGATAATTTAAGGAGTTGCAAACTGATAATAAAGGTGAAAATTGAAGATAAGAAGAAAGCAGCAATTCCATCCCACCTGTTACATTCAAGGTTCTAGACTGCAATTTCTACAATAATTTGTCAGTTGCAGGAAAGAAACATAACAGATAGCAAATTATGCAGCATGTTTTCATCTTATTTCTGACACAAGAACAGCATGTACTTCTCTGTCACACAAAATTCATTACAGGATCAGGGCTTCTGTTTTTATAAAGTGACTGAGGTCACAAACCTCTACCAGCAGGCAGTCATGCTTCTGGGCAAAAAGAGATGGAAAAAGTGTAAAAGATCACAAGGAATTTCACTTGTCCTTAGGTGAAAAAATGCTAAAAAGTACACAGTAACGATGGGGAAAATCATGGAATCACAGACTGGCTTAGGTTGGAAAGGACCTTAAGAGAGCATCTACTCCAAATCTCCCTGCCACCTCTCCACTAGATTCACCTGCTCAGGGCTTCATCCAAGCTGGTCTTGAACACCCCCAAGCAGGAGGCATCCACAGTCTCCCTGGGCAGCCTATTCCAGAGGTGATCTTACCACCTTCATACCGTTCTTTCTAAGACCCAGTCTAAACCTACCCTCTCTCAGCTTCAAACCATTTCCCCTTGTCCTATTGCTAGACACCCTTATGAGAAGTCCCTCTATGCCTCCTACAGCTTTCCTGTAAGATTCCTTCAGGTACTGGGAGGCAGGTCTCCCTGAAGTCTTCTCTTCTCCAGGTTGAACAACATCCCTCACCCTAAAATATTCATTACTTTATTGTTGTGTAATGCACTTTTCAAAGAACAACTACGTTGCTCTTCAGCAAAGTTGTCCTAACTACTCTGTTAACCTTGTATATTACAGACACTTCTCAGGCAAATGAAAACTCAAGAAATGCACTAACAACCTATTACTATACATCCCAAAGTACATTTTATAAATGGGTGAGACCTCTAAGTGGCCCCATTTGAGAAGAGGATCTTCTTGTTACCTAGCACAAGTACATAACTTCCTCAGAAGACTCCTAACTAGATTATGAAATGGCTTTCTAGGCAGAACTTCATACAATTGCAGCTTCTGATTGTAGACTACATTTTGCTAGTATTTTAGAAACAAGTGTCAGATTAATTTGTTTTGAAATATGAGAGACTAATAAGAACAACATTCATGGGATGGCAAAACTCCTTTCCTACTTATCTCTGTAATGACCCATATGCTGCATTGTTTTTTTTTTCTTTTAATTGTATATTCTTCAGCTACAATTTTAGTAGTCAGAATGCACAAACCTATATCTGGTCATAAACTTTTATTAGAACTCTGTCGAAATAACAGAATTTCAAATAAATTATCCTAACTAATGAGGAAGTTAAATGATTCTGCACTGAGCCACTGACTTCTTGGCAGCTATTTGTTTTAAGTGCCTGAGTAATTATATTGTCTCTTAAGTTTTAGTTTAAAGCAACCAAAGTCCTGAGCCCCTAAAATTTTAAGGAAATAGCAAGAACCACAAGCCAACTCACAGAGAAAGGATGATGAGCAAAACTTCTGATCCATTAAAGGAATGCAGTAACCATGCTTTAAAACTGGCTAGAAGACTGGCAATTACAGTAACAACTTTTGTTCTTTTGGGTTGTCCTCCTCTCCCTGTTCACACATTGTGTTTTGGCTGCCATTTTTCTCTAAAAATTAAGATAATTTAACGATGTGACAACCAGCCCTCCAACAACTGGGACACACTATATGGATCTCTGGGAACAAAAATGAAAGTCAGCAGGCAAAAAAGTTTTTCAGGGGAACCATAAAATGCAATTACCATTGTTCTTACCATTTCTAACTCATAGAGCCCAAGTGACCCAGGAGAGTACCTAATGGAAAACAGTACTCACAACAATAAATTAACAATTATGGGTGCAGACAATGCATTCCCACATTGCTTTAAAGTATGAAATGTCCTGCCACAAACCCATTTTAAGACTCAGTACAAGAAAGACAAAGACACTCTCAAGTTTCCATATACTGACCAATTCCAGTCTCAGATGAACATAAAAGCAATAGCCATATATTCTAGTTAATAATAGTGAAACATGCTTAGACAAAAGCAGAAGAAGCTCCAGTTTGAAAACTGGACAGAAATGCTTGTGGTTTCTTTTATCAGATTTTTAGTTAATATTTTCACACTTTTGCAAAGTACTTTCTGTAGCAGATAAATAATGCCAACAGAAAAATAAATCCTACCTGTTTCCTCTTTTCAGGAGGAAGGGATGGGTCCCCATCCTATAAATAAATGGACATATTTTATTGGTAACCAGCAGCTATATTAACTTTGTGGATCAAATTATCAAACACGTCTTTTAACTAATCTGTTATCAAAATGGTTTCTACAATACTGCATCTAGATTACTCCCAGCAACATTAATTTCAACTCAAGAAATTGTCTAAGGCTGAAGATTTGTTTACATTTCTAGAAGAGCAGGTCATTACAAATTTATGTTGCATTATTTTTCATAACGGTACATTAAGTTGCTATGGAATAATACTACAGTCAGTTTTTAAATGGAATTACAACTGAAATGAATTTCCTCAGAGCATGCCCTGCCTTTCTGTGTCTTCTGTAATACAGGCACTACCTCATCAACACAGAGTAAATAAGTAATAACATGATCAGGGCTGTACAACTGCAGGATTGCTGTAAACAAGTACCTAAACTTTTACTTTTTTTTTTTCTTTACAGCAGTCATTATAAACTTCCCAATTTTACTCTGAGGTTCACCTTTGTCCCCCAGCCATAAAGTTTTCACAAAGAGCAACCTACAATCAGCTCCCGATACTTCTTTTTCAGAGACTGGTGTCGTTCCCGCAGCTGGTTGGCCATAAGCTTGTACTGGTCTCTTTCTTGTTGACAGGTGTCCAGCTCTTTGGAAAGGATTAGCAATGCCTCCTTCTTACTTTCGAGCTTCCTCTTACACACCAGATACTGCAAAAGAGAAAAAAAAACCCAAAAACATAATTGTAACATGTCATTCCAACCCCAGCCAGTATTGGATACAAGAGGTTTGAGCTTTTCTCTGAAAAGCTGGAGAAAGATTCTCTGCATAAGACCAAAGTCTGTGACAAGTCATCTTAGCTTATTAGTAATAATAATGGTGAATAAACTTCTTCTGTCAGAAGCCAGAGATCCATTTGTACGGCACAGGTTCAAACAAGCATTGTGATTTGGAAAAAATCAACATTCATACTTCTTCCCTTTCTCCTCATGTGGAAATGTGGGGCGGAACCTCACCATTTGATCCACAGTCCTAGGAAGGCTGCTAGAAGGAAGTGCCTTGGCAAACTCCCTTTTCTACTTGTGTCCACAATACCCACCCGTGTTAGCAACGAGCATTTCCCACCTCATTCCCCCTTCCCTCCTTCTCCTCCCCACTAGCAGTAATGTTTTCTGGGCTCAGCCTCCCACTTGGACAGTGGGAACAGCACCACGTTAGAGCAGAAAGGGTAATGTGAGTGGCAGCCGAAATGAGTCTGAAACAATCACAGTGTGGTATCAGCACAAGCAAAATAAACTAATTCAGCTGTGATAGTTCACGCATGTGCTTGCCGAGTGAAAAGAATGGGAAATGATGCAAGAGTACTGCAAGCACCTGCACAAGGAGTAAAGGCAGAGGCTCACCTCTGCCCCTTCAGCCACCACCTCTAATGCACAGGGCTCACGCACAAAGCAAAGCAGAACTCGCATTAGTCTGATCTGCTTCATTACCTTTCCCCACTGGGAGCGCAACCTTACATCATCCTCTCCTACAATGGCTGAACTGTCAGAAGTTCCAGGCAACTTTTTTCACTTAACGTGATGTTCAATCAGCAGATTCTTCTCACCCATCACTTGACACTGCTCATGCTAAAGCGTATATTTCTATTTCTGATGTTACATAAGATGTGGCACTAAATACTTTCTGAATGTGCTCTGCAAGAGACCAAATATCACAGCAGTCATGAAAACAATTTATAGTTTCATTATATACTCTGACAAGAATACTTTGTCATTATGGGCTCTTGCACAAAGCAAGAGCATCAGCACTTCCATACTGTTCAAGTCAGTGCTGTTCTTTGGGACAAAAATCATTACTCGTATGTACGACTTGCTTGGAATTGACTTTGTTAACCTCAATTTCAAGTCAGTGAGAAAGGGAAGAGCGAGTTTGATGCATCAGTACAACCAATGTTTTCCAAAAATAGTAAACACTTAGATGCAAAAAAGCCAGCTGGGAATGCCAGAAGCAATTCCAAGAAGGATTTGAACTCTCTAAAAGGACACTTCCACCTTGGATTAATTTTATTTCTGGCAATACTGAAGTTGAAATCCTGTCATAAATTTTCTAGATCATGATGCCTTGGCATCAACAAAGGCAACTGTACCTATGTACTTATGTCCTTACTGATACCTTACACAAATGTCAAGTTCCCTGATAAAGCACTGAAAGGTATCAGAAGCTAAACTTTAATATTGTCAGCAACTGCTGATGGTGACATGGAAAACTGCTTCAAACTTGGTAAAGTAATTCCTTGCCTTACAGTGAAATATTTGCCTCTGACAATCTCCTTTTTTCCCAGAACTCTCTCACATCTTAGCTTATTCAAAAATATACCTTCACTGCATTGTTTTTAAAGGCTAACAATCTGGTACAGTAACTGCAAATAAAAACAAGTAAAAGCAAACCTCACAATCACTTTTAAAACACCCAGCAGCCCAAACCCCTGAACCACACAGCCTGTCCTGTTCCTTTGCCCACCAGGAAGAACGAAGCTAGTCCATCCAGCCAACACCTATGTGGAGCAGAACCTACCCAACCTACACAGTGTGAGGGGAGCAAAGCAAAAACATCTCACTTTAGGCCACCCACAGAATCAGCAGGTGCTCCCAAGCCTGCCACAAGAGCTGGTGTGTGGAGCAATGCAGAGATAGTTGGGAGGTAACTGAAGTATGTAGGTAAAACCAACACCTGTCAGACTTAGTCCGAAACAAATCTCCCTTCAGCCATGAGTCATAGCTCTCCACAATGGACAAACTCAAAGCATAAAAAAAGGCTTCACCTTTCGCAGCAGCACTGATGTGGGCAAAAGAATTCTTTACCATCTATCAGATTGAGGATAATGAACCATAAACCCAGTAGTGTTCAGGGTCTAAATGTAAAGGAATTACATCCTCCTCCTTGTTTAAAGTGCATTTTAAGTTGACAAATTATATATTGATCATGTGCCATACAGATGCAAGGGACTTGACAACTCTCATCTATGTACTGATTGGATTATACTATAAAAATGACCACCTAGAAGGCTTTTTAAAGTAATTTTTGCCTTTTGCATATATCGACTTTCCCAAATAAGTGGGATAAAAATAGTAATAACATCCAGTAATTTGTTTCCATGGGCTTATGGTAGAAGAAACAATAAAGCCACAGCATTTCTGTGGAATTTCATTATTTAAGAGAGCGATGTTTCCAATTCCCATTGCCACTTTTGAAGGGAAAACAAATCATACAAGGACAGACCTCAAAGAGGTTATCCAATATATATGTTTCTGAATGTTAAAAAAAAAAAATACTAATAATGGCCATAAAAGAACCTAACAATGATACACAAGAAATGGATTCTAGTCAGGGAAACAATTGAGTCCTACTAACAATTTCCCATATATGGACAATTAAGTGCAGCAAAATTGGTATGCTGTCAAAAGGAATATAGGAGTTTAACAGTCTTCTTGGAGCAGTTCAAGCAGTAAGGGAAATTTCCTCATACTGTCTGAGACAAAGCATTCAGTAGATGTTTCTGGCATTCAAATAGAGATTTACTCCTCTTCAGCTGCAGGAAAACCGAAGTTTCACATACTACCAGTGTGACAAATAAGTGAATTCTATTATGCTAAAAAAAATATATCTTTTTGTCTTTTGTTTTTAATTGATGTTCCAAACCAATCTTTGAGTTTAAAATGCAAAGTTAAGTGAGAACCAGCTGCTCTGCTTTCAATCTAAAAAGCTACAATGTACAACTTTTCATATCTGTCTAGTGACTTTTATCTACTAGTGCACTGTTATCTGCAATAAAGCAAATTATAATTGCTACAAGGAAGATCATAATAATTAAAGGAATATATATGACATCCTACATTACTGCTTGAACTGCTTTACAGCCAGATAACTACTTTAGTGAAACTGAGTAAAAAGAGACTGACATTACAGAAGAGTGTAACTCCTCCAAGGTGACCCTCTACATCAAACACTTAGTATTTGCCCATGGCTATTTTTAGTGACAAATCTGGATAGATCTCATTAACGGCACCGTAGACATGGTCTAATAATCTGATGAGCTGGGACACTGTCAAAGTTTAAAATCAACAAAAATATAAAATTCCTATAATCAAGTAATTTATTTTAAATTTGAGCAAATAAGTAGCCCACACTCGGGTATTTAATGGCAATTAGTGACATTAAGAAGGAAAATACCTAATTTTCTGAGTGTAAAAGCAGAGATACTATCTCCAAATTGTACTTTGGAATCACTGTGGATGATCTGTGTTCTCCCAACACTTCAGGACCTAGTGTCCTCCCAAATGTCAACGGGTATGTGAGCCTGGAAACCTACTGTGCTCTCAGAGAAACCACAGACTCTGCTCAACATCTTCTGGACAAGAGATCTGACTACTATTGAACTGCCTGAAGTTTCAGCAAATTTCTCCTTGCTGTACTCTTGAAGGCAATTTTGTTGTGGAATTAACAAACTAAGAGTCCCAAAACACATTGCAATGTCACTATTTGGCATGTTTGTTTCACTAGTGTTGCTACCCCTGACTTCAGATAAATCTGTTCAACTTATCCCAGCCAAGAACTCAAAGGCAGCAAACCACAGTTACCAGTTCTTTGTTTGCCATCTCATCTCACATCCTCATTTTGGATAAAGCCTGAGACAACGCAGGGTCCTTGGGCTTATTCCACAACATCAACTCTGCTTTTTTTTCTTGCTGCTCAGCAATAGCTTCACTAGCTACCTCCTGAAACACAAAGCAGGCTAGTATGACTCACTGAGGATGGAAGTAAACCCTGAGCATGATGTCTTGTACATCACGTGGCTTTCACTGGTCACTTAGGAGTTACCACAGAATCATAGAATCAACCAGCTTGGAAGAGACCTCCAAGATCAGCCAGTCCAACCTAGCACCCAGCCCTAGCCAGTCAACTAGACCATGGCACTAAGTGCCTCATCCAGTCCCTTCTTGAACACCTCCAGGGACGGTGACTCCACCACTTCCCTGGGCAGACCATTCCAATGGCAAATCACTCTCTCTGTGAAGAACTTCCTCCTAACATCCAGCCTATACTTCTTCCAGTGCAAGTTGAGACTGTGTCCCCTTGTTCTGTTGCTGGTTGTCTGGGAGAAGAGACCAACCTCCACCTGGCTACAACTTCCCTTCAGGTAGCTGTAGACAGCAATGAGGTAACCCCTAAGCCTCCTCTTCTCCAGGTAGCCTCTGACCACCACATCTCCCACTAGCCCCTCTCTATTTGTGAACAGCAGGTCAAGCAGAGCTGCATCCCTGGTAGGCTCATGTAACCTCATTTGACCTGATCGGTCAAAATAACATTATTTCTTGATGTGATCCAGCCCTTAATGGTTTTGTATGCTGAGCATAGGATTAATTTCTCCATGTTTGTTCCTTAACATCTTGGTAGGTATCTCAGTCCAACCCGGAACATGGAAACATGAGAAGCAAGCACTTGTTTTGCTGTGTGAAAGCACAGCATGCAGGTCTCCACAGTACTTCTCCCACAGCTCCCAAGAACTTTGGAGAGCAGCAAGCCACAGTACCAGCTCCTTTAGTGTTTCCACTTCCTCTTCTAAATGACAAAGCCATTATGATGCCAACCCAATCACCGAGGGGCCTCAGAGCATCCGCTCCACTTTTTTCTTCCCTACAGCCACTGGCATTTGGCTGCATTGAGAAAAGCTCTGAAATTAGCAGCTCCAAGGCCAGTCAGGTCCCCTCATAAAGGTTTGGTGAATTACATTTCATGCTTCATTTGAAAAGGCAACGTGGCAGAAAGTCAGAGAGATATAAACATGAAAACCTCACTAATTTTCCTTCCTCTTCTGTCTTGTCCACATTAAAACAATTGTGCAGCCAGTGAGAAAGGTGTGCTCTGATGCTTACAAGCAGGTTTCTCACTCTTACTCAGAATTCATATCTGCAACACCTAGCAATTTCAACCAGAACTGCTGCTCAATAGTTGCATGTTCTGCAAGTAATTCCCCAAAGCTTAAGCTGGACTCTAAGATCTTGAAGGTCTTTTCCAACCTGGTTAACTCTCAGGATGACAGGATGTGAAGGGTTGGAAGGGACCCAGAGACCATCACATCTAACCGCCTGACAGAGCAGGACCATACAATCTAGCTCAGGTCACACAGCGACACATCCAGGCAGGCCTTGAAAGTCTTCAGAGAAGAAGACCCCACAACCTCTCTGGGGAGCCTGTGCCAGTGCTCTGGGACCCTTCCAGTCAAGAAGTTCCCCCTTGTGTTGAGCTGGAACATGCTGTGCTGTAGCTTCCATCCACTGCTCCTTGTCCTATCTCAGGGAGCGAGTGAGCAGAGCAATTCTGTGATTCCTGCCCATGCTATCATAGGTTTGAAACTACTTCAGAATGTTTTATGAAATGCAGAGGGAACAAAACTTTAACTCCCTAGCAGGCACTGAAGGTAAAAGGCCTGGAGAAGCTCTGTACCACGGCAGGATACAGGAAACTGCAACAACTTGACACATTGCCTAGTAAGTCAGAGACACTTTCTCACAGATACATTAGGACGTTGGAGTTAATGGGTAAATTGCACAAAGTTAATCACAATAGCCAAAGGAAGAGGAAGGCTGAAGAGGGAAGCCTATAGCCTGACAGCATGTGTTACAGACTTCATGCAGAAAAACAAGCTGTAAGCCTGCTGTGGGAACAGAGAGAAAGGAAAGGAAACCTGAATATAAATCACTAGGTCTCTAAATGTTCCCGACCAAAAAAAATTAAATGTATGCTTAACTATTTGCAAGAACATAGCTTAACACAGTCATTAAACTGCACTACAATCAAGAAGCCCCTAAATCAGAAGTGCTCCATTTCAGGATTGAGTTTTTAGGTTACATCATCAAAAGTTTAAAAGTTCCAAAGTAACTCTAAGTGACTTTTTACAGCCAAGATTAGGGATATTTGCTCTTAACGCACCCTCTGAACTGTTTCTATCTCTTACCATTCCCCACCATGTGGCACCACCCCCAAATAAAACTCCATACAGGAAAGTATCACAGTATCACAGTATCATCAGGGTTGGAAGAGACCTCATAGATCATCAAGTCTAACCCTTTACCACAGAGCTCAAGGCTAGACCATGGCACCAAGTGCCACGTCCAACCTTGCCTTGAACTGCCCCAGGGACGGCGACTCCACCACCTCCCCGGGCAGCCCATTCCAGTAGCCAATGACTCTCTCAGTGAAGAACTTTCTCCTCACCTCAAGCCTAAATCTCCCCTGGTGCAGCCTGAGGCTGTGTCCTCTTGTTCTGGCGCTGGCCACCTAAGAGAGCAACCTCCTCCTGGCCACAACCACCCCTCAGGTAGTTGTAGACAGCAATAAGGTCTCCCCTGAGCCTCCTCTTCTCCAGGCTAAACAATCCCAGCTCCTGGAGAAGAGGAGGCTCAGGGTTGACCTTATTAAGTGATGTCAGATGCAACACTGCATGATCAGGAGGCTACTTTAAGTACACTTTTCACTTTCTTTTGCATTATTTTGTGTTTGCAAACACTGTGTGCAAAGGCAGATTCCAATCCTGGATGTACTGTAAAGCACAGATCTGAGGCCACAGAAACTCCTATTGAAATCACTGGGAGAAGTGACAGGCTCAGGACGCTGGACTCATGCATCTTTTTGACGCGTCAGGGCCTTAATTCACAATCACTTTATGCAACAAGAAGCAAAGCCTTTCCAACATCAGAGGAGTTCATCTGCGTGCATGATACTCTATCACACCCTCCTCATCCTACTTGTACATTCGGGCTGACCTAGGCCCACGTCATTTGCAGAGCTTTGTTTGCTGGCTGTAAACAGAAATATAGTATTTTTATAGCTATGTAAAATTAATGCAATGCAAAGTGCTACGCAAAAAATAGTGTGCCCATCTACTTTGAACTTCACAGTTCCCATTAAACAGATCTGACTTTGATATCACTTTAAATGGTACTGATCTCAAGTTTTTTGAGTTTGACAACTTACCCTACATGGAAATGTGTACTGTAAACATGTGGATGTAGCGGATAACAATATTTTCTACTCTCGTGTTGAAATCCTCCACCTATTGAAGGTCAAGGCCACTGAACTAATAGAGATTTTTCTCCCATTTTACAAGCGACAGCATGGGTCTCAAAACCCTTTCAGTTGTGATTCGGGTGAAGCACGAAAACAAAGTAATTGCCAGAGGAGCGAACTGACAGGGGCTTCCCGGGCCCCGCGGCTGACTGCCGTGGGAGGGCTGAGCTGCTGCTGGGCCTCCCCCCGAGCTGGCAGTAGTGCGAGCCCCAGGCCTCAGCCCCGGGGGCCACGGCCACAGGTGACTCCCTGGCAATATCCAACTAACAGCAGGCTCCGACCCAAAGCCCCGCTCTCTGGCAGCCCCAAGGCAGTTACATAAATGCGAGAGGTTCCCAAACATTCCTCCACTGTACTTAGAGCCGTGCTGGCGGTCGGGGCCGGCAGCAGACGGGCGGTTCGTGGCACGGCCATGCCACACGGCAGACGTGGCCGCACAACTCAGCCTGGCTCGGTGCCCCCCCCCCACTGGCTCCACCTGCTGCCGCCACAGCCGCGGGAGTCAAGGCCCTCCTCTCAGTCCCGACCCAGGGTCTTCTCCCGCTGGCTCTGGCCCTCGCCCCAGCAGTTCCCTCAAGGAGCGGGGCAGCAGCTGGGCACCGCGGCGGGGCCAGCCGCTACCCCCGTCCTTCTAGCCCGACAGCCCCGAAAGGAGACGGTGCCCGGTGTTCAGGCCGCGTCGCGGGAGGCTGGGCCAGCCAGCGCCTGCGGCTGCCCCTGCCCTGCCGCCTCACCTCGCTCACCAGCCCCTGCCAGTCGCTCTCGCTGCGGTGGGAGCTCATGGCTCCGGCGGGCCGCCGCGACATGAGGCGGCGAGCGACTCCGCCCGCCCCGGTCTGCAGGCAGGCAGCCTGCGGAGAGAGGCGGGGCCTGCGCTCGTCTCTTGCCGGCCGGCCGGGGACGCCCCACGGTGTACCGGACACGGGCCTGCCGGAGCTGGGCCTGTGGCAGCGTTTCACCGCATCGGGCCTAGCGTGGCCCTGCCCGCGGAGGGGCGCCGGGACTGAAGGCCGCCTCCGCACGGCAGCGCATCCCGGCAGGGTCGGGCAGGGCGTGGGTCACAGCACAGCCACGCACCTAGGGCTGTGCAGAGGAGTCTGAGATGCGTTGCCCAGAGAAGCGTCTTATTCAGTGCCCTTCTCTGCAATAACAACTGCAGGGCTCTGCTGCCGTCCCAGGCGCTGAGCAGCTAAGCATGCTCATGGAGCATCAGCATACTGTGCTGCTGGCGAAACCTTAATACATAATTACAGCATAGCAAAGCACTTTTGAAAGCTCATCTAGCCCGATCTGCTATGGGAAGGGACAGCTTTCTCGAGATCAGGTTGTCAAAGACCACATCCAGCCTGGCCTTGAATACCTCCAATGATGAGTTCACCAGAACTTCTCAAGGCAAACTACTCCAGTGTCTCACCACCCTGACAGTGAAGAACTTTATCCCTAAACTCAGTCTAAATCTACCCTCTTCAAGTTTTAAATTCCTGCTCCTTATCCTACCACTACAGGCCTTGGTAAAAACCCTTATCTAATTATTCTAAGCCTCTTTTATATATTGAAAGGCTGCAATAAAGTCTCTTTGAAATAACCCAACTTTCTCAACCTTTCTTTATAGGAGAGCTGCTCTGACCCCCTGATCATTTTCATGCCCTTCCTCCAGACTCCCTTGAGCAGGTCCATATCTTTCTTACACTGAACACAGTACTCCTGGTCGGGTCTTTTGAAAATGGAAGGCCAGAGTCCTCTTCCTCGACCTGTTTTGGCCATGCTTCTTTTGATCCAACCCAGAATATGGTTTGCTTTCTAGGCTGCAAGCACACGTTGCCGGTTCATGTCTGATTTCCTATCCACTGTAGACATTATTTGTATGTAACAAAATGACTTGCATAGTATGTGGGAAGTAAAACACAGAGGGAGAACAAAAGGGTCAAAATCTTCTTCTCAACATGTGATACTTAACACTGCCACTTTGAACACAGATCTCTCTTGTCTGTCAGGTCTACCTTGAGGCACATCATGTACAACCTTTGTTGTGCTTCTAACACAGTGAGTGTTCCCACAACCCATGTTTTTGTTCCAAAGAGTCTAAGTGTAACTGCATGGAGTATTCAAGCAATTTTACCCACAATTACTCTTTGTTTTAAGTAACACAACAAACATCACAAGATGACACAATGAAATATGTATGCCTCCTTCCATACCACAGTTTCCCCACTGTTAGGATTTGTTTGTGATTTGGCATCTAAGCACAGTGTTCTTCTGTTCTCTAAAATGTCTGAGAGGTCCTCCTTTGACAACTTCACATCCCTTCAAGAAGGTGATGCCTCAGCCTGGCCACTGACAATATTTCTGCTCCAGCTGCTTAATTAACAGCTTACATGGAGATAGACACAGGCCACATACAAACTCAGCAGGAGCTCTCTTTGAATGTAAGATTATCAAGTTTAAGAAATGTCTTTTGTTATCTCCCAATAAAAAAAGTCCAGGAGAGCAGCTAGATTTAGCGTGGAGCTTTAGTTTGATAAATACAGAGTTCGTGCATTTTATCTGCAAATTATAAATCACACTTAGACATTTTCTACAAATTGTAATCCATTTTCTCCTAAATTAGCTGTTCCTCATCTCTAGGCATTCTGCAACTTTAGTGCTCTGGAGGATGCATTTGTCTTTCCTCTTTGTTCATATTTTTCTGTGCTTTACATTGCCATGTGTGTGATATATCACAATCCTGCGTGTCCTCGCAGGCTTCTCAGCAAAACCACTGCTGAAAACAGCATCTTGTTTGCACAGGCAAATAGCAAATAATGAAAATTAAATGAACAAGAACCATAATTGAAACCCATTGATTATAAGAACCCTTAATGATATTAGAAACTCCATCATTTTCACAGAATTGTTAATAGGTAAAGCTGTACAGCTGCTAGTGTAAATGAATCACACAATCTTTTCCCCAGTTCTGCTTCTTTTGTGCAGAATTTCTTTGCTCCATTTTCCTAGTCTGGTAGTACTCCAGCCTCAGAATGCTCTTGCAGAAAGAGTTCCACTTGTACAAAAGATAACCCTCTAATAGCCCTCATTTTTGAGGGATGTCACTCATTTTAATCCCAAAGCTGCTTGCACTCTCTACAAACATAAGGTTTTAATCTTTATTTTTGATAATTATTCAAATGAGAAGTAAATATTCATGGAACAGAGGTTATTAAAACAAAAGGAACTCTAAGTATTTCCAGCTCTTATGATGTTATCAAAAGTCTGATGAGAGCTGGTGTTTCTCAGAAAGCCCAGGCTCTTGGATGAGAATAACCACTTTCTTTTGAAGTATAAGAAAGATTCAAGAGAATAAATAAAAACTAAGCTGAAATGTGCCTGAAGTGCATTTGATAGGATCAGAAAGGAAATAAAAGAACTCAAATATGTGTTTTTAAGTAATCACTTTCAGTGCCTGGCACCAAGCCTTTTGGCAGCTTCTTCAGCTTTCCTGATTCTCTTTGCCTTACTTACCAGTGGTTGCTCTGATGCTGCTGTGTAACAATCCCTCTTGGGACCAGGGCACTCTGCTAACCTCTAGACAAACACCTATTGAGATATGGTTTGTGTCTTAGACAAACAAGTTGATAGTAAAGAAGTACTATCCCTCTAGTTTATAAATAGGAAACTGAAGAGAAGTAATTGCCTTGCCTGAGAAAACAGAAGTTTCAAACACAACAAGGAAACAAAGCTGTGGGTTTGGGGAGTACCAATCTGCTGGTTTAATTGCAAAACTAACAAGGTGTCTTGATTCCTACCTGCTGCAGCGACTGTTTTTACACTGTCACCTTGCCAACATCAGAAATATAGAGTGCTGTTGTTGTTGAATGTCTGAGGGAAAAAAATAATCTCTCAACTTTCCTCTTCAGCTACCATCCCATTGGCTTTGTCTCTAGATCTGTTATCTGCTTGGCTTTCTTCCTCTATACATGCTTTAGATAAACGTATCTGCTTCTGGTGTTTCATCTACCTTCTCTGCAGTTCTGCTTTGTGATCAGTCTTTCCCTTGGTATCTTGAGTTCATCTATCTTTTTACCAGATTACCCTCCACTTCTCTAAGCATTTTCTACATTTCATTAAGGCTGCAGACTTTGGAAGAACCTTCTTCTTTGCCTGGACAAATGACACATTCAGAATCAGATCCAAGCTACTTTGGCTCTTTGATGCAACTACTCAGGTAAACATGTTGGAGATTTAGCCAACAGTTTTCACTTGTAGGAGATTTAATCAACAGTTCTAAAACACAGCTTTCAGAAATCATTGTCTCTGTCAGACATAAAGAAAGAAACTAACACATATTTTTTATCCATGGGTAAGCCGATGAAAGGATCGCTTGAAATTTTGCTGCTCAGTTTTGTCAATGTTTGTCTACTGCTCTAACACCGTCATTATATCCATGTCTGACTCTAAAGAAATATATGATTAAAAACCCAGTGTAAATCCTTAAGAACTGGACAGGCTACATAATTGAAATGTAATGAAAACATGTAGTGCTTGTCCCCTGAAGGATGATTCAATCTGACTCTCCACAGATGTTTCAGGGTTCCATTTAATCAGCATTTAAATACCTCTGAATGAAGATATAACCTATGATAGATAAAACATCCAGTTCAGTACGTTTGGTAATTTATATCAGCATTATTCTATTTCATGTTCTTGCTAACCTGATGATAAATACATACTCAAACTCTTGTGCACATATTTTGGAGGAATCATCCTATGTCTGTTGGAGCTACTATTCCTTTCAGCATTTATCTCTTCCCCTAGTTGTTTTCTTCCCTTTCCTTTTGCCATTTCTTTTCAGAAGCTACTTTGTCAATTTATATTCCAGATGCACTTTCTTCAATTTTCTCAGGTTCATTGCTGGTTTCACTATCCTGTATCAGCTTTTCTACTTCACATGCATGATCTGTCAGCAGGACAATATGATCTGTAGATCTGAAGCAGTTTAGCAGTTACTCATTTATGTTGAATCCTTTTGTGCCCAGTCAAGGCTGTGAAGGACACATCTTAGGCAAACAACAAAGTTCTTTAAAGCGATGGTGTTTCTTTTTTTCCCTCTTGAACAGTTTTGGACCTTCAATGTATTGTACTCCTTTGTGTATTAGATGCTGCATGTAACACTAAAATTGGAGACAGCCTATTTTCTTTCTAGGCTTTTTAAGCCATTGTAAGATACTTAGCTAGTGCAAGTGGATATTGAAGTTTGGAGTAGCTCTTTCCTCTAGAGAGAAGGTGGAAAAAGAACATAGGGGAAGAGATAAGAACAGAGTGGTCTCTTGGAAAGGGCTAGGTGGTAAGGTCTGGCCAAAGGAGGGAAGGAAAGAACAATGCAAAGTAGCAGCCAGGAGTGAGGTGTGTGGGTAGGATGTCCATGGAGAGAATTGAGGGGAAAGCTGTTAAGGTGGTGGGGCAGAGGAGAGATTGCAAGTTTGAAAACAAATTGGTTTGAAAGTGAACACGTGTAAGTGTCACAGTTTAGCTTGTGTCTGGGGCTAACCTCTAGCAGTTACTCTATCATCTGATGACCTTTCTCCAGCAGAGAAGAGGAACTGGGAAAAAGAGAGAAAACCCATAGGTTGAAATGAAAATGGAGTTAGTGAAATTGATACCAATACAAAGTCAAATTTGTACCAATACAAAGTACACAAATTTATACTCAGCCCAGCAAATGTACGTAGTCACAGTAAACAGGAAGGCAGTCCTCAGGAACAGGGTCAGAAGGAGTCCAAGCAAAAGGCTTCCCTACCCTCCACAAAGGTCCCCCTTTATCCTGAGTATGGTGCACATGCTATGGACAACACCTATAGCCAGCTCAAGTCCTGGCTGACTCACATCTGGTCATTGCCTGGGATACTGTTGCATCAAAACCAGGACTAAACAAAAGAACTATACCAACTCTGAGTTTTTGCCGAGTGATTGAAAGCCAAAGTCAAGAGTGCTCTGTTGTGTAGATTTTTGAGGAGTATTGTATTATGTATAACTTCATACATGCAGGTGTTCTGCACAACTTTATTTAAAAGGCTGGTTACTTCAAGGTCTTGTGATACTTCACGATCTAATTCTTAGGCACCCTTCTGTCTTAGAGAAATCTTCGACCTCAGGCAGTACAGAAGGCTTCACTGAAAAACACCTGGCTGGGTGCTTCCTAAGACTGGAATGCTCAAACAACGAGTAGGGCGTTGGGCACAGGCATTTGAGCAGGTCACCAGCCCTTCAGTATTGCCAGGAAACACCCATTATAGGGAACTGTTCAGTTCAGACATGCTCTTTTGTGGACATTCTTAGCTTCATACTAAGCATGGCCTTCAGTGAAGATCCCCAGGAACGACAGTTTGTGAATGAGGTTCTGGAAGATGCTGAGGACAATTTGCATACAACTCAGATGAGAAGGCTCTAAGTTCTTTACAAGCATCTGTAAAATTTGTTGATTTCATCTAGGCTGCATTGGAAAAGTTTGGCACTGGTATCTCTGCTTGTGATAGCAGAAAACGTGGAGATTACAAATACGTTCTTTTACTTTTACCACCAGAATTTGTGGCTCTTCTTCCCTTCATCCTAAGAATAAGAACAACTCAGGAGGAACTAGGAGACAGTAGTAAAGAAAAAAAAAAATACAGAATCTCAGAGCCTGTTTTAAGACCTTGTCATTACAATTGAATATAGAGTTTGTGTAAATGAATTCTGTTTTCCCAGAGGCATCAAACTCCTCCTGTCAAGCCAGTCTCTCAAGAGAGCCTGGAAAGTCTCTCACTGCCCTCCTTCTGCATTATTATTTCCCTTAAAATTTCTCGCTATTGATGTAACTAAAAATGCAGTATAAGATCAGAGAAAATATTTTGTCAAGTGACTCAGACAGGCACAACTGATGGGTACTAAGGAAACGTGTACTGCATTTAATGTCCTTCTGAGTGCATTAGGAAAATATAAGAAGTAGTTCATTTTACTAAGAAATCCAGGTGGAGAATTCAGACTACTTTCTGCTATGATGAAATTGAAGAGTGACCTAATACTGTCATCAGATCTGACATATGAGTGGCTTTTCAGACTTTTGAGTTCATTTTTCAACTGGTGGGGTATATCAAATCCCCAAGAGCTGTCTGGCCATCACAGAGATATTTATTGGTGGGATCACAACAGGGTCTTTAGCACAAAGACCATCACTTTACATATGTCGTCAGCACTCTTCAGACTGTAAGCAAAGGAGGAGATAGAGAACATAAAAGACAGCCAACCTGATGCTCTGCTTTCTACTCAGTTTAGAAGGAATAAAGAAAAAAAATCCCACTGATGAAGAGCACAAAAATTACATTGAGACAGAATATCACAGAAAAATAACTTTCCATTTGAAAATGTCTGTCTGAAAAAAAAAAAACCAACCAAAAAGCACCAAACAAAATATATCAGCTTTGGTGTGCAGTTTTTCTAGGTTCCTGAGGAAGTTTCTTCATGTATGCCTTAGAATGAGCAATGGCACCATGCAGAGACACTGAGCTAAAGTTCATGTATTTTGTCTTCAAATTATGCTAACATTTAGGGCTTCAACCTCAGTCTTTCCTATGTGATGTTTGGTGAGCATTCTTTTATCTCCTTCAAAGCTTGCCCAGTTAGTAAAAGCAGTCGGATCGTGGAGCTAAAACTTGGGTTTCCACATACCACATAAAACCATATCTGGAAAGAGAGAGGCCTCTCCTCACTTGAGTGCTTACTTACAAAAGTACAACAGATCTAACAGAAATAGTTAGAATATCCAAGTTTGAATCAGCTGGAAAGAGACTGAGCACTGCAGTTACCACAGGAGCCATTAATGTAGATGCTACTGTAGAGTGACTGTCTCCTTTCTTTGTCCCTGCTCTTTTCTCGTAGAAAAAGTGCCTGTGTGACTTCTAATTGCTCAGCGTTACACAACTTGATCCTCTACCTAGTACTGCCAGGAGCAAGAGGTAGATATATGTAAATGTTGTAAGGTTTTTCCAGAATTTCACTTTTTGTTCTTGTTTTATTGGGATTTTTTTGGAAGAAACCTTTTCCTTTCACTAATAAAGTTATTTTTATTGTTATTCGTGCTTGTTGGTCAGTGAATCAACATCAACTATAATCTCCTGGTCCTAGTGAGAGGTCATCTGTGGATGGTGTGTTTATTTATTCATTCTGACAAACGCTGGAGGCACCAAACAGTTAGTACCAAACAGAACCCCGTAAAACTAGGTAAGGGCTGAGGGCTCTGACTTGTATTCAGAAGTGGGCAGAAATCAGAGGCTGAAGTGGATACTCCCCCTGACCCTTACCTTGTCCTCCAGAAGCAGCTTATGGGGACAAATGAAAATGCCAGATCACAGTTTTAAGCCAAACATAGTGAAGTGAATTGGTTCCAATTAATTTGTATGTGCCATGCACACCTATGGTACTTTCTTTAGCCTTTTGCAAGTGAGATTCCTGACACCTGCCAGCAGAGCACGAGAGGTGGTTTTGAGAGTGTGCACAGTTTGGTGTGGTTACCTGTATCCAGAAATAGGGAGCCAAGGATGCTCAGACCTCAGCTGAATAGGGTCAGATTCTACACGGATTGGCAAAAAAGATTTCCTTCATGAAGGATTTTCTCCACAAAGGACTCTAAAGTTTTGTATCAAGATTCTTCCTAAGTAGAAACATTTTTGCTTTGCAGAAATACGTACATTTAAAGGCTGCAATAAATAAAATGATCTGGTGCTTTCACTGCTGGACATGTGGTCCAAGAAGATCACACTGTTTAAGAGATTTTAGGACTAGAACATGTGGAAAGATGCTTTTTGGAACTTCAAATGCTATGAAGAGCCTGATTCTCATCCAGACTTGAAGATGTCTGACCTTTCTGCTTTAAAAGAAGCAACAACACTGTTGTCTAACAGAGTGTACAGTGTGCCTCCTTGTTTCTGTGTTTGAGCAGGGTGGCAGCCAATTTGCATAGAGGAAGAATGAGACTGGTGGAATACTGATAGTTTTTAGATTCTCCCTGTATGCTTGCTGTGTGCAGCCATAATTTTGTTCAGTTCCAGACCGTTTCTCACAGCATTCCTAAAATAAAGGGAACAAAATCCATGCAGCAAGAACAAAGAAGTCAAAGACTGGTTAAGGCACTTCCTTGGATATTTTGCTGATGCACTTAATGCCCTCCAGCCCTCCACTTCTGCTCTCTTCCTGGGTTTCACTAACAGCACAATGTAATTTTTCTTAACTTTAGTGGTCGAGCAGATCTCGACACACCAGAAAAATATATCTGTTTCCATTTGGTATTTAACAAGGTGCACAGATGGTGTTAAAAAGCAGGTAGAAGTGGTTAATCACCTGTGAATCTCAGGCATTTTTCTGCTATCCATAGAGGACTTTAGAAGTGAATTTACTGCATGGGTTTCTCCACCATGATTTGCATTTTCATGGTTGTTTTCAATCAATCACCCCAGAGAGGTCTCATTCCAAAGCAGTGAAGACCTGCTCATGTCCACATTCCTAGCGCAACAAATTATTTGGGACCTGAATCATGTGGTGCTCAGGATTTGCATTCAGGCATATCCGTACCTCATCGCACCCTGAATTGTCTCATTTTACTGACACCATCTGTTTCTTGTGCCTAAACCAATTTGTATTCCATTTCAAGAGTTGTCCCCTACGCTGAGCTTTCTGACCTTGTAAATCGATCTCTTGTACAGCCTGTAACAAATACTTTCCTGAAACTTGGATGAATTATGTCAACAATTTCATCTTTATCAATTCAGCAATGCATTGAAATGACCCTAATACGTTTGTCATACATGATCTTCTTTTAACAGACCCATGCAGCTTTTCCTTTACTAAATCACACGTCTCTAACTGAATTGTAATCTTCCTTATAAATGTTTCCATTATCTTGCTCGCTCTTACAGTCAGTCTTACAAGTCTGTATTTCCTTGGGTCCTCCCAGCATCTCTTTTTGACAGCTACTTGAAGCCACTCATCGTTGGAGTGCATTTCAGGTAGATATCTTCTTAAAAGAAGGAAAAAATAAAATTAAAACCTAGTAAAATATACTCCTGGAGCTCAATAGCAGTTTTAGAAATTCACTGAGATGAATGGAGAATAAAGGAGGATTTCTTTATTGCTGGCAGTTAGTGGCATTGATGGATCGTGGTGTAGCCACTCTCAGCATGGCCAAATAATTTCACTGTATAGAATTTTATATAGCTACAGCTAAAATTCAATGAACTGATTCAGAAGGTTCAGGATAAACTATAACAATAAGTTAAGCCCTTAAATCGATTTGGTATTTTAAAAGGATAGGGAGCAGCAAGATGTCATCTTCCTTCACAGATGTAACTTTAACTGGAACTGTAAATCCAAAGCAGAGTATTGGGGGGATAAGGGTATATAATGTGTGATTTAAGACCCATCCTGGAAATCAGTGAGGATTTGAGTACACCAACTCTAAAAACATAATCGGAGTGTTATAAAAGTCCATCCAGAAAGTTAGGAGGATTTTTTTTTTTCAAGAAGAATAAAGATAAATTTCATATCTTAAAGAGGCTATTTTTGAAGAGTGCCAGGCAAGATGAGAAAAGAAAATGACTGTGAAAGAAGCAGCAGAACAGCAGAGGCATAGATAACCACTCATCCTACTATCCTCTCAAGATACGAGCTGGGGATGATTTCTATCAACGACTTCCAAATATAACATTATTCAGCTTTCATTATGTTGTCAATCTAATTTGAATGTAAGTTATTCCAAGCTCATGGCTGTTTTCCCTTTGTGTTTGCCTGTAAAGCTCTGCACACCCCAAGCCAGGGAAAAAAAAAAGGCCAACCAAACAAGTGAAAGAATTCTTGGATTAGAAGAGATAAAGTCCTCACTGCAAGTCTGCTGTGCAAATGCTTGTTTTCTAATCACCTGCCCCTGCTATACCACACAGAGCAATTCCTCATCAAAGCAAGAAGAATTGCAGCTTATTTTATACTAATCCTGGGCAGACTCTCCACTTATGAGGAATGTGAGAAACTCCTGCCAACTGGCATTAGGTTTTTTGGGGGAATAAAAAAGGCCCTGAACTCCCAAGACTTGGCTTTGGTGATGACCCTAAGTTCACAGAGCTCTCAGTATTGAACAAGCTCCATGTCTGAGCTGAAATCCTGAATTCACACTGAAGTGAAATAGAGTTTTTTCATTGATGTTAGAAAGGCCAAGGTTTCAATCCTTCCTTCTGAGGCAGCAGTTTGAAAAGTTTTAGCATGCTGTGGTGTGGTTACATCAGAATTGAGTGCTGTAGAGATAGCCTGTAAGTAATACAGAAAATATTATCCCTAGGGCTTCAAGGTCTGAGATAGTCACTGGGGCCTAAAGTAGTAGCTTGCAATGCACCAACAAGCCCATTTTCCTTCTCTTACCTCTAAATAAAAGCATGAGGATTTAACTGAAGGAACAACTAGAGCCTGAGAATGTGAATCTACCTGCCCTACTGAGTAGTTTTCCAGCTTTCAGCTTCCTTTTCCCTTTCTCTCTTCTTTTCAATAAATTTACTTTAAAATTTCTCTGTTTTTTGTTGTATTGACTTTATTTCCTTCTTGTGTTTTAGCTTTGGTCTCTTTCTGCCCCTTGGCTCTAAATTGGCCCTTTTTCTCTCTGTCTCAGAGCAGCTTTCCACACTCTCTACCCCAGGGCATGTCTGAAGGACTAGTTTACAGTTATGAAAGTCCAGATCAAAGAGGGTTTCCTCTCCTGTATCCCCAGACCTGTCACTGGCACATCCATGGCTCCCATCTCATTTGCAAGTAAGGCCAGAGCAAGGCTGTAGCTGCGGCAGTTACTCTGGGCATGAGGTGCTTTTGTGCTTTGGTGGGAAGCTATTGCAGAGCATTGTGGAGGAAAACTTTTGAGGCACAATAGCACATCCTACCCAAGCCTCCAATAGCAAGCCAAGGATAAAATCGATCCACAAGAGTAGCTAACAGCAACAGACTGAGCAGCACAAGATGGAAAGCACAAGAACTGACCAAACCACGCAAAGCTGAGGATGGGAAAGGTACAGGCTTAAGCCAAGTGCACCAAATATTCACACACAGAATCACAGAAATATCCAGGTGGGCAAAGCCCCTCAGGATGACCAAGTCCAACCTAGAACCCTACTCTACAAGATTCACCTTAAACCATAACCCTAAATACCACATCCAAATGACCCTGAAACACATCCAAGGTTGGCTGACTCCACCACCTTCCTGGGCAGCTCATTCTAGTGCCTGGCCACTCTCTCCATGAAAAACTTCTTCCTAATGTCCTATCTAAACCTACCCAGCCTCCGCTTGAGGCCATTCCCCCTTTTTCTGTCTCACATTACCTGTGAGGAGAGACCAGCAGCAGCCTCTCCACAATGCCCCTTCAGGTAGCTGTAGACAGCTGGGTGTATAATGAAGAGAGTTTAAGAGAGGAAGACAATACTGTTCCTGTCTCCACAGAAAAAAAAAAAATTATTAAATAAAAAAAGGAAAGTAAGAGACTATTACCTGGGAAAAACAACAGAGGACGGTTCTTGCCTTCATTCAACATAGTGGTGGCGTGTTATATTCCACTTTTGGGAGCTGGCTTACCCTCTGTTCACAGCAGCAAGAGGCACATTCTCAGGGGAGTGATGGAGACCAAGCTGCTCAGTTCTCAGTCCAAGCACCTGACCAGAGGGATCCTGGCTTGGAAGTGTGAGCTGCACACTGTGCGAGCTACCCAGATCAATCAGCAGGGTTGTGTGATCCTACCTGCAAGTGAAAAACGGCAGGATTTGGGAATTTTTCAGGGGACTGATTCACGATTTCTGGGCTCCAGGTGAGCAGCAGTAATGTAGGCAGTTCTGTGAAATGTTCTCTCAAGGATCCATTCCGCATAGACTGAATTTCCACCTACTGTACTGAATTTATGATAACAAAGCAAATGATCTGGAAAACAAATGGTTTGAGGTAAAAAGAGGGTGAAACTTAATGAATTTGCATCCACAAGAGAGAATTGACCCTATGCTTGGGGCAGTGTGGCTGGGGAGCTGCCTGTCAGAAAGGGATCTGGGGATTGTAACAGAGAGAAGCTGAATATGAGCCAGCAGTGTGTCCAGGGGGCCAAGAAGGCCAATGGCATCCTGGCTTCTATTAAAATTCCTGTGGCCTGGAGAAGCAGGGAGGTGATTGTCCTCTTGTACTAGACTTTGGTGAGGCCACACCTCAAGTCTGGTGTTCAGTTTTGGGCACCGCAATACAAGAGAGGTGTGGAGGTGCTGGGGTGGGTCCAGAGGAGGGTGACAAAGCTGGGGAAGGGCCTGGAGAATAAATCTGATGAGGAGTGACTGAGGGAGCTGAGACTGCTTAGTTTGAGGAAGAGGAGGCTGAGAGTAAAACTCATTGCTGCCTGCAACTGCCTGAAGGGACAGTGTGGAGAGGCTGCTGCTGGGCTCACAGGTAACTGGAGACAGAAAAAGAGGGAATGGCCTCAAGCTGATGCTGGGGAGGTTTAGATTGGACATTAGGAAAAAGTTTTTCACTGAGAGAGTGGCCAGGCACTGGAATGAGCTGCCCAGGGAGGCGGTGGAGTCACCTAGCCTGGATGTGTTTCAGGGTCATCTGGATGTGGTGTTTAGGGGACATGGTTTAAGGTGAATCTTGTAGAGTAGGGTTCTAGGTTGGACTTGGTGATCCTGAGAGGCTTTTCCAACCTGGATGTTTCTGTGATTCTGTGAAAAGCAGCAAAGAGCTATCCCATACAGGCTCCACCTGAGGTGTGCCCCCGCAGCCCCTCTGTTGGCAGCAGGACCACGTTGGTTCTTGCGTGACCCGGACAAGAGGCAGTGTGGGAGCGAACCCCTCTGCTGCATTGCCTACTGGGTTGATGCCTGCCACTACACCTAATATTTTTCTTCTTTTCTTTTTTTTTTTTTGTGAAGGCAGGATTCAAATCAGCTCCCAGATTTTACACTGGCATCATGCTAGGACAAAAGCAGTTAATAACCAGTGGAGGAAAACCCACTGTCACAAAAAATAAACAGGAGTGAGGTATTCTCTTGCAGTACTGGGGCATTTCAACCCTCGGGGGTCATTCATGTAAATGAAGTTTGTGCTTATTCTGTCAGAGAACACAAATTAACAGCACATAAAGAAATAAGAACAAACAGCCTTAAAACCCCAGTTTAAATCAACCCACATGAATCAGATCCCATTATGGATTTCAGGACCCTGCTCTTAATCTGAGGGAATTTTGCCTCAGTAAATAAAGTTGTTAAAGGTGACCACATGTTAGGGAGAGGGTTTTGAACATAGCTCCCAAAATGTCTGAGGTGTTTAGGGGATGGTTTTCCTTTAGGATTGTGCCCATCACTGAAAAAAGCTGAAAAGGTCTGCAAATATAATTTATTTGGAGAGCATGTGAAGGTTTGGTTGATCCCAGAGCTCTTTTGGCATAGAGACTTACTGATGTGTGCTTTCAGGAAAACAGAGCTGACTTCAATGCCACCACCACAGAAACTAACACCACTTCTTCTGTCTGCCTGTGACCCTAGAAAGTCTGCAAAGTCTGTCTTAGGAGAGGGGATACTCCCTGTAATTCCATTCCTATGTGAATCTCCAAATACTGAAAAAAAACCCAAAATTTAGACTAGTACAGAAAAATTCAATCAAAACATCAATTATATAAAATGTGATCACAACAAAGAAGAAATCACTCTTGATATCAACATCATTGGCAATTCAAATGTTTGGAATGTACTTACTGCCTTGTTGTCTGCTCGTCAGCCACAACACTGTGGCTTCTTTTTGTCTCTTTGCCCAAGTTTCCACATTTCTGAACTGATCAGAGGAGATGGTGATGAGAAGAAGGAAGATTTTTGTTTGGTCACTTGAGCTTTGGATTTGGAGATCTATATTAGAATCACAGAATGGGCTGGGTTGGGAATGGGACCTCCAAAGGTCATCCAGTCCAACCCCCTGCCATAGGTTGGGACACCTCCCATTAGAACAGGTTGCTCAAAGCCTCATCCAGCCTCCATTAGAACAGGTTGCTCAAAGCCTCATTCCACCTCCAGGGAGGGAACATTCACAACCTCCCTGGGCAACCTGTTCCACTGTTTCACCACCCTTACTGTAGAGAACTTCTTCCTAACATCTAGTTTGAATATCCCCTCTGCCAGTTTAAACCCATTACTCCTTGTCCTATCATTACAAGACCTTGTAAATAGTCCTTCCCCTTCAGATACTGGAAGGCCACTACAAGGTCTTCTCAAAGCCTTCTCTTCTCCAGGCTAAAGAGCCCCAACTCTTGTAGTCTGTCCTTATAGCAGAGCTGCTGCAGCCCTCTGGGCATCTTCATGGCCCTCCTCTAGAGTCACTCCAACAGTTCCATGTCCTTCTTGTGTTGGGGGCTCCAGAACTGCACACAGTACTCCAGGTGGGGTCTCAGGAGAGCAGAGTAAATGGGCAAATCCCCTCCCTTGTCCTGCTGGCCACACTGCTCTTGCTGCAGCCTAGCACACAGCTGCATATGCACACTGCCAGCTCATGTTGAGCTTTTCATCACCCCAGATCCCCCCGTTTCCAGCTTTGCTCCATTCCCCTTAGTCCTATCACTACCTGGCATCCAGCCTTTCTTGTAGCATTTAAGTTACTGAAAGGCCACAATAAGGTCACCAGGGAGCCTTCTCCTCTCCAGACTGAACAGCCCCAACTCCCTCAGGCTCTCCTCACAGCAGAGCAGCTCCAGCCCTCTGGTCATCCTTGTGGCCCTTCTCTGGACACCTTCCAGCACTTCCATATCCCTCTTGTACCAGGGTCTCAAGAACTGGACGCAGTACTCCAGATGGAGTCTCACCAGTGGGGAGCAGAGGGGGAGGATCACTTTCCTCACCTGGCTCCCCACACTTCTGTTGCTGCAGCCCAGGCTCTGATTTCTCTCTGGGCTGCAAGAGCACACTGGCAGCTCATTTCAAGCGTCTCATCCACCAGCACCCCTAAGTCCCTTCCTCAACTAGATCAGGTTGCTCGGAGCCCTGTTGAACCTCCCCTTGAATATCTCCAGGGATGAGGTTGCCCACCTCCCTGGACAACCTGCCTCACTTCTAATGAGAGTGAGTTCTGGTGTTCTGTCTGAACCAGAAGGGCTTTCAGTCTATGAAGGGCGTGCTCTGCATCTCACAGAGGATGCACAGTTCCACAGCAGAGGAATTTAGATTCAGCCCCTATCTGTGCCAGTCGTATTGGTGCCCAGATACCTTACTTTGCTTATCTGTCTTTAGAGGTCTTTGTTCAGCAAGAGAGCAGCACTTTAGCCTTTCAACAGCTTGTTATTTTGTTTACAAACCGACTCAGGCTGCTGCTGGAAATGCTTTTTTTCCTTTCCCCAGTGTGAAGGTGCAACATGCTGTTAGTGTTTACAGCAGAGCGGCCAGCACAGCTCTGCAAGCTAAGGAGGAACACAGGCACTGGGATACTGGCTGCAATGTTTGCTCAGGAACTTGAAAATAGACACATTTTTCAATAGTTTTAGTATCAAAATGGGGCTATGGCTCTATGATTTTGTAAATGAAAAGAAAAAAGCTAAATAGAAAAGAATTTGTGGAAACTATAATGAAATTACAAGAAAATGTGACCTGCTGTTGATAACTGCTTAAGAACCGATTTGATTTGAGTGAGCTCTTAGAGGAACATAAAACTACCCAGGCTGTCTGGAGGGAGTGCATTATTGTCAGGAAAAAACCCAGCTCCAGATTAGTGCAAGTAGAAAGCCTGACTATGACATCCTGGACATATTCCTTCCAATTTCATTTTTACCTAAACAGCTCCATTTGTGAGCCACTTTACAAAGCTGTGCCCTAACCCCTGAGGAACAGCCAGTCCTGCAGACTTCAAAACCCATCGTTGAGACTCAGAGCAGGAGGCTGCTCTCTGGTCATGAATTTGCCTGTGATATGGTGTCCTGGGCTATGTATTTGTGGTAGAACTCCATCTGGGTCCCCACATTCCTCCTGAAAACAGCTTTCACCTGCATGGTGACCACTCTAGGTCATTTTTTGGGAGGGCACCAGTTACAATCAAATGGGCTCACCTCTGTGCTTAGTGGGCAGGAACAGGTTCACTGCCCTCTCTGAGGCTTCTTCTCTGCTGTGGTCATTTCCACCTCGTTTAGCACACTGCACAGGACTACAGAAGATGACACATGGTTCTTCTCGATTCTCTCTTCTGTCTTTTCTTTTTAGGCATAGGATGTTCTATATGAACCCGAGAAGGAATTTTTTCACTGTGAGAGTAACAGAGCACAGGATCCAGCTGCCATGGGAGGTTGTGGAGTCTCCTTCTCTGGAGATATTCAAGAACCATCTGGATGCATTCCAGTGTGATCTGCTCTAGGTGATCCTGCTCTGGCAGGGCAGCTGAACCAGATTACCTTTCGAGGTCCCTTCCAGTCCCTGACATTCTATGATCCTCTCCTCTGTTCACTTCTGGTGGCTAACAAAACAAACCCTAAGCTGCTGCACTGCAGGGAGATGGGCAGCAGTTAGGAAGCTGTGGAGTCTTGAGGCACACTGCTGTCTAGAAGGAAGGTCACAGTGTAGGTACCCTGACATGGAGCACAGCAGCAGTGGCTTGAGCATCACAGATTGCCCGAGGGCAGCACTGCCTCTGCTGTGCGGATCAAACACACAAGAACATGGAAGGTTCCTTGAGAGCTTGGGCTTGCCAACACCATCAGTGCCATTAGCCCTGTGTCCCTCTCATTTGCTGAGGCTCTTGCAACACCTCCCTTCCCTGTTTGAAGAGCCTTGTTTAATTTTGCTAACGACGCTGCATGAAGATAAGGCCCGTGTGTGTAATAACAGACTAAAATTAAACTTCAAACAAATTATCTGTTAGGATTTAGGAAAATCTTATCTGGGGAGGAATTAATCCTTGCTGCTTGTTTTGGGGCTTTAGCAGGCCACCGGGGACTTGAAAGAGAAGACTTTTTCAGCCTAGTGCTCACACAGCAGCTGGAGCAGTGTGCATAATTCTCTGGATATGCTCAAAAGGAAATTAAAAACAAACCCCCCCAAAAAGACACCTCAAGATCTGAAGTGTAGGTGCTGTACATCATCAGCTGTCACTGTCAAAGTCCTGGTCTCCTTGTGACTAATGTCTCTGCTTGCTTCATCACTGCTTATCAGAGCAATTCTGTAAGCTGTCTCTTAAGCCCTCGTGCTCCATGCAGCATGGGTTGGAAAGCAGCCATTGCACCCTCCCAGTGATTTGAGGTTGCTCCAAGAAGCATCTGAAGAAGGCCTACAGGAGGGACTATTTACAAGGTCTTATAATGACAGGATGAGGAGGAATGGGTTTAAACTCGTAGAGAGAAGATTTAAACTGGATGTTAGGAAGAAGTTCTTTAAAGTGAGAGTGGTGAAACACTGGCACAGGTTGCCCAGGGAGGTTGTGGAGCACAGAATCACAGAATGTGATCAAAGATTACATTCTGTGATCCACAACCTCCCTGGAGGTGTTCAAGGACAGGTTAGATGAGGCCTTCAGTGACTTGTTCTAGTAGGAGGTATCCCTGCCTATGGCAGGGGGTTGGAACTGGTTGAGCTTTGAGGTCCTTCCAACCTAAACCATTCTATGATTCTATAAAGAAGAAGCTGCTCAATTCAGCCTTTTAATCAACTTAACAGAGAGGAGGCAAGAAGTGCCTGCGGGAGTTACTCTGCTGAAAAATGCTTATGTGACTGTTGGGAATGGGACCAGAATTGGGGCTGGCAGAGACTGGGCACAGACACAGAATCACAGAAAGCATCTGGCTGGAAGAGACCTCAAAGATCATCCAGCCAACCTTCCACCCAGCTGCCATTTGAATACTACCACCCCATGTAGCTTTGAAGGATTTAGCCCCAGGAATGATTTCACACTTCTGTTCTGCTTCATTCACCTGCAGAAAGTACCCATGACAGAGAATAAAGACAAAGACAGGAAGACCTCTGGAAACACCTCCTTGTCCTCTTAGACAGAGATACTTCAAATTTCCATCAGTGAGAGATTCCTGGTAGAGGTCTTTTACCTGTTTCTCTTCCTATGAAGACAGATTCAGAGTTTGGGTTGTTCAGTCTGGAGAAGAGAAGGCTCTGAGGAGACCTTATTGTGGCCTTCCAGTATCTAAGGGGCCCACAGGAAAGCTGGGGAGGGACTTTTTAGGGTGTCAGGTAGTGATAAGACTATGAGGAATGAATCCAAGCTAGAAGTGGGTAGTTTCTGATTGGGTGGTAGGAAGAAGTTCTTCACCATGAGGGTGGTGAGACACTGGAACAGGTTGCCCAGGGAGGTGGTGGAAGCCTCATCCCTGAAAGTTTTTGAGGCCAGGCTTGTTGTGGCTCTGGGCAATCTGATGTAGTTTCCAGTTTCTAGAACTGAATAATCTTTGAAGTGCCTTCCAACCCTGACAAGTCTGTGGTTGATGCTGTGAAGTAAACCAAACACAACTTGTGCCAGCTGAAGTGATTCCTTCATGCTGTTTATTGAAAGGCATCTAATGACCTGCTGGTAATCACTACCTGCACTGCCTTTCTCAGTATGCAGCCAAGCAGCACAAGGCAGAAATCCCTAGAGCCATGCAGTCTTTCTTCAGCCTGGCCTTTACCTGGGCAGAGAGGTCACTACTGAGCAATCTCTAGCCCATGCAGAAGGAGTATGTTATCTTGGCAACATTTCAAATGCCTGCTGACCTGAAAAGTGAAGGACTAGAGACAAGAGGTTAAGTAGCTTGGTGTGCTGAACACACAGCATAATAGCTCCTTTTTACCTGTCTTGAATTTCCATCTTTATCTCTCGTGCAGCTCTTGACAATAAATGCCATATGTTTTATTGTAATAGATATTACTGGCAAAAGGCAAACACATTTCCAAAGGATTTAATTTGTTGCCACAGGAGGCAATGCAAATAATTGGAGGTTAAATACAAAGAGACAAAAAGAAAGCTTTCTTGTTAAAGTAAATACAATCTCCTTGCTTTGCATTCCGCTTTAGCAGGTTCATGAATATCCTTGTTTTCTGTAACCTTGCAAGTTATTGAAAGAGATCTTTCATTTGCTTCTACTCTTTGTAATTTCCTCAGATATTCTATTTCCTTGCATCTGCAGAAACTGAGCTGTTTTTCCGTGTGCTTGACAAACCACCAACATCTGCATGTGAAAGATTTCAGAGAGAGAAGAAACAGTAAAAAAAAAAAAACACAAACCCAGAAGATAGAAACCTTTCCTAATCAATTTTCCTTTGATTTTCATATGCTTGTGTAATAGGATGTAGATCTTTTCTGAAAATGTGTTTAAACTGAGCAAATTCAGATTTGATTTCTTGACACTAGAGAACAAACTCAGTGAAAGGAGTGCTCTGTCTTGCTCAGCAGCTGCCTCAGACTGAAGCTCTGTACTCCTCAAGGATTATATTTGTACCTTCCTAGAAGAACCAGTCAAATACTGGCCTTGATTTGAGAACTTGAAACAAAAATACGGAGTTATGCGGGTGTGATACCCACTGGAGGCAATACCTGTAACTGGAGGGTCACCAACCAGCACACCAAGATGGCACAGCTGAGTACCTACTCAAGGTCTTGCTGCCCCTGTGCTCTGCACTGGTTAGACCACACCTTGAGTACTGTGTTCAGTTCTGGGCCCCCCAGTTTAGGAAGGACATTGAGATGCTTGAGCGTGTCCAGAGAAGGGCGACGAGGCTGGGGAGAGGCCTTGAGCACAGCCCTACGAGGAGAGGCTGAGGGAGCTGGGGTTGGTTAGCCTGGAGAGGAGGAGGCTCAGGGGTGACCTTATTGCTGTCTACAGGACCTCCTTTCTGCTTTCACACACAGAACAGTTGGTAGCTCTGTGCCTTGGTTTCTTGGTGACAAGATTTGTCAACTTTTACCAAATAAGGGAAAGGAAGGCTCAAAACCTATCCCTACAAAGTGGAGCAAGCTTCTCCCCGGTTTCTCTTGTTCATTGTTCATGTAAATCAGGTGCTCCAGACTGAAATGTGCTTTGTACAGGATAAGCTGCAGCAGTTGCCACATGCTGTGCCCTTTCCAGGTGGGAGGAGCTGCTCTCCAGGGAGCTCCTATCCCCATTTGCTGCTGCTCAGAGGAACTCAAATCCACTGCTTATAGCACTTTGCACAACGCCTTACACAGCCTGGGATGCTGCCCATGCCCAACAAACACACATAATTTCCAATGAATGAAGGGGGTTGCTTCCCTACTTCTGCTCCAAGTCTCTGGGGAGCCCCGGGACATGGATACCAGACTCTGTCTCCCCTGTGACTAGGGGATGACTGAGCTTTCCTACCACAAATAAAAGTGGACCAAATAAATGTTGTCCTTAGCCCACCCACAGGGAGACCCTGACAGTAACTCCTGACCTGCTCCAGATCAGAGGGTTTGCAGAAGCCCATGTGGTGATGTTATGACCCTAGATAAATGGTAGTGTTATCTCAGCGTTCATGGATAACTACTGACAGTTGGCCTTCTTGGACTGAAAGGGAAAGTCCTGAGCTAGCTGTCAGTGTAGACAAGTAAAGGTGAAGTAAAACAGGGAAGAAATCCATGGATGAGCCTGAGATGTTTTGAGTGAAGACAAATTTAATGCCTTGGGCTGCAGTTGGGAGCAGTAGGAGTGATTCACTCTCTTCCCTAAATTATACCACTGCGTGGGGCACGCATCAGACATTATTAGCAAGCTCCCAGTTATTCCAGAAGTTAGTATGCTGTGCCAACTCATTACTTCCTAAATAGCTTCAGTGTCAGTGCTAAGTGGTGACTTAACTGACTGCTGACATTCACTACAAGGTCACTAAGCTCAGTCTATACTTAGGAGCACTTTGGTGCTGCAAATGACATGGAAGTGATTTCATCTATCCACATTTTGATGAGGATAATAGGAACAGAGTGTGAAATATTCTTAGAATGGCTGGATTTTTTTTGTGCAAGGGGCCAGAAGTGATATATTTCTTTTTTTGCTCTCCCACCACAGTGAGGAGCTGAATACAAGAAAAAAAAACAAGAAACTTTTTCATTGTAAGAGTGACCAAGCACTTGCACAGGTTACCTAGGAATGTTATGGAGCCTCCATCCTTGGACATCAAAAGTCCTCTGGAACTGGTCCAGAGCAACTGACTCTAGGTGACCCTGCTTGGGCAGGGTATTTGGAGCAGATGACCTCCAGAGGTCACTTCTCATCTCAGTCAGTCTGAGATTTTCTGCTCTGGCTCAGTTCATTAGCCTTTCTGATACCCGAGTACATTGTTCATCCTTCCTAGCATAGGCCTCAGCAACATGGACCAAGATGGTAGAAAACATAATTAATATTCAGCTCACTAAATAGAACCTGGAGAAGGAGTCTTAGGAAAGCAAACACTGAAGAACTCCAATAAGGAGTTGAATAATATCTGAAAGGTGAACTTTTCTGCATTTTATCCTAAGGAATCCAGGATGCCTCTGCTGGTGTCTGCAACAAGCATAACGTTTCTCTCTGCAGAGAGACTTGCACAGCTCTCTTTACAGTCAACATATTGCAAATAGATTCTTTGCTGCTAGTGCTCACTGAAGAGAACCTCCTCAAAAGGCTCAGTGCCCATATTCAGATGAGGAAAAAACATGGACAGCTCCACCTGGCAGCCAGGAGCTTTCAGCATCTCTTATAAGCCCACAGATTCAAAGGGTAATTCTCATACTGCTACTCCTAAAGCACATCAGCAAGTAAATCCCTCCTGGCCCCTGCTACTACTAAAGCTGTGCCTATCTGAAGCAGAGAATCATTTTGGTTAAAAAGATCATTAAGTCCTAAAGCCCCAGGCATTTTAGAAATATTCCCTGTAACTACTGTGTATCAAGCTACAACACAGGGGGTACCACTGCCATGGTCGTCTGAGGTCCTTTCCAACCCCTAACGTTCTGTGACCCTGTGATGTTCAAAGCCCTAGTCCCATTTGCCAGAACAGCCTAGAGTAGAGCAGGACTCTGATGTCAGTGCCTTTTTAAAAGAGCTTTTTAATATATTACTTTCATGGATAGGTAGTTCAGCATTTCCCTCTGCATCTTCCATGAGGAAACTGGGCTCTTTATTGAGAAAAAGGGTCCCAGAGCTTCCAGACACCAAGCTGCAAACCCATTTTTTTTTCTCCTCTGCCCACTACACCAAAGGATCAGGATTTGTGCCAGTTTGGCCTTGTTGATAGTCCATCAAAAATATTAAAAGGCAAATTACCCCCATCTGACCTGCAGATGTGGAAATTAGTCTCCCTACAACAACAACGATAAATATCTCAGCTGTCACTTCAGGGAGAATGGTGTAAGAGTCCTCACCTCTGGGCTTCAGATGTCATAACCTCTCAGTGATTAGGAAAACAGAGGCAAATAAATGGGGAGCAAAGGGGAAAGAAAGAAAACTGAAAGAAGACAAACTCTCTATTAACTTCCATTTTACCCCCAAATCTGTCTTCATCCATATCTGAGAAAAGCAAAGGAACCAATCACTATTAGCTACTAGCCTGGAGTGGGGAAGTGCATCTGTAAACTTGTACACCCTGTTTCAAGCCAAAGATGGCAAGAAGGCACCTCTTCTCTTGGCTTAGGTCAGGTACATCCTTAAAGCACTCTGGGACCCATAGAGCTGCCACAGCGCTGGAGCAGGCTGGCTCGGGCACAACAGCTGCCTGCATCTCTGCTGTCATGTGGGGTGGAACTGGGATTCAGCATGGCCCTCACCACACACTTGTCTCCCAGGATTTCCTTATCATTTCCCAGCTCCAAAAGCTGCAAATGTCTGAGGGTTTTCTCCTACCTGCATCCATGTTCAGCCAGCAGCATGGTCCACGCTCATCCAGCCTGTGTGGTGATGGAGAAGGAGAGACCCTAAGTCCCAGCTGTGTGAGGTTTTGTAAGGCAAACTCAAAACAACAGCTTTCACTTTTAAAAAATAATCATAAAAATCAAGTGGTAGCTACTCCTGTGAGAGAGGCAGATGCAATAAGTAGGTGGGGAGTAACTGCAGGACTCTGTGGTTACTCACTTCATTAAGTCTTAATTGTAACGATTTCAAGGTGCAACCCCAGCACCGTAATCAGATCCCGAGGTGACAGAGGCACAGATAATTGTAATGAGCCTTCCTCCAAAATGAAAGGCCTGCAGTTTTCTCCCCAGATACTAATGATTCAAAGCAGAGTCAGAAAATGCTGTCAGCAGGAACCAGGAGAAGCTGGGGGTCCAAGGAGACCTCCAGGGTACAAAGTTTACAAACAAATAGTAGGCAGATGCCATTAACCACAGCTGCTAATTTAACTTCTGTTTGCCCTTTCTATTTGAAGTTTGCTCTCACAAACACCCCAAGTGAATCTGCACCAACCTGGCCTCATCACTGCTCTGCTTTCTGTAAAACTCTAGCAAAACCATTTACCATACTGGCAAGATCAGAGGGAAAGGAAGTAGGGGAGACTGAACAAGGTAAGGGTAGTGCTGCCTCATCCTTCCATCGGCCAGCCCGGGCTCCATCCACACAGACCCCACCTGCAGTGGGTGGTGAATGCTTTCTTGACCACCCCCCCCGCTTTCTTGACCACCCCCCCACCCCCCCCCCCCCCAGCCTTTCGTTCATGGGACTAAAATGGAGAATTAACTGTCAGGGCACACCTGCAGCTGGAGGATGAGTCAGCCCCAGGGGGCTGCTGAGTCAGAAGAACTGCAACAGCCACTGAAGTTGGAAAATGAGCATTCTTGTACAATCCAGTGCTAATGTCCGAGCAGGAAATAGAAATGAACTTTGGAATAGAAGTCAACAATTGTAAATGAATAAAAATGGGAGCAAGGCTACCAGAAGCCCTTCATTCTGGTGATGTCATGGTTCCCAAATGCCCTTCAGAAATGCAAATTGCCTACAATGTAATAAAAAGGGCATTTTCTAGAGTGTGCAGAGCTTGCATAGTTTAATTAAGCATAAACTAGGGTGACTCTGGAAAGGAAAATGATGTGGATTGCATTCTCTGAGTGACCTTGGAAAGGCACTTAGATACTTTCTCTACACAGCAATTAAGTAATCTCACACTTCATATGCTGTCACTCCTATTCCTTCTCTTTATTTAGAAACATGGGTTTTGTTCTCCCTGATTCCCTCATCTCACATTGATTTATCTCTGTGCTTAGAAAATGTGATTTGTTTCCTTTAAGGTAACAAAACATTTGTCTGCAGCCTCACCATTTCTCGTTTCCTAATCTCTGCTTCAATATTACTGATATTAAACTTCTGCCACCTGCCTTCCTTGCTCTCCACCGAACTCCAGCTAGGCTGCCTCGCTGATGTGACAAAATGGAAATAAGGCCATAACTAGAGAAATTTCCCATGACCAACCTAGTAGCCTCCAGTGATGGAATGACTACATCAGTGGCCAAGAGAAGAGCTATGGATGTCCTCTGTCTGGATGTCTGCAAGGCCTTTGACGTGGTCCCTCACAACATCCTGCTCTCT
This sequence comes from Pogoniulus pusillus, assembly GCF_015220805.1. NCBI lineage: Eukaryota > Metazoa > Chordata > Aves > Piciformes > Lybiidae > Pogoniulus > Pogoniulus pusillus. The sequence continues at coordinate 18,440,311 of NC_087274.1, read as the reverse complement.
AAATTAAAGTGATACAGATTCAGTGGGTGGATTGTACAGCGGATAAGGCGTTACAGGATCACAGGATATTAGGGGTTGGAAGGGACCCAAGGAGATTAAGTCCAACCCCCCTGCCAGAGCAGGACTACACAGTCTAGCACAGATCACAGAGGAACACATCCAGACAGGCCTTGAAAGTCTCCAGAGAAGGAGACCCCACAATCTCCCAGGGGAGTCTATTCCAGTGCTCTGGGACCCTTACAGTAAAGAAGTTCCCCCTTGTGCTGAAGTGGAACCTCCTGTGCTGCAGCTTACACCAGTTGTTCCTTGTCCTATCAGAGGGAGCAAGTGATAAGAGCCTGTGTCCCCCCTCCTGACCAGCTCTCAAATGTTTATAAAAATGTATTAGATCCCCTCTCAGTCTTCTCCAGACTGAAAAGTCCCCAGTCCCTCAGCTTCTCCTCATAAGGCATGCCCTCCAGTCCCCTAACCATCCTTGTAGCTCTCCCCTAGACCTTCTCCAGCAGATCCTGAATAGGTTGAAATAGGTTGGATGTTTGCATCCACACATTGGTGGTCAGCAGCAAAATGTCCAAAACCCCCCAGGGGTCTGTACTGGGACCAGTAGTAATTAACATCTTCATCAATTACATAGTTGGATCGAGTGCACCCTCAGCAAGCTTGCAGACAACACCAAGCTGAAAGGGGCAGTTGAAACACCTGAAGGGTAAGATTCATACAGAGGCAGCTGGATAAGCTCAAGAAGTGAGCCTGTGTGAACCTCATGAGGTTGAAAAAGGACAAGTGCAAAGTTCTGCATCTGAGTCAAGACAGTCCCCAGTGTCAATCCAGGCTGGGGGGGTGAAGAGATTGAGAGCAGCCCTGAGGAGGACTTGGATGTACTGGTGGATGAAAAGCTGGACACCAGCTGGCATCATGCACTCACAGTCCAAAACCAAGCATGTCCTGGGCTGCATCCAAAGAACTCAGTGCTAGCAGCTTGGATCCATTTCTTCTAGGTTAGGGTGTGGAAAAAGGTCTCATTAATTCCTGGCAGCAAGTATAGTGCCAAGTGGTGGTGGTGGTAGCAGCTCAGGTCTGTAGGCCAGGAGTGAATGGGACTTAGGAGGGGTGAGAGGGACTCCCTGCAGCTGTTTCTTACAGATCTGCCTTGCCCTTGGGCTTTCAATCAGTCTCTGCTCTAAGTTCTCCTTGAAATTCAGAGAGAAGTGACCATCCCTGCGTTGCTCTTTGGGATTGCTTTCTTCTTGGTAAGGAGGAGGAATGGAAACTTTTCAAAGAAGATTTGAAGAAGGTGGTAATGAGTGGAAGAAAAAAAAAGTTCAGCTAGCAAGGGCAAGGAAACTGAGGGAGGTCAGTGGAGAAATGGTGCTGAGTTGAAGCTGATGTTTGAGCTCTGATGGAGTTTCAGTGAACCACACCACAAGGGCTGGTGACTCATAAAAAGGTGGGATACCCAGAAGGAAAGCAATGATCCCGGAGCAATTGCATCCCATTACGGCATGTCAGACACGTCTTTGATTGCACAGGCCTGTAATTAGTTACAGAGAATTGCCCTCTGTGAAGAAAGAAGAGGAAACAAAAAGAATTGGTCCCTGTGGTAGTGAGCAGCAAGATCAGTGGATAATGCTCAAGGAATGCCTTAAATAAAAAAATGTATTCACTGTGTATTCATTTTTGCAATTTCAGAGTAAATCACAGAATTGGAAGGGTTGGAAGGGACCCTCAGGGTCATCTAGTTCCAACCCATGGCTATGGGCAGGGACACTTCCCACTAGATCAGGTTGCCCAGAGCCACATTCAGGCTGAACTTATAAACGTCCAGGGATGAGGCTTCCATCACCACCCAGGGCAACCTGTTCCAGCCTCTCACCACCCTTATAGTGAAGAACTTTTTCCTAACGTCTAATCTATGTCTCCCCTCCTCTAGATTGCATCCATTCTCCCTAGTCCTATCGCTACCCAACACCCTAAAAAGTCCCTCCCCAGCTTTCTTGTAGCCCCATTCAGGTACTGAACAAGTCAGTAAAATTCAAGAAATCCTAAGAGACCCACAGCAGAGGTCTGAAAGTCTGCGGCTGGCTCCTATCCACTCTGCGTGTAGGAAACTAGCCTAGGGATCTTGCAGATCTTTTGGAAATGGTTTTGAAAAGCTAAACCTATTTGGTTTGTGGTAAGGAAGAAAGAAAGGAGAGGACAGGACCGAGAAGAAAGAAAGGAGAGGACGGGACCGAGTTCAGCAGGGCGCGAAGCTGGAGCTGAGCTGCAGTGCGCCCTTGTTGACGCTAGAGGGAGTGTGAGGAAAGAGTGAAGGCAGCGAAACCTCCGAGCACCTCGGGCACAGAGACTGAGTTTAAGCTCACCACCTCCGAGCACCTCGGGCACAGAGACTGAGTTTAAGCTCACCACCTCCGAGCACCTCGGGCACAGAGACTGAGTTTAAGCTCACCACCTCCGAGCACCTCGGGCACAGAGACTGAGTTTAAGCTCACCACCTCCGAGCACCTCGGGCACAGAGACTGAGTTTAAGCTCACCACCTCCGAGCACCTCGGGCACAGAGACTGAGTTTAAGCTCACCACCTCCGAGCACCTCGGGCACAGAGACTGAGTTTAAGCTCACTACCTCCGAGCTCCTCGGGCACAGAGACTGAGTTTAAGCTCACCACAGCATCCTCCATGGTTTCAGAAGCCAAAGCCAATCATAAACGGCCAAAGACTCGTTCACCCACCCTGTCCGTCCCCCCGGCAGCGTGGCTTTGCCCAGCGTGGGTATTTTCACACAGATATCACACCGTCATTAGTCTCATTAACTATATTTTATTCGTTGGGAGAGTACATACACACATAGCACAGGGTGCATCAGCTCCTGCATACTAAAAAAAGCTCAATGTACATGCAGCCTTAAAATGCTCCTGCTGCAGCTAGCACATGGTAGCCAGTCCCTTCTTACAGAGACGATTGTTCTTTACGTAGTTGTGTGTACTTCAAATACCAGCTGGCATGTTCTCCTAGCCTTTCTCACTGTCCTAACGGTTGCAATAAATGAGGGTTCTCAATAAATGCATAGTTCAGCTACTGTTCTGAACAATTTCTGTTACAGAACATAGGCTGTGGAGACAAAACTCTGCCTTTGCAATGGCAGAAAGTATTTTTGACACAACTGCAGCCTGCAGCATTCCCTTCAGAGCAGGAGGAGCAGAACAAGGCTCTCTTGAAGATTCTGTGTTTGTTCAACCCTGTGAAATGTACCATAGCCTCTTCTTCATCAGCTGCTGGTTTTGCCCTCCCTCTTAGCTGCTTTGACCTCCTGTCCACTAACTCAGCAGGACAGATGAGTCAGTGTCTGACTCCAGGCTGCTCCTGAAGTTGAGAGGAATGCCGAGCTGGGCTTCCTGATCAACCAGTGCAGGTACACAGCAGAAGTGGCAGCCTGCCTGCTGAATTCATTTCCCTCACTGTCTTCTTCTGGTCCTATCAGAATGAGCTGGACTCCTGTGGATCACTTTACCCTCTTTATTAAGCCTGTCTCTGCAGAGACCATTTCAATTTAATTCAGCTTGATAGCCAAGACTCAAACTCCCCTTGGCTCTTGAAACATACAATCTCCTGCTATTTGATACACAAGCCCTTCCCTGCCACCCTCTTGCTTCCCTTCAAGTAAAACAAAAAAAAAAAAGAGCCAAGATCCAATTTCTCTAAACTAGCTTCTAGCTCTGCTTGATGCCCTTTGCTGAGTGAACAGTACTCACAGTGAGCCCTATAAGAAAGTGCTGGCACCTGCAGAAATGCCCCTCCTCATAGAGTATCTGCCTCTGTTTAAACAGAAGAGCAACAAAAATGCCTTCCCACAGCACAGGGTAAGGACATGGCACTTGCCAGCCATAGCCACTTCAAAAAGTAAACTGGGAACATGGAAACAAATTGCATTCACTGGCAGACATATGAATGATCTCTTTGCTTCCTTGGATTTGTTGGCTAAATTCCAGGAGAGGTGTTGCTAGAACCTGCTACAGAAGGTTGTTCTGCATCTACTGGTCTGAGGGAACCACCAGGATTGACACCACACTAGGATTCAGAGGGCTACATAGAATCATCAGATCATCTAGGTTGGAAAAGACCTTCAAGATCATCGAGTCCAACCATTAACCCTTCTCTACCAAGTCCACCACTAAGCCACATAAGCATGCAGTACTTTGGACAGATGGATAGGATAGGGTGATGAAGTAATTAATGCCAGGATAAGCATCTCTACAGGGCAAAAAATAACCTATAACTTAAAACCAGAATAAAACAAGTTCTGTTTCTGAAAGGCTAGTAAGTAATAATTTCATTTCATAGCAGTGAGGTAAAAGTTGGGGAAGGCTGTGATATGCCAGGTCACTGGTAGCTTCTGACTCTTCATGGGAGTCTTTGTGGATAATCCTTATCTGCAGCACTGTTCACATCTTGGACGTTGGAAAGCCTATGAGATCCTCTCTATTTATGACAGCAGGCCACACTTCACACATCCAGGTCAAAAATATGAGGCTCACTCAGCACAGAGACAGTGAAATAATCCTGAGTATGAAGGAATAAGGACATTTTCCTTAGCTCCGCCTGCTTTGTGCATAGCCTCCCTATTACCTAAGGCAGCAGGGCAGCAGCAAAAACCACCTGAAGTGCTACATGGTATGAAAACCTGAAGAAATGTAATGTATAAGTGAACAAACACAGGCTCTCAGACATAGTTTTGTTGGGGAAGCCTTTCCAGGAAAACATTCTTTGCTGTTATGCTGATAAAGGCTCTGTGTGCTGTAGCTGCCCTATTTAGGGTGACTGAATGCCTTAGTCTGTAGCCAGTCAAAACACCAATGTGGCATGGTCTGTTCACATCCTCCTGTTCAATCTTTGGTGGACTGGCAGCCTGGCAAAAGCTGGGAGCCACCATGAGGAAACCCTTCTTGGAGGCAGGGTTAGGTCTAGCCTGAAACAGCTTCAGCTGCCACAGTTTCCAAAGACTCAGTGATACCAAATTCATCTTTAGACCTCAGGCAGAAAGAGAGTTCCCCAAATACTGCTTGTGATGACCCAAACCTGAATTTATTGCTTGTGAGCTGTGCTGGGGGGGAAATAAATCATCTCATTGCATAAGCTACAGCAGAAAGTACATCACTGCAGATGTGTGTTTCAGGTTAAGCTTCAGCTGTGCTTTCTGGAATGAGAGACAGAATAGAATCATAGAATCAGTTAGGGTTGGAAGGGACCACAAGGATCATCTAGTTCCAACCCCCCTGCCATGGCAGGGACACCTCACACTAGATCTGGCTGGCCAGAGGCTCGTCCAGCCTGGTCTTAAGCACCTTCTCCTGGCTACCCAGAGACCAGGGGCTGGGCTACAAACTGCTGTGCACAATTTGTTGCTGAAATAATGAATAATGGAAGGAAAATGTCAATAGATTTTTACTTTCCCTTTAATCTACAATGAGTTAAAACGATGCCTCAGACTACAAACCACAAAGCTCCTGAAGACAGACCTCAAGAAACCAAAATAATGTCTCTTCTGGAACATCACTGTTTGCTTTTGCAATTCATCAGCTGCCATGGAGAACTGGCTTTAGTCTTAAAGTCACTGCTAACACATTAACGACTTGAGAGTGTTTCTCTTTGTATAGCTTACTCTTCACTTTCTTTATGAGATGCTCAACTCAAGGTGGTTTTTTTTGGGTAAAATTGAGGTCATTCTCTCAGGTGTCAACATTAATCCCATTGAACTGCACTCTCCTCTGAACGACTGCAGCCTGCACAGCGTCCTTGAACAAAGGATAAAAGAGACATGTCATGCAGCAACCAAATAAATGCAATCCCTGATTAATATGCAAGTTGGAGAAGTTCAGAAAATGTCAGCATACTCCATAGGTGCAACCCTGTCTTTGGAAAGGTCTCTTTGTTGTTTTGCTCCTGTATAAATGTCACTCTAGGTGAATTTCCCTCCGGCAGCTGCTCATAGGCTCAAGTCAATGATGATATGTTCAAATATTTGAGTGTTTCCTTTAAAACTAGAGGCGAAGAAAAAATCTCTTCGGTCGGTCGACACAGCTGTGAATGATCGTGGGGCTTGGACATAGATTTCTTTAAATAGTCTGAAGATCTTCTTCTCATCATCCCACTGGTAAATCTGGGAGAATGTGTAGTCACTCCCCAGGGCTAGGTAGTAGTTGTTCTTGAAGGAGAAAGGCTGCAGTGTCATGGCTCCTCGGGATGGAAGAGCCTGGATCTCCACAAATTGTTTGCTGTTCCACTTCATAACTCTGGAGTCTCCGATGAATCTCGTGAGGGTCAGGTACAGGTTATCTTGCATCCTGAAACTCTTCACAGCCAGGACATCTTCCATGTTGGGGATTTCGCTGTGGGGGACAAACTTTTTGGAAGCTTTGTTCCACTGGAGTATGATGGGAACTTGGGAACGGCTAGAGAGGATGAGATGAGATTTCCCATCTATATCGAGAAACTCAGCATCTGTGTCCCTGAACCACTCATGAAGGGACTGGTAGGAGTAAAATCCTTTGTTGTTCCACTTGTACACTGTTGACAAGCCTGCTTTTGAGCTATCTGCTATGACAAAGAACATCTCACTGTCTATCTCAAAGAGCTCTATATCGTTTGGCTTGGAGATGCGAGATACTTCGATATCCTGGAATTTGACAAACTTTGTCCAGCTTTCATCATACTTGTAAATGTGTGAGCCACCAAAGAGCTGTGCCACCACCACAAAGACTTGCTCACCAACAAGGATGGCTTTACATCCCACTATGGACTGACCTATTGCCCAAAGACATAACAAAAAAGCACATGTATTAGCACAGTACAAAGCACCCCTTAAACCGAAGCGAGATCACCAAGTTGCTCCTCCCTCCTTTTAAACCTGCACCATCCCAGCGTTTCGTTTTCTGCTACACACCATCAGACCTTCTTTTCCTGCTTTCTTTCCTCCCAGGAAAGTGGAAAGATGACTTGTTGGAAATATCACATCCCTCACACTGTGCAAATAAAATGCTCTTTACTTTTTTACCCAGAAGCCTTTTTCCTTTCTCTCTTTGCCCAGACACATGCCCCCTGATGCCCAAAACAATTAGTTAAGACAAATTTTATTATTCCAAAATAAAAAGCAAAGTTACTTCATCATTCAGCAGGAATTTCAAATTCTCTTATTCTTGGACTGTCTGTCTGCCAAGCTAGAACAATGATATACAGTCTAATTTTTTCTTGCTGCAAGAGGGCCAGAGTCAGCTTTTTGCTCCTCTAAATAGAAATCTTGATGCATCTTGTGAATATGTCACCTGACAGCAGGGTGAAAAAGATAAATCTGACTCTGTTGTTTCTCTTAAGTGTTTTTGAGAGTATGTTAAAGTAGAACTATTTGGTAATATTGCAGTTGCCAGATCAGATCAGGTTATGGTCTGTTTCAAGAATGTCAAGTCACTGTGCAAGAGCCACAACAAGAAAGTAACAAACACACTACTTCTGAAAGGTTTTGTTGGAAGAACAAAGGAATTCCTCTCTGAAACATAACTGCACAGATTCCTCTGCACATGCAGGGAGAGGAGACTCTCCCTGGCAGCTCTGCTGATCCCCTATCCATAGGTGTTTCACAGCCACCTGTGAAACCACTACCACTTTCCCATGCACATGGTGTGTGATTCATCTCAAGTACATAATACAGACATGAATGTTTGAGATGATCATCCAGGCCCTTTCTGGTTTGACTTCAGTCAAAAAGCCCTCTAGAAGAGATTTCATCTGGCCTATGGATGTCTCCTTTTGCAGAGGCCAGCACCACTTCCTCCCTCCATGCTGAGTGTCAAGGCAGCCTTGACAGCTAGTTCAGCTCCACAGCCAAATATCAATTGCTCAGTAATGGAACTCCCCATGGAGGACACAGCTAGCTTCTAACCCAAAGCCTCAAATTCATTTCCAGAGCTTTTCTAGCTCCCTTAGACCATCAGCTTCTCAACTTACAGCCACTGGGACATATTTACCCCTAGTCCACCAAAACACAATGAAACCCAAATAAGCAACATTTCTCATTTCCCACTTTTCCTGTCAGGGGGGCAGCATTTGGTAAACTTTTGTTAGAGGGACACACCACTGATCTACAGTGCTGGGTGCTTGCTGCCTTTGTAGCTTCAACATGAGATGAGGACACAACATAATCTGTTTCCCAAAATGCAAGATGAAAAGTAATCTTTCATATTAAAAGGAGCAGGGAGGTAGGATGCTCCACAGATAAATTTAGGTCCTGAGTCTTCAGAACAAGTAGCTGGGAAATCAGGCAGCATATAACAGCTCTAGAGACTCTGTCCCTGCCGTGACTGAACACCACGAGTGTCAGCTAGGGACAAAACCATTGTTAGCACTAGAAAATCACCTGGCATCTACGTGGGCACTTTGTCTGATGAGTAATCTGGCCAAAGTGCTAGTCCAGCCTGTTCATAAGTGACAAGTAAATGTGAAAGCTTTCTGGCACATCACCAGGTAACAGCCACAGCTTGAACATTTCTTTGTCACCTGCAGCTGCAAAACACCCTTTCCTGGCCAGCCTACAGAAGCAGCATCCTTGAGACCTGTTTCTGCATGCAGCAGAACGATTTTATATTCTATTTTGCAGGCACTTTGGCAAGAGTGAGAGCTCCTTCAACTTATACCTTAACTTGCAAGTGTGATTCAGGCTGAGCTGGGCCATGTCCTGACGTCCATGGCAAATGCTGGTGCCTTCAAGTTACAATATCAGACCCAAAAAGCCGGGTTTGTGTGCTACAGTGAGGGCAGATGTATAGGTATTCACGAGATGCACTACCCCACAAAGTCACTCATGGACAAGCAGTACACATTTAGATTTGCCAGATTCATCAAGGACTGTGCTGGTTTGAGGCTAATTGGAATATTTTAATGAAAAAAATTAGATCAATGGCTGTGAAAAAAAAATAGTGATGTCTATATCACACATTAGCTTTACTTAGAGATATCAAACCTAAGAAACAATAACAAAATCAGTCAGGCTGCTGCCTGCTTCACTAATTCCTCTGCCAGGACCTGTATAACTCTAAGCAATCTTCTTCTAACTCCTTATCTGGCACATCAGACATCTGATATAAGGGTGGGAATAAGGAGGGGACTTGGTTTGAAAGCCCTCCGGGGTGGTTCTGCTGTTCAGGAGGGGATTTATATTTCTGTATTACTTTTAACTTGCATATAATTGTATATGGTTGTAAATATCTGTATATATTGTGTACAGATGCTTGTATATTTGTGCCACACTGTCAATAGAGCTTCATGCCTTGACTTTCAGCTGTCTGAGTTAGTCTGGTGAATCCATAGGGGTGGGAGGGAATGTAAAGGGTTAACCCTCCTGGGGGTGGCCTGAACCTGACCCCAGTTGTAGTGGTTAGCCCACTCCCACTTCATGTCTAGACGCCCTATAAAACCGAGGAACTTCCTATTTCTCTGACCTGCCTGCCTGATAGCACCACTCTTGTTTCTGCTGCTCCTGCTTTTGCAGCATGGTCACCCTCCCACATGGTGGCACAACCCCTTCTTGAATCTACCTCCATCCATTGCCATCAATCTGGTTGTATCTATATTTTGTACCTTGTTTCCCTTCCCTATACCTTTTTGTACCTCCTCTTACCTTAAATACCTTTTATTCATTGTTAAAGTTGTTTCTTTTAACTTCCAAAATGAAGCAAGACTATTCTTAGGGTGTTTTTCCTTTTTTTCCTCTCTACATCTAATTCCTTTCTTTCCAAAAGGAGGAGAGGGGAAGGCATCCTGTTATTGTATTGCTCTGTTAGGTGTTTGGGCTCCAGGAAACTAAATCAGACCAGTACAGGGGGCCAGAAAACTCCTAAACTACCACAGTGACTCAGGACAGAACCCATTAGCTGTTTCTAGCTATGAATCTCCCCCTGGTGAGACACCAACAATTCATCCCCAACTGGAATCCCACTGCTCATGTACCTGTGATATTGTCATAACTCCTGAAATTCATTTCAATGTGATCCCACTCCAGCACCATGCAGTTCTCCATGCTGGGCTGTGCAATGGCTACGAACACATCATTCTTTGAGTTGAAGGTATCCACTGAAACCGACTGATAGGGCAAGATCTGGTGAACAACAAAATCTAGACACACACATTTACAAGAGTTAGGAAACATCCTTGCTGGAAACACAAAGTAAATTGTGGCTGGTTACAACAAGTTACACTGAAAAAGTGAGTGAAACAGTCTGAATTTTGTATAGGACTAGCATGGAAGTGTCAGTGCTCACGTTAGGCATGCAGCAACAGGGGAAAGCATCTCCTCCTGCTTTAGGCATCTGGAAACGCAGTTGCCAAAGAGACCCAATAGGTAAATAGTGTCAGAAATCAGATTCTCCAGCTAGGCTGGCTGAGACCAGGGTATCAAGAGAGAAATCTCTTTCCCCACAGCTGGAAATTGCTTTCCTATCAAGTGAAATGGCCTTTTACTAGAATCACTTTCAAGCTGAGAGACAGCAACTTCCAGCTGAAGTCCAATAACTTCTTAAGTCATGCAAATTTAATCACTAGCAATTTGTGTTATGCTAAACCAGGCAGAAAGTGAAATGATATCTGAGGTTTGCCTGGGGATAACCCCATTTTGGCTAGGCCATAGACAAAATGGTGTAATCAAAGCCTCAGTTAACACAATGTTTTATGGGACACTGTAAAGTCATTTAGGCATAAAATACAACCAATCTGCAAATTACTATCCAGTGGAAAGACATTCTAGACACTAAGGTTGAGGAGTTGGAGCAACCTGTAAAGACTAGGAGTGTAACTCCAAAATTCCAGATTTTTTTCCTCAAAATCCAGGTGCCTTTGTAAAATCAACTCTAAAATTCACCCTGGGCCACGTCAGCAGTCAGCCCAGAGCTGATATTGGGCAAAGAGAGAGAACATCAGGAAAATGTTTTCTCTGAAAGGGTTGTCAGACACTGGAACAGGCTGCTCAGGGAGGTGGCTGAGTCACCACCCCTGGAGGTGTTTAAAAGCTGTGTAAGATGTGGTGCTTGGGGATATGGCTTAGTGGTGGACTTGGCAGAATAGGGTTAAAGTTTGGACTAGATGATCTTGAAGGTCTTTTTCAAGCTGTATGATTCTATGACATGGTTTTGAATATGATCTTTGGCCTGACAGCTGGACAAGGTCATTATTATGAGAAAAATAATCCAGTGTAGCAGAGCTGAGAAAGAAAACCAGCATCTGGGTCTAGATGATGGCAGAAAGCCCGTGCTGAAGTGATGTACAGCTACAGATCTACGAAAAAGGAGATGCATCTTCTACTAGGATGGTGCTTCTCTGCTGAGCCATTCACCACTCTGTTTCAAGCTCCACTTGCTAGATGCTAGATGCTTCACTCCTACGCTGGAAGGGGCCTGAGCATCCAGGGATGGTGGTGAAATGGTAATTAAGTCCTCACTCAAGTCCCTCATTTTGGTGCATGATGAAATAATTGTTTTCTGGAATGAAGAACTCTCTGCCTCTCCCTGCTTGAAAGCCTTTGCCCTTGAGGAGTTACACTTCTGGAGAATAAAGATAGATGACTACCATTAAACAAACAGAGCAGATTCTAGAGCTGCAAAAGGAATGACAGTCCCCATTCTTTGAGGGACTGTTATAAATAGAGTTTGGGCTTGATTCATAAATGCTGGTAGGAAAACAAGAAAGTTATCTTCGTTGTCACTGGGAAAATAAAAGAACTGGAGAAAACTGACACCAAATAATGCAGAAAGCAAAAGTAAGAAATAAATCATGGAAGATAGCTAAGGATGGAACAATAGCAGATACAGTCACAGAAAATCAAAATACATTTAAGAGTTGACAAAACCCAAAAAAAATCCCTTAATACTGAAAGAGACATCTCTTGAAATCACAGATTAAGGGAATCTGTGAGTCAAAACAAGGCAATCTGTGTGTTAAAACTCACGGTCTGCTCAGAGTTAACACAGCTATTTTCACTTGTACCTGTGTTGAGGCTCTTTATATCACTGGATGAGTAAAAATGGACAACAAAATCAGTTCTAACCAGTAAAAAGCACTAAATGCTGGGTCTATCACTAGTTGGAAACACCACAATCTCTGCTGCCACATCAGGCATGCCAAAAATTTAGGTCTTGAGGGCCTGATTCAGTTTTACAGGCAGATCCACAGGAATGCCAATGCTGGCAGAGCAGGAGGGTGCATGAGGGAAATGCTGGAGGACACTAAAGAGAAAGAGGAGCAATGGTCTGTATGGGCAGCATCTCCTCAACTGCATCCTACAATTCTGTCCCACTCTCCTCACACCCCTTCTTCCTTACAGTGGAGACTTCTGCTCCAGGTGAGATGCCCAGGAGCTGGGGGTGCTCTTGGGGTGTGTTAGGCAGTCCTTCCTGCCTCCCACCATGGCAGCACAGGTGATCTCCAGCACAAGAGTGAGTACAGAGCAAATAACTTAACTTGTAAACTACCTTTCTTCCAGCCAGCAGGGAAAAAGAGAATCACGTCCAGAAGACAGTACCAGCTATGTAAAGAAAGTGGAAACCAAGCCTCTAGAGCTCAGTGAGAAGATCTCTGCCTGCAGGTCCAGCAAGGCAAGTCCCATGCACACATACCACCTATCTCCAGTGACTGGGAGCATGAGGCTCGTTTCCCAGTCTCCTGGAGATAATTTACACATCCCCATGCCGTGGCTACAGCCACAGCACAGCCCCTCACACGCTGCTGTGGGAGGAAAACAAGAGAAAAAATGAAATGGTTTAGCCTGCTTCCATGATGCCAGCCATGAGAAATGGAAAAGAGAGATGCTTTCACCAAAACAAGTGAAAAGTGCAGATCACTGGCACTGTGAATCCCTCTTGCTGTGAAAAAGTAGCAGCAGCATTTTGCTCTTTGGCTTTTTTTTTTTAATTTAGCAACACCTCTCTCCATTTCTCTTCCTGTTATCATTGTAGCAGTTCAGAGGATGCAGTGAATTGATGGAGATGCCCAGATGCACATCTGACCAAGCAAACTGCTTTGTTACCAGGTCCTACATCCAATCAGGCTCAACACAAACCAGCAGAGACCAGAAAGGATGGGAAGTCTGAGTCCTTTGCCCTCCTGGCAAAGGTGGGAAATACAACAGTAAAGACTTAACAGGAACGAAAGGTTTGCAGAGCACTGCCTGTCACCGAGCAGGAAAGAAGGATACAGGGTGCATTACTTCAGAACCTGGGACTGGCCTGAGTCTGCCACTAATCAATCCTCAAGGAATGCACACGGGAATATTTACAGTCCTTTGGATCTGAGGGAGGCAATGGCAGGGAAGGAAAAAGCAGCTGTGGCCTCACACCACAGACTGCCAAGGGAGGGTTACAGCTCAAGCAAGGCAGCTGCAGCTCAGTTCAGGGCACACTATGCTGCCTCAGGGGTGATACATTTCTGAACTCATTTGTATTTCCACTCTGCTCATCTCTGCTTTGTCTCATGGGTCACTTCTGCATGCAGACAGACTGTCCCTCTTGGCCACTTTGTACAGATGCCGGAGCTCCACATCTTCTGCACCCTGCACTTCACTGCGCACTGGAGCCCTGGGAAGCCTGCTGCTGCCTACCCCCATGCCAGAAGGTCAAGCACACAGCCTTCCCTCACAGCAGCCAGAAGAGGACTGCTTTGAACATGTCCTTTCGCATCTCAAGAATGTATTACAGCTTAAATACTGTGCTGCGAGAGCACTTCTTTGTGATGGCATTTCAGCTGGGCAATTCTGGCACCAAAGAACGTCCCAGCTCCCCAGCAAACTCTACAACATGTGGAATTAGATCTGTGCTTGCTGTGATTTCACTTACAGCAGACAAAAGGACTGATAGAAAGGGTGAATTGTGCCTGTAGCAACTTTTATAGTTAGGCTTCTAGGGACAAAGAGATGACACAGGAAAGGGAGGTTGCCTACCTGGTCCTCAGACCTGTACTAAAGCCTATTCCGAGAGTGGTGGAGCAGCACAATATGGTTAAACCAGAGTGAAAGGAAATCAAGTCTGCTTTTACTTCATGCTTTTGCAGCTCAGTGATTTGGCAGATGCAGGAATGCAACTTTGGTACCACTCTATGCTACACCACTCCTCTGGCTTTGACACCACCACACTGCTCCCCTGGCTTTGACACCCTTTCATGTAGCAGATAATTGTGCTTTACCTCTGCTGCTCTTCTCACTTACTTTTGAATTCTGACTTCATTCTCTGTTCCTTTACATACTGCCCTTTGATTACCTTTCACTCCTTGCTCTGAAACTCTGTTTTATGTTATTAGTAAGCAACTGTTCTACTGTCTCTAGTGCTGATGACTGCCTTGATGACAGATTAGCGCAAGGAAGTCTCTGATGCTACTGGATGGGAAAGAAGGCAGATTGCTGACATCACACAGATGAAAAGATGAAAAACAAAACCCGCAGCTGATATTCCCAGTTGTATGATGTGACTACATTTAGAGACAGGTAACTGCAGCTGTTTAGCCATAAAACATAAGCATAACCACATGCAAGTTGCTCTTCGCATCCTTCAGCACGCTTTACATTACCTAAAATAAAAATCAAGATCCTAAACAAGACAGTGGTCAGAATATTATTGGACATTTCTCTCCAATTGAATGGAGTTTCATGAAAAACCGCTGGCAGTATTGCTGCAACATTTGATGCTATTAAATTGTGGCCTACTGAATAAAGATAACAGATATAGCCACATCGTTTGAACTCCCTTTCACTGCTCTCCGTGAAATACAGAGATTTCAGAGAAGCTCATCTGCCAGAACTGTATGGGCTTATTCCAGATAATAGAAAGCATTCTGTGATGAAAATTAAGTCACAAAGTGAGTCATAATCAAGTCTTTTGGAACATGAATAGTCAGAGCTCTTCGCCCATTATCACTTAATCCAAATGAAAACTCAGTACTTACTTTGGCTTCCAAATGTAGTTTTCCCATTTTATGCTCATTCTAGCACTGGAAAGTGCTTTGTATGTAACCCTTTCCTCCCCCCAGGTCATGCTCACAGAAGCAAAAGGGCATAGTCTAAACTTCTTGATATTTAACCATTGGTAGTGTGCTAAGAAATATACATTCTGAATACCTGTAGTGGTGCATTCATAATCAAAACTTGTCACATCATTTAACTTCTTATCCTGATATTCTGCTGGACCAATACACAGGACATCAGAAACAGTGGAATTTGTCATCTTTAACCACAAAAACAACCACTTGGCTTTGCAGTCACACTCAAACTTATTTCCCCTTAAATCTCTAAAAAAACACACAGAAATAAACATATTTGAAAAGGTTGATAGCAATATGAATACTACAGAACTGTTATCACCTTGACATGCTGAATTTAAAGATACCTGAGTAGCCTTGGATTGGTTTTGACCCAGGAAAGGGAAGATTCGTAAGTTTTATTTGGGCTCTCTTATTATGGACTCTTCTGCTCCGAGTGCTGGCCTTGGAAAAAACAGTTCCAGTTTAGGGAATGTGCTCACATATAGTAAGAGAGCAGTGGGATTCACATGGGAAGTCCTCATGGTTGTAAGTTTTCATAGGATTAGGACCATAATTCGTGATTTATTAAATCCCTGATGGTCTGGCTATCTGCTGTAAGCCTACTTCCCATCATCTACACTGACACAGACAAACCCCAGCTCTCCACTAAACCACTCCAGCACCACAGAATGGCCTTGTTGGAACCATTTCTGTGTTACACAAAGGACAGATGTAAGACTTGTGTTTAGAGCTGCTGCTGATGTGCAGTTGATTTAATCTCCTCCTAACGGATGTGCCATTTCAACACTGTACCTGTTCTTTGATCCCTTGGCTTACAATTATACTCTGCTGTTTGGGAGAGCTAGGACCAAAAAAACCCCAGGGGAAGCTGACTAGCAGCTCAGTTATACAAGAGAGCGCTGACAGTAAGTCAGCAACGTGCTAGAACTGCACAAAACCAAGGGAAAGAGCAACAAAAAAAAAATGTCTTTTTTTTAAAGAATGCTTTTTACTGAAATAATCTCAGGGCATACATGCAACAACAGCAGGAAAAAATGTTTAGAGTAACTGTAGATTTCAAAATTCTCTGTCTCACTTTCCCTAAAAATAACCCAAATTTATTTGATGCAGAAGAAAGAAGGGCATGGATGCAAGCTATGCAGAGCATCGTGAGGAGCAACAGGGATTTGAGAAATAGCAGTTCTTTTACAGGAGTCCTACCAAAGAGACACCTTCCAAATGAGAAAAGCTAGAACAACAAAATGCCAGCTTTCTTTTCTGTGCTGGGATCAGACACAGCACCACACAAAGCCAGAAGGTAACACTCAAAAGAGCGACAGAAGCAGGCAGTCAATAGGAAGGTTCTCATTACTTACAGTTCAATTAAAGAATCTAAGTCACTGAAGACATCCCTTGGCAGAGCTTTGAGATGGTTATTGGCCAAAGAACTAGAAAAGAAAGTTAAGAGCTTTGTATTATTGCTGTCTTTTTGTTTGCCTCTTTCTTACTGAGGCTGGGCTCACAGGCTGTTAATTATCTAGCACTGCACAGCCCCTGGCATTGTGAATGGGTAGGAAGAACAGGCACACATTAATTATTCTCCTTTAAGAAGGGAGATTGCTGGAAGCCTACACAAAAGTAAAACACATAAAGCTTTTTTATTGCCAGGTGCAAATGCAACACACAGAGCAATCACTGAGCAGGCTGAAACCAAACGGGGATGTCCATCAGGAGCATGCAGTGTGATGGTGGCACTGGTTCAGCATCCACGGGCCTCAGCTGCAGCCCAGCATGACCTGCAAGTGTGCACAGGCAGCCCAATGTGCCACGGTGCTCCAGAGGAGGAAGATTTTAAGGCCACGTTTCAGTTTGTGGAAGGTTACTGACAGCAGAAGGAAAGGGATGCACAGGAGGGAAGGGAAGCTCTCTGTGTGGCAGGAAAACCAGCAGGCCTCCCTCAAAGAGTTTTGTCCAAGTACAAATTACTCCACCAAGGTTTAAAAGAACTTACAGGTGAGTGAGGTCCCGGAGGCCACGGAATGCATTTCTTGAAATGGTCTCAATTTTATTTCCTTCGATGAATCTAGGCAGAAAAAAAAATGAACCTGTACAAGACTTTTTAATTAGCTTCAGTAGCATCATCAGTGCTTTCACACAGAAACAGCCAGCTTGGAAAAGCCCCTCAGGGTCACCAACTCCAACCTAAAACTCCACTCTACAGGAGTGTACTGGGGTACCCCAAATTCCTTTCTTCTCCCTCCCCCTCCGTAGGTTTGAATGGGAGAAGAAGATGCAAAAACTGCTTTCCCACCCCCCCAGCCTGCGGGCCTGAAGGGGGAACAGCAAAAGTTGCCCCTCCACGCGTGGGCTGGCCCGCGTGGAAGCCTGCACGGGAATCAGGCAGGTGGTTGGTTGGGTTTGTTGGGTTTTTGCACCCAGTATAAACAGCAAATGGACACTTTGTCTAGAAAAGCATAAATAGAGCAAGGAGAGTGGGAAAAGGTTCCTGTCTTGAGAGGTCCCCATCTTGAAAAGAGCTCCTGATAGAATGCCTGGCAGGACAGGTTCCTGCCGTGACTGGACCAGCCCCAGTTTCAGATGGCTCCTACCTTTTTGTATGGCTCTTGGTTTTACCCTGTCCCTTCTTTTGGATGCTTCTCCCCACTTTTCACCCTTTTGTGCAAACCTGCAGGCTTGACAAGCCCTGGGGTCGTTTGGGGGAGAGAGACAGCAGTATCTGGATCAGCTCCTCCCAGACCGTATCAGCAGCCCACTTCCTAGCTGCCTCCCGGGCTGGGGGATGCTGGCAGTTTTGGCTCTCCCCTGCCACCGTGAAGGCAGCATCGTTCCACAATCATCCCATTTGTGGAAGAGGTGCTCGAGACATTTCTGAGTTTGGAGGCTCTGCCACTCACCTTGGGCTTCTGCTGCATGGATCTCCATTATTGGATATTGCCTACAGTGTCAGAAGGCTGCTTCCGCAGGGGAATCAAGCAAGGAATCATTGCTGAGTGCCTATCTCACCTCTGTGAGTAAGACCTGCTGTTTTCTTACTCTTCTGCTCAGCCTGATGGATAGCAGGGTAAAGCTGTGTTTATAGCTTAGCCTTTTCCATTTCCTGGCTTCCTAAATATCTAACTTTGTCTAAAATATCCTTTTTGGGGGAAGAAATTCCCAATCGAACTGAATCTGCCAATAAACCTAAACTAATTTTTGTGTATAGTTTGGGGGGCGAGTTCCAGGAAAATAAAATAAGTCCATTTTTGTAATTCCTGACTCAGCCACATTAATTCCCTGTCCTCAGGACAAAGAGTCACCTTAAACTATATCCCTAAGCACCACATCCAAATGACCCTTAAACACATCAGGGTTGAACCTATGCTTTAACCTATGCTCTCCAAGTACAGCAGATTCTTGGGCCATGCCTTCAGACTTACAGGCAGGGAAGTCTCAGTGGAGCTGAGATGATGCAGGACAAGGGAAATGATGCAGGACAAGGAAGAAAACTAACAAAGGGAAAATCCTGATTCCTCTCTTGGTTAATCCTCTTGGGGTGTGTTATGTGAGGCAAGAGACTCATGTAGGAGAGGCCTGGACTTTAGAAGCCAAAGTCCCACCTTCTCCTCACAAACCACCTTGCACTTTAAAGCCATGGGGCAGCACAGCAGTGCCAGGGCTGCCCAGCCTGCAGAGGGACAGTCCAACCAGAAGCTCCTGTGTCTGCAGGTCCAGTGGCTCCTCTGCACCCACACAGCCCTGATGTGAACTGCAGCTGCAGACTGGTAGGTCTCTGAAGTCTGCATAAGCGGCAAGACTGCTGCCTTGTTTCTTCTCTTCTTCACTCTCTGCAGCCAGGACACCACCTCTGCAGGGCATCCAGCAGCACAGAAGTCAAGGCCCTGTGCACAGGGAAACTAATGACAGGCACATATTGATTCCAGGAGCATGCTGCTCTTCCTGACTCACGTCAGCAAAAAGAGAAAGAGCTGATACTTGAGCATCTTGACCCCTGAGCACTAGAGGACACATCCCTAAGTATGCCATCAGCCCTGCAAAGCATCTGCAGCCAGGTGGTCACCAAGGTGTCGTGTGGTACAGCTGTAGCTGAATGAAGACAACTGCATGCTGATTTTATAAGAGGTTTTGAGAGATAAAAGTGTCTCTCTTCCTCCTACATACCCCTGTTTGCCTTCCAGGGAAAGAGAGGACAAATGCTGAGCTAAGGTTTCTTCTTGAGAGAGTCAAAATAGGATGTAGGAGATGACAAGTTCTGCTGGGTTTACAGCTTTAGACGTAGTGAAAATCCTCTGTGAAGTGACCATGACCCTGACTGCAGGCAAAGGCTGCAAATAAGAAACTGTAGTGTATGCACAGGAGATGTCAGAAGAGGGTCAGCGGTGCTCTGTTACAAGGCTGCCTGGGGACACGAATTCAACCTGCAGAGCAGAGAGCCACTGCCTCCTGACACCCTCAGCTGGCACCAACCCACAGCGCAACTCACCAGCCGTGCAAGCAGACACGGCTTCAGTGGGCACACTGCAGAGAGATGATGGACATCTGGCTGAGATTCAGCAATTTGCCAGATTCCTGAGTCACCTCACCTGGCCTCGAAGGGATGCTGCCCTGGGAACACCACTCTGATCACCAGCAAAGCTCTCAGCTTTACCAGACCTGTCTTCCCCAGACTGTACAAGGAGACAGTTAAAGGGTGCACGGAATGCCACTACCAGTGCTGCAAGTGCAGCAAGGCATGGCTAGATACATAGCTAGGCAGGCAGAGGTATCTGCTGGTGGTGCTCTCCAGATGCTCTTCATCTGGAGACTTTGTACACAAAGCGATTTACCACTTTTGTTTGTCACTGTGGGGTTTTTTATTCACCATAAGGTCCGATCACTGGCAACTGAGACATGGGCTGTTGAGCTGTAATGGTGTTGCAGCTGCATGCCCAAAAACAACCCTGGAGAAAGGCCACTCAGACCCAGCTCCCAAACAGCTGAGATATGATTTGCTGGGAAGAGGAAGAGCTCTGTGGACTTGGCGGGGAGGGAGAACCATTAACAGAGACCACTTGTTCAGCTGCTACTAGAGGAAGCTGAAAGCATAAGGCTTTACCAGTTCTCCCTCTGCTCCCTGGTTTGCAGCTGGAATCCAGGGATAGAGATTTTCCCTGCCACCAGCTGAAAAGGGGCAGTTTTTTCTCTTTCAGACAGATGGTCTGGCTCCACGTACCAATACAACCACTGTCACTGGGTACACTTCTGGGACAAGCTCCACTTTGGACCCACCGGCACTTGAGAGCAAGTCACGCATGAAACAAC
The DNA here is from genome assembly GCF_015220805.1 of Pogoniulus pusillus. Taxonomy (NCBI): domain Eukaryota; kingdom Metazoa; phylum Chordata; class Aves; order Piciformes; family Lybiidae; genus Pogoniulus; species Pogoniulus pusillus. The sequence goes on along the minus strand of NC_087274.1, from coordinate 18,419,949 downwards.
AAAGATTTTCTTCCTTTTTGCAAACATTCTGCAAATGACATTTTTTCCTGTAGACTCATGGAGAAGAGAAGGATTAAGCAGCTGACCATTGCTGAAAAATCCACATGCAGCCCTGTTGTGGATTTCAGCAGGTACCATTTGCTATTCTGCTCTATTTCTTGGTCTGCAAATTCCACTGCCATGTAGCAGATCTGAGTATAGGCCACCTCAGCACCCACTGCCTGCAAGGCTTTAACCAGAATCAGTTTTGTGAGCATTGATCTGGCTTCAGAAAAAGACAGAAATGTTTTCCACAGCTACCAAATATTTTCTGCAGCACAGTAAGGTGGGTGGAAGAATGAACAGAGTTTCAAACATAGCAGGTCACGTCCAGCAACAAAGAGAAAGGGCTAGGCCTTTGAAGTATGAAGTGAGGACAACCTGGTACCAGGTCCTGGTACCAGGACTAATATTTTTTTTTCTTAAAAAAACCCCAACAAACAAACAAAAAGACCTAAAAAAAAAAAAACCTTTTAAAAAAATCTAAAAAAAGACCTTAAAAAAGACCTAAAAGAAGAAAATTATCTAAAAAAAAAAAAAAGACTTAAAAAAAAAAGACTTAAAAAAGACACCTTAAAAAAAAGGGTTGTGAAATGAAGATGATTTAAAAAATCAAGAAGGAAGTGACTAAGGAAAGGGAAGGGAAGTCAAATAAATTTAAATAATAATATAGATAATGACCATGTTTTATATTATATGAAAGATGTTGATATATTCATGTAAATATGAATACCCCACAGGCATTAAGTGGGATATCAGCACAAAGATGAAGTTGGAAAGCTGAAGGGAGGAGAAGCAGTTTGGTACTCAGAGGTGTTCTGGGCAACACACAGATACTCTGTGACTTCTCTTCAGGCTGCCAGCAGGCCAGGAGAGCCCTCGCTGAGTCTTTCCTGAGGTTCAGAACCCCTCAGGGATGGCACTGTTCTGTAAAGGCAGGATAAGCTCTTGCTCAGCAGTGCTTTTTTGGAGCACTGTAATTGCACACAGCCATGCTGCCTTCACAGCAGATTTTAAAATCCACTGCAACCTCTGAAAAACGGCGAGCCATCAGGAAGGACAATGGCACAGGAAGGGGACATAAATCCTTCATCTCCCCTGCTCCTGGGAATGGCAGTAAAGACTCCATGGCAGGAGTGTTGGCAACTGATCAAAACGTCTTGATTGAGAAAGGACAGGGGAAGACATAAACCACCAAACTTACAGGTATTCTAGATGAAACAGACCAGCAAAGGCATCATCTCGTATCACAGTGAAGGAGTTGGAGTTCAACAAGCTGAAAATGAAAAGCAGGCATTAGGAAAGCACATTAAAACTTGACACAGTGGATTACACCCATTGTGTTTATTGCCCATGACCAAACTCATCCTACTGACTCAAGCCCATATTGCCCCACCAATGCAGCACACATAAAATATTGTGGAATGCTCTACAAAAAAACCCTCAAAGGCATAATGTGATGCTAGTTAACATTCACTACTTGCCAGGAAGAATGTCTGCTGTACCATTCACCTTGGTTATATCCAACTTAGCCCTCCACTCCCTGGTCCCTGAGCAGGACAAGCCATCCACACAAGGGTTAGGTCTGCTGAGTGTGGACCCCAGTTCTGCCCCCATCCCGTCAGCCACACAATTTTTTTTCAAGAAACCATCTCTGCAGCACACCTGAGCAAGAAAGGAGTGAGCATCAGTTCACGTCTGAGCAGTCTAGGTGGATCACTGCTCACCCATGCCATGTTCCTAGGGGGGTGATCCAATGGCGTGGGGGAGAAGGGCACACAGCTCCTGCAGCCAGCTCATCAGGAAACGTGGATGTGCCCAAACCACCAGAGACAGTCCTGCTGCCCTCACAAAGCAAAACTCTGTGTCCACAGGCAGTAAGGAAGAGTGATGGTGCTGCCTGCTCCAGGCACTGCCTCGCCCTCCCCACATCAGCTTCAGGGACAAAGCGCATTAGAGCTGTACTGAAGCAGCTGTCACCTGAGCCAGAAGGCGGCAAGCAGGGAGAAGGATGCTAGAGAAAGGCTTTGCCAGCAAAATTCTTCCTTTGCTGTATCAAAGCGTAACAATCCCCAGGGTTGATATTCCAAGGCAGGGAGCAATCTCCTTTTAAGAAAACAGCAAAACTTATTCAAGTCCAAACCCCAAGCACGGCTCAAAAGAAATAATCTGGGGAAAATCTCAGACTTTTCTGCTACAAGAGAAGATATCTGCACTAATCTCTTCATTAGAGTAACTTATTAATCCTTTCCTTTTATGGTTTTAGGCATTTTACTACAATTAATTTGGAAGACTAACAAATGTGAAATGCAAACTCACCAGATAAATGCTCCTTAAATTATCCCAAACAAATCTGAGAAAGGTGCAGAGCAATATAAAAAATAAATCCCTGTGTTACTGCTTTGCCATGGCCACTGCCACAGCAGTGCCTGAGATATTAAATTATGCAGGTATCTCTTTTGTCATTTAATCATTCTTTTTTCCTCACGTTTGAAGGGCAGACTCAAAAATTACAGAAACCAACAGAATTTGTCAGGGACCAAGGTGGTGATGGTGGTGGTGATAGCAACAGCAAACCTCTCTTGCTCCCACATCAGGTCTGCTGCATAAAATGCTACGGGCAGCTTTTGACTTTCTCAACAACTGACCTTTGCCCCACCACCCCAGCTAGAGAAAAGGGGTAACCTTCATCTGCTCTTCATCCCTCTTCCCAGTAGCACCATCCAAAACAAGTCAGATTCCCCTCATCTCCAATTTTTCACCCACATTTTCTCTCAATCTACTCTTGGGTCCATCCCTCTCCTTTCCAGCTAACATGAGTCTGTTGTTTGCTTCCATTCACAGGTGAGCAAAATCCCCCTGCCCTCTACCTGAACCTCTGTGCTGGCCCCCAAGTCTCACAAAAACTTTGGTTTGGGACTGGTGCTGCAGTAAAGAATGTGGAAGCTTCCCCCCTGCTTGCTTTGTCCACTTCTCCCCAGTGTTTTCCATGGGGTGCTGCCAGCCCCAGTGGTGAGTCAGGTCTTTGAGAACAAGGAGAGCATGCCTGAGGAGGGTGGCCACCACGCTACCAGATGCCTTTAGGGTCTTCCTTTTGCTAAGGCAAATTGTGCTGCCTAGCTCTGTGGCAACCACTTAGCCTGAGTTTCTGGCACACCTTGCATCTTTTTGCCAGATTTTCCTTTGCAGAATGCCTTTGCTCTGGGGGTAGTCTCATCCTCACCGGGGAGATGCGGAGGGTCTGCTCAGCATCGTGCGTCACAGGCAGGCTGCACGGGGCACAGGCAGCAGCATGGCTTCTCTGCTGGCCACCTGAGAAGCAAATGTCTGAGTTCCTCAGGGATACATCCCATATCTCTGTGTCTTGTCCACTCCTGCCCCCCAGGACAGCTAAATTAATGCGAGTGTGGGTAAGTGACCAGAACTGCAGCCACACATCTGACTGCAGGATGGGCACTGCCAAGTGACTTGCCCGAGGTCAGGATGGCAGCAGTGCTGTGTGGAGCGCTGGATCAGACCCTTAGCACAGAGGACCATCCCAACTACTGTTTCATCAGGTCAGAGGGCAGCCGAGGGTCCACCCTCCAAGCCGGATGCTGAAGCACAGCATCACGCTGCAGACAGCGGCGGCACTCCACACAGAGGCTTTCCTCCCAGGTGTGTCCCAGCAGCCTCCGCTTGCCCGCAACGTCCCAAAGCCAGCGTGAGACTCCAGGGCACAAAACCAGCACAAGTGGGAGCCACCACATGACTCCGGCGGGGGAAAAAACTTATTAAAGCTGAAATTAACCGAAGAAAAGGAACTTAGGACATCGGGAAACAGTCTGTCCTTCAGCAGCTACCTGCTCGTTTTATGAAGTAGTTTATAAGTGGAGAAGGCATCCCTCGTTATGAAACAGCAGCTGCAGCCAGGAGAGCTGCACAGACCGGGGTCACTCATGACCTCCCTTTCTTCAGGGGCACCCCGAACCCTTTTTAGGAGGAAGCGGCTAAGTGCTGTCGCCGGCCGCGAGGTTTCCAGTGCCATACTCACAGCAGCTGCAGGGAGGGTAGGTGGGAGAACATCCTGTCCTTCACTTCGGAGAACGTCCCGTTCACCAGGCTCCTGCCAAAAGAGCAGCTGGCAGTCAGGCGGGCCCGCCCCGCATCCCCCGCGCCCTCCCTGCCCCGCGTTGCCCCGCGTTGCCCCGCACTCACAAGGAGCCCAGGCCGGCGGGCAGGCTGCGCGGGGCCCCTGCTGCCCCCACGCACAGCGCCGACTCCCGCCAGCAGCTACAGGGCGGCCCGCAGCGCGGCGGCCTCCGCGGGGCGGCGGGCGGCGGGAGCAGCAGCAGCAGCAGCACGGCGCTAGCGGTGCGGAGAGCCCCCAGCCGCAGCGGCACCGCCATACCGACACCGTTCCCCGCCGCCGCTCCCGCGCCCTGACATCAGCGCGGCGCCGCCCCGGGGTGGGTCCCGCCGCCGGCGGAGGGGCGGTGCGGGGCGGTGCGAGACGGCGGGATCCATCCCAGCGCTCCGCAACCCCTGGGGACCACGCTCCCAGCTCCCGAGTGATGCCGACATGGAATTATTTATTTTTTGGGGTGTTCCTGAGGAGTCATCAAAAAAAGAAAAAGGAAATTCGTGTTCAGAAGGGCCCAGTTGCGGAGCGCCAAGTTCTCCACCCGGCCTGGGGCCATCCTGATGATGTTCAGCACCTGCGGGACAAGAGGCTGGAAAGCAGCCCTGCAGAAAGAGATCTAGGGGTTCGAGTTAATGGCAAGTTGAATATGAGTCGACCGTGTGCCCTGACTCCCCAAAAGGCCGATTGTACCCTGGAGCGCATCAAGCACAGCGTAGCCAGCCAGGAATGGGAAGGGACTGTCCCACTCTGTCCTGCACTGGTCCAGACCCACCTCGAGTACTGTGTGCAGTCATAGGCTCCCGTCCTGCTTTAATCTACAGCAGAACCAATCCTGTTCAGGGATGTGACTCCTCAGCTCTGTCTCTGCTCAGTGGTGACACTTTGTGAAGATCAGGGCAGGTTGGCACAGCCAGTGTCCGCTTCCAGCAGAGAGAACATCCCCCGTGTGTAGTCACTGATAAGGGTTGGTGTGCAGGAAGGCTCTTGCTTAGACTCGCTCCTATGAAGACCAAGGTCACTGATAAATCTGATGTGCCATGCTGGGGTGCAGTAAAGTAGACGGTCCCACCTGCAGGGTGGAGCAGACAGGAACATTTATATGACAGAAAACAGATGTGTGTGAGGAGTTAGAATTACAAATATGCATTTACAAACACATATAAATTTCCTTAAAATAATGTTTAAATATTGCTTCTTTTTAAAAGTGATGACAGTTGTACCCATACAGTAGCCCTGTGTAAAAAAACACACAACCTCCCTTCTTTGAGAAGGAAAAAAGTGCTGAAATAGAGCACCAAAGAACAAGAATTAACTCAGAAATGTGCATTCTGTTGCTTGCCTTCAAATCCCAGCTCCCAGGCTCAGGTGATTTTTTATGTAGTCTTGCACATACATCCATTTAAGTCACACCACAAATAAATGCAGTCAGCTGCATATGAGTGATTGTGCTATCAGATACCCCCAGATAAAACGGCACTTCAGATGGGTAACAGCAGCAAAGCAGCACTCAGGCATCATGCCAGTGGGCACAACACAAACATCTGAGCAGGTGCTAAGGACATGGCAGGTCTTTAAACAGCCACTGCACACTGAGCGTGGAGGGAAGCAGGCAGATCTCCCGGGACACCACATGTACCCCACGCAGAGGTGCAAGTCGGTGAGGGTGATCTTCCACGTGGACATTAAATGGAAAGCATCCTGATTCTCAGCTGAGTACCACTCAGACTTGATGTATTGTCATTTTGATGCACAGTGTTATCACTGTTGTTTCTGCTAACACCAGGACTCTTCTTCTTCAAAATCTCACATATTCATCTTGAACTGCAAAGAGAAATAGACTCAGACCAACATTTACAGCACATAAATACTTAAAATTAATACCCCGATGTGGAAGTTGTCAGTTCTGTTCCTTCAAGATCAGAGAAGTATTTCTTACACATTCTCTTTTTTCCTTCTCAGTCTCTTCTTTCATAAACCCCTGCTTTACTGAGCAAATATTAAGATAAATGCTTTGTCCTGCAGCTTGACAGAAGTGGACAGTAGTGGACAGAAAGATGCTGATCAGCTCACCCTGTACAAAATGAGAGGCACAGAAGAGAACATTTTGAGTTTTTTTTTTTTTTTCCTGAGAAGATTTAATTTCTAGGTTATTTTGCAAACAAAAATTAATTCATTTGGATCATGACCAACCACCTGCCCCAAGTAAGAAATCTGAGAAAAATTGTGGGTGAGAGGAAAGTATGTCAGTGAAAGTGTTCCCACTATGAGGACTCTTAATTGCTTGTGACCCTGCTGTGGAGAAGGTATGGGAAAATTAATGCTCTGAGCAATATTCGTCTTGCTGAGTGTTTTCCTTTCTTTGTTTGCTCATGGTTGATGTGACCTTTCTGGATTCCAACTGCTAAGGGAAGATGTACTGCAACATGCAGAGTCCATTAATATGACCTTGAACGTTCTCCAGCTTTCATAGCAAATGTTTAGTCTGCTTGGTCAGGACTAAATGTCCTTTGCTTTTGATTTCTGAAGATTTCTGGTCCAGACCAGAACACCTGGCATGTTGCTGCAGTGTTCCTTTAAAGACTCACAAAATCAGCATTTGCTGAAATGCAGCACTATAGAATCATAGAATGGTTTAGGTTGGACAGGACCTCAAAGATCATCTAGTTCCAAACTCCCACCATAGGCAGGGACACCTCCCACTAGAACAGGTCACTCAAGGCCTCTTCCAACATGGCCTTGAACACCTCCAGGGAGGGAGCATCCACAGTCTCCCTGGGCAACCTGTGCCAGTGTCTCACCACCCTCACTGTAAAGAACTTCTTCCTAACATCTAGTTTAAATCTCCCCTCAGCCAGTTTAAACCCATTACTCCTTGTCCTATCATTACATGACCTTGTAAGTAGTCCCTCCCCAGCCCTCCTGTAGCCCCCTTCAGATACTGGAAGGTCACTCCAAGGTTTTCTGAAAGCCTTCTCTTCTCTAGGCTGAAGATCCTTCTTATAGCCTGTCCTCATAGCAGAGCTGCTCTGGCCCTCTGAGCATCTTTGTCGCCTCCTCTGGACTTGCTCCAACAGTTCAATGTCCTTCTTGTATTGGGCGCCTCTAGAACTGTACACAGACAAGCTTTTAGGAAAACCACTTAAAAATATATTCTCAGACATCAAACAAAATTACAGCTTTCCAAATCCTACTTTGGGAAAGCTGGAGAGTCCTCTGCAGGACACCATGCTCACCAGCCCTGGTCTTTTACACCACAGGTGTGCTGCCTGCCATGTGTGATAGAGGTGGTTACTCCCTTTACACCAGAAAAAGAGGACGTGGTCACACATGCTAGCCTTGCTTTCATGTTTTCTAAATATAGCTCATGTCAGCTCCAAATCCCCAGATTTGGAAAGGACCCACTGTGGGAAGAGGAACAGGCAGAACGAGCTGGGATTCCCGAGAGGTTTTCACACGTAGCTTCATCTATGGTCCTACCCAGCAATAAATCTTGGGAAAAGGCATCAGTGTTGCATTAGCACTGTGTATGGAGTGAAAACTGAACAGCCACAACAATCCACAGGCCCTTCTCTTTCTTCAGTTATGAATGCTCAAGGCACCAAAGGAGCTGCAAGTTGTTCCTTGAAGAGCAACGTGAATGGAGTCTGACCCCCTCCCTGCAGCACTCTCACCCACCCAGCATCTGCACTTCCCTGTCACCTCAGTTTCAGTGACCTCATGCAATAGCCACCCCCTCTTCTGACAGCCCCTTGCCCCATCACTGTGCCTGGCAGGTGGGCAAGGAACGGGAATTGCCTCCAGCTAGTGCAGTAAACTCAGGACCTCTGCATCCTTCATTGTCCTCTCCAAAGTGGTTTCAACCAAATAAGCTCAAAGTTATCAAAGGGTTCTAGGAAACAGGTCCAAATGCAAACAGATAACACAGTAACAAATGTTTCTTTCCAGTGCTCTGGGACCCTTACAGTAAAGAAGTTCTTCCTCATGTTGAGGAAGTTTCCATCCATTGCCTCTTGTCCTGTCCCAGGGCACATGTGAGCAGAGCATGTCCCTGTCCTTTTCTTCCTGACCCCTAGTCCTCAGATATTTATAGACATTGATCAGATCCCCTCTCAGCCTTCTCCTCTCCAGGCTGAACAGCCCCAGGGCTCTCAGCCTTTCCCCATTAGGCAGTGCTCCAGTCCATTCAGCATCCTTGCTGCTTTCACCAGATAACCCATAATTTCAGATAACCCAAAGAAGAGCCAGGGAGACAGTGGGAGAAGGAAGGCAGGTTTGTGTGAAGCACAGCAGGGGACTGTTCAGATACAGAAGGCTGGATTTTGCCTTGTGTGTACCTGTTTACTGACAAATGTGCAACCAGCAAATAAATTTTAATGCCATTTGATCAACTGCACTCCCCTGACCATTTCACCCCAATTCCATGTATTGATTTTGTGTGCACTGAACTGCTTCCAACCTTGCCACTCAAACGAGGGCTGCTGGGCGCAGCATCCTCATGGAACAAGCAGACACTACATTTTAGGAGGGGACCAATTCTCTGCAGTCCCATTTTCCTTGAAAATGACCCCAAATTGCCTCTTGCACATTTAAGATGAAGCTAAAGATAATGTCCATCAGATAACAGACATTGCTCAGCTTGCAGATTGCAAACGCCAGTCAGAGACAGCTTTATTTACACTAGAAAGGGCTGTCATGTTGTCTGAGTTTCAGGGAAGTCAAACCCCACTTTCCTAGCAAAGGAGGAACAGGCAGAAGAGTTCAACATTACCCAAATCTGCTATTTCTTTCAGGATCACAAAGAATCACACAGAATTAACCAGGCTGGAAAGATCTTTGAGATCATCAAGTCCAACCTATCACGCAGCGCCATCTGATCAACTAAACCATGGCACCAAGTGCCACATCCAGTCTCTTTTAAACTCCTCCAGGGATGGTGACTCTGCCACCTCCCAGGGGCGGCCCGTTCCAGTACCAATCATTCTTGCTGCGAAGAACTTCTTCCTAATGTCCAGCCTAAACCTCTCCTGGCTCAGCTTGAGGCTGTGTCCCCTTGTTCTCTGACTGGTAGCCTGGAAGAAGAGACCAACCCCACCTGGCCACAATCTCCTTTGAGGTAGTTGTAGAGAGCAATAAGGTCTCCACTGAGCCTCCTCTTCTCCAGGCTAAACAACCCCAGCTCCCTCAGCCTCAGAGGGCTGTGCTCCAGAGCCCTTAACATCCTTGGTGCCCTTCTCTGGACACGTTCCGCATCTCAACATCTCTCTCAGCTTAAGGGGTTGCAGAGCAGCTCAGGTGCAATGGCAGCATAGCAGTTGGTGCCATCTTTACTCGTCTTCCTCCTAATCTCTGCATGCTCTCAATCCATCATGCAGCCTGAGCATATTAAATGCTGCTGAAAGAGTGAAGGGGCAGCACTGTCTGAAGGGTAAGCAGCCTCATCAAGCTCTGCCTGATCCTTTCTCTCCCTTGTAAGTCTGTCCTGCTCTGTTCCCACTACAGTATTTACACATGAAACACTTATACCTGTTTCTGCTCACTTGCCAGCTCTTTCTTCTTAAAGAAAGACCTGAAAGTGAGTTGCTCATTGCTGGATGCCCTGCCACTTGCCTTCCCCATGTGAAGACCTTCATTGCTGTTCAGACTAATTTCCTCCCTTCACTTTCCCTCATCCCAGACCCATTAAAATCATATGTGGTAACCACTGTGCGAGCAGTGATTTCACCAGGTATGTTTTGTGTTTAATGATGTTGCATCACCCTACAATGGATTTACAAAATGTTTACAAAATATAAAATATTTCCACTTAAATATTTGCAATATTATAGAACATTTTACTATGACATAGAACCTAATCCAGTGGCAAATCTTTTTCAATATATGCAGTCTGAAATGCCCTGGTTTCGTTGGTACTCATCCCTCATTCTCCTGCCTTGTACCCCTGCAAGGGAAAAGCCTGATCCTGCCTGCTTGGTGACCTCCCTGTAGATGTGGGACAGATGCCCTGGGAGGCTGTGCAGTCTTCATCCTTGGGGCTTTCAAGGAACAACTGCATCAAACTCTAAGCAGAGCTTGGACTGGTGACCTCCTGAGGCTTCTCCCAGCCTGAACCACTCTGCACAAGTCTGCGGTAACAGAGCCTTGCTTATAGGCTCCATAAACAAGGACCCTGGTTGTAGGCAGTGCCACTGAAAATAAGAAATGCAACTTTGAATTTTACTTTTTTCTCCCTTCCCTATGCTTAAATTCTCATTAAAAATGCTGGATTATTTCATGGTGTGTTTTTTTTTTCTCCCCATCATCTCGATATATTCATATACACACACGTCCTTATATATAGAAACAGAGCTCGTCTGTGCATCTTCCTCTGTGTATTTATCCACTCAGTGCATGTTTTTATAATCCTCGCTGCTTTGCAAGGCTGCAGCGGTAATCTTCCCTCATTCAGTAGTTACTCGTGCTCAGGAAATGCACAACACCCACAAATGCTCCACAGCTTGGTTGCTGGGTAAACTGTAGCTCATTTGTATTCAGCACCCTGCGTAAAAGTGATAAGAAGCCAAATACTCCTAGGAAACAGCACAAATGAAATACAGCACGCAGGAGGCAGAGTATTTATAGAAACAAAATATCAGCATTTTCCACACATTTACACAAAGCAATTTCAGTCTTTTCATAGGAAAAAAAGGGGGGGGAAATTCTCTGGCACTCATTTACTCATTTCCCTGCAGTCATATATTTTGGCCAAAAAGCACTGACTACATAGAAAACCTTCAGGTCACAGCAAATTAAAGATCAATGACAACCTAAAATAGACACTGTCATATTTTCACTCCTAACATGTCTTTGTAACAAGAGCATTGTTTCAGTAAGTAAATAACGTGACATTTCTGCCTGAATGGGGTTTTCGCCTCCTGGCTGAACTCTGCTCGCAGATCCCCAGCCTGCTATGAAAGAAAGAATTCTAACTGCATTTAACTCCTTGGGACCTCTGGATTGATTAGCTAAGTGCGAGACAGAGGCTTGCTGATGAGAAAAGCAGCTGACCACATCTTCCTTCACCTGTGTGCATCACTTCCAGGCTCTGTTCAGCACATGAAGCCTTGCTTGCAATGCACATCTGCACCCCTGAGGACAAGTGCCCTGCCCCACAGCCAGACCTGCCCTGACTAAGGGATGCTTCTGGCAGTGTAGCCAAAATGCTTCAGCCTTGCTCATGAAAAGACAGTAGAAAGTTGTGACAACCTTTCAGAGGAGGCTGTCATATTTGCACCCCACTCATGCCAAGCTGGCAGAGAGAGAAGCGGGTCTCCCCCTCCACTCACCTGTGTCTGGTGTTACTGCTGGCACTTGCCCCTCCCCAGGCCACTGAGCTCAGGGTCTGTGCTGCTGCCTCTGCCACCCAGCTGCCAGAGCAGCCTGCCCTCTGTCTTGGAATGAGCAGACAGAAGCAGAGAACTATTTTCAAGAAGTAGGAGGCTGATTCCTAAGTCTAATGGTGATTTTTTAAGACTCTGTGTTTGTAACTCAGCCCTTCTGTGTGAGGCTCACATAGTCTTATGACTAGCATTAAGTCTATGCTTATGGACTGAAGCAAAAATATGGTTGCTTAGTTGTTCCACAGTAAAGTAATCAAGAACAGCTTTTGCAGGAAGCCTGGAAAATAAGCACCTGTGCAGCTAATTCCAAGTATTATTCCCCTCTGACTAATGATGGGAGTAAAGGATGGGAGATTCCATCAGCTGCACCTTCTGCTCTGATCCCTTGGCTTAGAATCATGGAATCAACCAGGTTGGAAAAGACATCCAAGATCATCCAGTCCAACCTGTCACCCAGCCCTAGCCAATCACGATTTCCTGATTGTGGATTTGGCGTGTGAAGATTTGGGAAATGCATAAAAAAAATATGCTAAGATCCCAGCTGATGTTAGCTTTTATTGCTGAGGGCTTTACTGGGAATATTGAGAAACAGGAAAAACAAGACAAAGTGTTGGAACCATCTCATACAAAGCAAGGAAATAAAACTGAATGAAAGCAAGTATCTGAACTGGGAGACAGCAGAAAGACATAAAAATAAAACTGAATAAAAGAGAGCATCTGAACTGGGAAACAGCAGAAAGATAAAAAAATCTCTTTTTGCTGCTGTAGCCTGTAACTAAGTCAAATATATTTTAGATAGAAACTGCCTTTTCTTATGAAATTTAATGGTATCAAGTAATATTTTGCACATCTCTAACCTTTATTCTCTTCAATCTCTCCCAAGGTTCAAAAAGCAGCTGAGCGCATGGTGCCCAGTGCATGCCAGCAGCAAACACAGCAAAAGAAAGGCTTGGACAGTGCTGGAGGCTGTGTAGCAGGAGCCATGAGGTGCTGCTGGTTGAATGCTTTCTGTCTGCATCTACACACAAGGTGTCTGCAGCTAAATCAAAGGCGTTTAAAAATGCACATCTGCAGCACAATGTTTCTTGCTCCACAGGACAGCAACCTGCAAAGCTTCAAAGCAACAGAACAAGGGGACACAGCTTCTAGCTGTGCCAGGGGAGGTTCAGGCTGGATGTTAGGAAGAAGTTCTTTGCAGCAAGAGTGACTGGCCATTGGAATGGGCTGCCCTAGGAGGTGGTGGAGTCACTGTCCTTGGAAGTGTTCAAAAAGAGACTGGATGTGGCACTTGGTGCCATGGTTTAGTTCATTAGAAGGTGTTAGGTAATAAGTTGGACTCGGGTGATGGGTTGGACTTGATGATCTCAAAGATCCGCTCCTACCTGATTAATTCTGTGAAACCTGTTCCTGCCTGGCACAGGAGTGGTGACAGGTACCAGCTCTAGGCAAGCCTGATAAACTGGAATAAACTGGGGGAAGAAGGGTGCAGTTATAAAATATTTCCAAACCTGATCCTGAAGCAGCTGTAAAGCAACAAATCCAAGACTCTTTCTGGCCAAAAAAATGTGGAGGCTTTGCAAGCTGCTCTGATTAGCAGAAATTGATACAATGCTGTTTCTTACCAAAATTTCTGAGTCCAGTTCCTTCGGGCACTGGAGGGATTAAGAAAACAAAGGCAGTTCCTGTGCTTCTACCAAGTCTTTTCCAGGCAGCAGATTCCCAAAGCTGCCTCTCTGTGTTTTTCATCAGGATCACACTTAGGGTGTGTCTGACCTGCTCACTTCTACTCTTTTCTCTTCCCTTGCACCTACGGTCAGGGGTCAGAAAAGTTCCTCTTCCCAGGCGACTCATTTTTTTTCAGTGACTCTACACATGTCTTATGCTGTGTCTTGTGCTGATACCAAGTGAACGATGGTTGCTTCACTGATGTCTCTAACACACCTAGACTGGCATAAAATCTGTTGGGAGACAAAGATGAATATTCAAGCTCAGGACATTTGTTTCACCCTTCAAGACACTTTCTGATTTACTGAGGTCTTCAAAATGAATGCAGACACTCCATTATGCTTTAGATCATATGGTGAACCTGATCTGGTTTCCCCAGGGCTGTAACGAGGACATTGATGTTTTCAGTTCATATACCCAAACATCATCCCTTCTTCTCATATAAGATTTCTATTTCCCTTGCTGGGATCCTTGTCTACATTTCAATACTCATAAATCATACTGATGCAACAAAATAACTTCGTCCATTGTTAAGCTTCTTACACAGTCAGCAAGATCTTATCCAGAGCAACACACAGTTGCAGTTTAGGAGCTGCAGTTCAGGAGTTGTACCTTTCAGGCACAGAAAAAAAGGCAGGCTAGGAAAGAAAGCCAGTAGCTCTCTGTCCAAAGTCTAGGTGCAGAACACTGAAATCTCAGCAAAGTATCAGATGGACATTGGAGGGCACATGAGGGAGGGTGCAGGACTTAACTTGCACAGGCAGGAGCATGGATCGGTAGCAACAGCTAACTCAGAGTAGGGTGGAAGGGGGAAGAAAGGGAAAACCTGATGTAGAAATGATGGGTTAAAGAACTGAGGCATCAACTGGGCAACATACAAACACCTACCGTGGGCACCGCAGCTGCAGCAGGAGGTGTGCTAGGCTCTGGTGTGGAGGCTTGGCCCACGCAGTGCCTCACTGGTCCAGCAGTCACTGGTCCTTCTCGGTTCCTGCCCAGGGCTCAGGACAACATCATCTGCAGTGCTGACAGCTGAACAGTGACCAGCCTGGAGAATTAGTGCTGTGCTAGCTGCCAGCTGAAGTAAGAGGATACTGCTCTGAAGCAGTGACTGAAAACAGAAAAACCCCTCTCAGTCTGAAATGTGAATCAATGAGCTAGAAGACAATCCTTGCTTAAAAGACTGAAGCCACCAGAGTTATTCTATACCATTCCACTGACTTTGCTCTGTATGACCTTTCCCTTCCTTTACGCTTTCCCTTTGCTTTCAGAAAGCAGAATCTTTTTAAAAGCTGTTTTAAAGAGAAGTTTGAGTGAAATTTTGTTTGGAGTTTGTTTTGGAGCAACATTGAGACCTATTTCCAGAAAGACTGGGGAAATACTGTAAAGATCAAAGAACTCTGAACAAAAGAGAAAGGTAATGTGTTCAGGAGTGCAGCCAAAGCTCTGGGCATAGAAGTTCTTCCTTGGCAGTTGGCTGCAACCAGCTGGAGCATGGGGAAAACCCAAAGACTAGCATGCAACAGTGACTAAAGGTCACAGCAACTGAGTAGCAATATGAAAAGATGAGATTAATCTGTTGGGAATTGCACCTTTATTACCAGTAGGCTTTGAGGAAGATCAGCCAGGAAGGTGAGGCAGGCAGAATTTGCTTGAGGAACCTTGCACTGAATTTGGGAAGGAGTTAGCACCAGCAGTTGGTGACTATCTCAGGTGGGAAAATGCTGGCATATTGCCAAAGCAGATAGAAGGGAAAAGTCATTGCTACTCTGATGTTTGTTTTTATAATGGACATCTGGGTATACTTATAAAGACTGTGATTCATAGGTGCTCTTCTTGGAGCAGCTGAGGGAACTGGGGTTGTTGAGCTTAGAGGAGATAAGGCTGAGGGACAACCTCAGCCAGGTGGGGATTGGTCTTTTCTTCAGAACATCAAATGACAGAATGAGAGGAAATAGCCTCAAGTTGTGCCAGCAGAAGTTTAGATTGGACATTAGGAACAATTTCTTCAGTGAAAGAGCTGCCAAGGCTCTGCAACAGGCTGCCCAGGGAGGTGGTGGAGTCATAGAATCACAGAAACATCCAGGCTGGAAAAGCCCCTCAGGATCAACAAGTCCAACCTAGAACCCTACTCTATGAAATTCACTTTAAACCATATCCCTAAGCACCACATCCAAACAACTCTGCAAAACATCCAGGCTGGGTGACTCTATCACCTCTCTGGGCAGCTCATTCCAGTCCCTGACCACTCTCTCCATGAAAAACTTTTTCCTAATGTCCAATCTAAACCTCTCCAGTCTCAGCTTGAGGCCATTCCACCTTCCTCCCTCTCCAATTACCTGTGAGAACAGACAAACAGCATCCCTGGGGGTGTTCAAAAAACCTGTAGGCATGGCACACTGGGGCACGGTTTAATGGCCATGGCTCAATGTTTGGACTCAATGATCTTGAAGTCTTTTCCAGCTAAAACAATTCCCTGATTCTGTAGCTTAGGTCGATTCTAATTATGCCCTAAGCACTTGGAAAACACATAGGTTTGAGCTTAACAAGCCGTGATTAGGTCAGGATTATATCTGACCTCATTTCAATTAAAATAAGAGAAAACCTACTGAAAAGCCTTTCCTATGTCTCTTACACTCACAGAATCACAGAATGTCAGGGGCTGGAGGGGACCTCCGAAGCTCAGCCAGTCCAAGCGCCCTGCCAGCGCAGGGTCCCCTAGAGCAGATCACACAGGAACGCACACAGGCGAGTTTTGAATGTCTCCACTAGAGGGCGACTCCACCCCCGCCCGGGCAGCCTGTAGCTCCCTAGGCTTTGAAATGCACGCAAAAAGCTGCGGGTGCGCCAGCAGGCGGCAGAGTGGAGAAGCCTGGAAGACAAATATCTGTAATAAAGAACTCGGTGCCTTCTCTCCAAAGCCCATCTAATCAATCAGAACGCATTTTGCTCTGCATATTTGCCTATTGTACTTGCTGACCTGTGTGTGCAAAGCCTACAGATGTCAGCGTTCTTGTGCTGTTTGGGAAAGGAGGTACCAAGGCTCCATCCAGCACAGAACCTGCACTGCTAGGAGAAGTTTGGATATGAGCTAGGGTTTCTTGGGTTGTTCTGGGGGCTTTAGCTCATTCTTGTCACTGTTATAGGAATAGTCACTGGAGGGTTGCCAACAAGTAAGGGGGTTTTATAATGGCAGATGTGGCCTGGACATAGAAACATAGAATGCACTGGGTTGGAAGGAAACCTCAAAGATCATCCTCATAGAATCACAGAATTGCCAGGGCTGGAAGGGACCTCAGGGATCATCCAGTGCCAGCCCCCCTGCCATGGGCACGGACACCTCACACTAGACCAGGTTGCTCAGAGTCCCATCCAACCTGGCCTTAAACATTTCCAGGGATGAAACCTCCACCACCTTACTGGGCAACCTGTTTCAGTGCATCACCACCCTCATGGTGAAGAACTTCCTAATATCCAGTCTGAGAACTTCTTCCTAATACCCAGTTTGAATCTACCTATCTTGTGCAACTCCCCTGCAGTGAAAAGTGACATCTCCAGCTAGATCAGGTTGCAAAGAGCCTCATCAAGCCTGACTTTGACTGTCTCAAGAAATGCAGCTTCAACTGCAGCTCTGGGCAACCTCTTCCAGTCATTTCACCACTCTCATTGTGAAGCATTTTCTCCTTATGCCAGTCCTGTTCCAGTCTAAACCTATTGCTCCAACATGGACAAAGAATCATGGAAAGGTGTTTGTGCACTGAAAGCATACAGGTAAAAAGTGAAATCAGAAGGGAAATTTGGGGTAGGCATGAATCAAGTGTGGCTTAGGTGATCAGGATTTATATGACATTATTTTTGGCAAGAGAATAACTTAAATTAAATTATTAGTGAGGGGGGGATTGGGGTTTGTTTTTGGGGTTTTTTTGTTTTGTTTTTGTTGTTTTTTGAGGGTTTGTTTGCTTGTTTTTAATGTATCTTAAAAAGGATACCTTTTTTCCCCCTTTAATTTTGGGTATTTTTGTATGTCTCCTGTTTATTTTATGGCCGAGACTCAGCAGTAAAACGGAAAGCAGAGCCCAGCAATGCCCTACATCGGGACAGGAATTAGAGCATCATTGAAAAACAACCCAAATCTCTGCGTTGCAGAGATCCTGCTGCTGTTCAGCACTCTGTCTGTTAACACTCAAAGAAGGTCTGCTCTGAGACAGAGCCAGAGAGAGAATTCATGTTTCCAGCTAACTGATAGCGCTGTACTTTTTGCCTTCAAAATCTCGTTTTGGACACTCTGTTTCCTGAAGAGCTACATTTAACAGCTTTAAAAACTGTTACTGTTTTATTATCACATGGCCAGACCTTTACTGCGCGTGGATGAGTTATTTGCTTAACTTTAAGCAAGATGTATTAAACTGTGCTCAAACCACAGCCTTCAAAGATAGGATTGGCAGCGTGCACAGGGCTGTGTGACCATCGGTGCTGAGGTACTTTAAATACTTAAGAAAAATATCTGTTGACAGGCCTGAAAAGTGGCATTTTCTGGAAGTGCATATTCAGCCAGCTAAAGAAACAGTGATGGCTCAGTGTCACTTCCCTGCTCCTCCACTGTACCTGTGGAAGGAATTCAGAGATCTTTTGTTATTTTCTAAGCTCCTTTTATCTTAGGTTCTTTGAAATTATCAAAGGAGCTAGCTAGTCAAAATCACCAGCCTAGAAAGTGGGAGCTGCTGATTTTACCCCTGTGTGTGCCATGAACTGGTATTTGGTCTGGTGAATCCTACAGGAAATCTTATTCAGGCAACAATGTATTTATGCTTGTTTAAATGGAAAAAGAGAGTTAAAGATAAAAAAGCTGCAACCTTAAAGAGAGAGATGCAAGGGCAGAAACAGCATTGGACAGAGCTGCCTGGCTTTGACCTGCTACTCTGGGCTTTCTGAAACAGAACTAAAGGGCATCACCAGCATCAACCAGCACAGCTACACAAAAGGCAACTGGCACTTGGAGGTGATCCTTTTGTCTTTACTTTCTTCCCAATAAAAGGGGAAGGAGACTCACTTAGCTCCATCTCCCAAATCCATGCTTTCCATTTCAGCTTTGGAGACCTCAGGCAAACCTTAAAAAACCACACACAAGTGTACGACCAAGGTCATAAAATAAACACTGAAATGGAATTTTGAAATGGGTTTGGTTTGGTTGGTTTTTCTTTTCTTTCCTGTGTGTAAAGGTTTCTCTGAAATCAGCTTTTCTCCTTTTTATGCCAGCTGCTATTTTTCTCATGGCCTCTTTTGGAAGGCCTTGAAGCAAGCTCCTCAAGACATCCATCTGGACCAGTGACAGGATCAGTCTTCTGAAGCACCATCATTCCCTGCGCTTCCATGACACAATGCTTACACTGCTCTATTTTACTGAGGGAATGAGGTCACCCAAGACTCACAGACTCCTAAATACAAACGCCTGCTACTGTAGAGTAAGGCAGAAAAACAGGAGCAACCTCAACCCCAGCATGACTGGAGAGCAAAGCAGCCCTGTCGTGCAGGACACAGGACCAGGATGTACTTGGGCACATAGCTAGACCCACAGCACAGGATTTCTGCCCTGCATGTGCAAATAATGTCAGCACTGCTGTGGAAGAACAACAAAAAGCAGAGCAAACAGTGGGAAGAGGAAAACTGAACCCACCTTACTGAATAAACTTATGCCTGATCAATAAAAAAGCAACAGCAAATCCAAATCTCCTGGAGTCCTGCCTGAACAGGCAATTGAAGTAGGCTAACCTTTTCATGAGCTCTGCAGTTCCAGCTCCTCTACACCAAGTTTCAGACCCATTTAGACCTTCTCCAAGCCATTCCAGTTGGCACCTCACAGGCACCACCAGTGAAGCATTACCAGCTGTGTTTACATTGCTCCAGAGCAGCACTGCCTACATCTCCTGCACCTTGCAGAAACCCAAACCCTTAAGGTAAAAGTCAGAACAACTCACAGCCACTGCAAGAAAAAAAGGGCAGTGGGTGACAGCAACCTGGCAAGCTCAACAAAGGAGGAAAGAGCAGGAACTGTTAGAAGGGCAAGAAGATCTATCACCAAAAAAAAATACCCTGCTCTTCCCAACCTGTTTATTTTGGGAAACACATTCATTGTGCATGTGCAGCTTATCTCTGTAGCTCAGAGAAGAGTATAGATCAGCTCTCCACTGTCACCTCGGCTGACAGACAGCTGCTGCCGCAGCAGAGTGACAGCTGAAAGGCTGCGGATTGATTCCCATCCGGTTTGCTCCATCGCGGCTAACGAGAGGCTCCTGTTCGTTCTGCCTTTTATCGAAGGGATTTCTTCTAATTGTCTCTTTAACGCCTTAAAAAAAAATACCAGGAGTTACAGGTCAGTGCTGCAGCAACCTGACGTTTGGGCAAAGTCTTCCAGGTACAAATGGAGGTTTGCTTATGCTCAACATAAAGGCTGCGGGGGTGGGATAAAAGAATTAATGATCTTATCAAGTAAAGCAGGTGTTGTGGTCACACCACCAAGGTCACTAGCATTAACAAAACGCTCTGAAAACAGAACTGTGGCATGTTCCCAGCAAGGTGCTGGAGTGTTGTAGAGATAATGTGCTTAGCCTCCAGGGAGGGGGAAAAAAGTGCTAACACTCACTAACAGCTGTTAATGGCAGAGCATCGTGGACAGGAGAAGGATGTTTGACCTCCCAGCCCTTTAGAGGAAGATGTAAACAACTGGCTTGATTCCCCACCGCCTTGCCCGTGCTATGGCCTTCTATGCTTGTGCCAAGTAAAGGCAGCATCTATGCTAAATGCTCTCACATCCAAGGAGCTGAGTTTGACCACCACTTGCATGGACAGAAAAATTATAGAATCATAGAATGTCAAGGGCTGGAAAAGACCTCCCCAGCTCATCCAGTCCAAGTGCCCTGCCAGTGCAGGGTCACCCAGGGCAAATCACACAGGAATGCATGCAGGCGAGTTTTGAATGTCTCCACTAGAGGGCGACTCCACAACCCCCCTGGGCAGCCTCTTCCAGGGTTCTGGCACCCTCAGGGAAAAAATTCCTCCTCATGTTTCAATGAAACTTCCTATGCCTCAGCTTCCACCCAGTGCCCCTTGGCCTGTCACTGGGCATCCCCCAGCAGAGCCTGGCTCCAGCCTCCTGCCACTCACCCTGCACATATTTTTAAACATCGATGAGGTCACCTCTCAGTCTCCTCTTCTAATAGAAGCTAAAGAGCCCAAACTCCCTCATGCTCTCCTTATAAAAGAGATGTTCCATTCCGTTCATCATCTTTGTGGCTCTGTACTAGACACTTTCAAACAGTTCTATGTCCCTCTTGAACTGGGGGAGCCAGAACTGGACACAGTACTCCAGATGTGGCCTCACCAGGGCAGAGTAGAGGGGCAGGAGAACCTCTCTCAACCTACTGGCCACAGCCCTTCTAATACACCCCAGAACAACACTGACTCTCCTGGCCAAAGAGCATATTGCTGGCTTCTGGCCAACCTCCCATCAACCAGGACCTCCAGATCCTTTTCCCCTTCACTGCCTTGGGTCAGTCTCCAACCTATACTGATATATAAAAAACGCTGAAAGTGCAAGGTAGGGGAAAATGAGGCCTTAGAAATGCAGGGACAGTGGTTTGTGCAGGCATGAAATGAACAGGGAGACTCAGAAATGCAGTTCTACAGCAACTAAATGAAACCAGCATCTTTCCACTCCACCAAGTGGTGCCCCAGGAGCCTTATGAGTCACAGTTACTTGCTTCCATGACAAAAACACATTGTTATTGCTGCTTCTTCCTGAGCCTGCTGCAGAGCCACCACATCTAGAAAAGGCAGAACACAACTCTCTTCTGAGTCAACAGTCCACATAACCCAAGGCCACCTGCAGAATTCATGTCCACCTGGTTTCCACCTGCCGAAGGGCCCTGCAGCCCCTGCCTCCCTTGGCAGTTCCGTTCTGGAGCACAGGCTTAGCATCGCTGGAGCTAAATGCCCTTAGCCCTGCTCCGCTCTCCCAGCAAACCCACGCCAGCCACACAGCACTGCTGAGGGCAGCAGCTGTGTTTCACTTGCTGCAGCTTTTAACACTGCTAAAGGTTTGTGGGTAGTAAGGACGCCCTTGGCCTGCCCATCTCAGTGCCAAGAGATCAAACCTGTAAGTGAGCACATGGAAGCTGCTGGAGGAGACTGAGAGGTGACCTCACCAATGGTTCTAAAGATGTGCAGGGTGAGTGGCAGGAGGCTGGAGCCAGGCTCTGCTGGCCAATGCCCGATGACAGCACCAGGGGCACTGGGTGGAAGCTGAGGCATAGGAAGTTTCATTGAAACAGGAGGAGGAATTTTTTCCCTGTGAGGGTGCCAGAACCCTGGAACAGGCTGCCCAGGGGGGTTGTGGAGTCGCCCTCTAGTGGAGACATTCAAAACTCGCCTGCATGCATTCCTGTGTGATCTGCTCTAGGGGATCCTGTGCTGGCAGGGCACTTGGACTGGATGAGCTCTGGAGGTCCCCTCCAGGCCCCAACATTCTGTGATTCTGTGATTGCATGAAACCACCACAGGGCAGGGCAAAGAGTGCATGGGGCCTGCAAAGACCACCAGCAGCCACAACAGACTCTTCCTAAGGACAGAGTCACTGACAAGTATCTCACTTCAAAAAAGCCCTGGAGCCAAGACAGCTGAAATTCTTCAGCATGCCTCCAAAGAGGGGAGAGCAACTGTGTTGGGCCTGGCAAGACCATCTACTGCCAGACCAATGTGGGGAGCATCTTTTCTGAAACCCAGCCTGCTGCCCCGAGACAGCTTTAACATTCATCTGAAATTGTTAGAAACTAACCCAAAGAGCAAAGCAGAGCATGACACTCGGTGCCATCTGCATGGGAGATGAGCCTGAGCTCCGACAGCTTTGGTTCTGCCATTAGTTAAAAATAGGTTTGTATTGAAACCCAAGGGCTGGTTACAAACCCCCCGAAGAAGGGCAGCCAGCGGCATGTGCGCTTGCACCTGCTGCCTGTGTGCGCTCCACTTCACTGCCTGCATATGAAGTTCTGCATCAGTGGGCACAGCCCTGGATCGGTGGGCATCCTTCCCCTCCTCCTCATCCTTCTCCTGATGCACCAGTACAGCACATCCTGCTAAGCAAATCACCCACAAATACTCAGTGGGGTGAGGGGGGAGCAGAGTACCACAAATGAATAGTATGAGAGGGCAGGCTGCTGCTGCCATGAAATGAGAGCTGTGTTTTGGCAGTGGCCCCTGGTGCATGCACTGTGCAGCCGGTCAAGACCTTGCTGTGTATGCTCAGATCTTGCTGGAGCCTCTCTGCCTCCTCATCTGCACAGCAAGTATTTCAGACTACTTCCTAGACACTTTCTTCTTCCACTTAAAAACTGTGGCTGTAACTGTATCCTAAGCCACTTCATCTACTAACCTGTCTGTAGTCCCTCTGCCTAGGACAGAATCAGGCTCTGCTTGGTGATGCCAAATGACAGGACAAGGGGCATCTACAGCACCTAGAGAAGCCACTGCATCGACCTCTGTTCACAAACAGCTTGGGGAAGGGTCTCATCTGGACTCATCCTCCTCCCCCTCTACTCTGCCCTGGTGAGACCTCATCTTGAGTATTGCCTTCAGTTTTAGGCTCCCCAGTTTAAGAGGGATCTGCCAGAGAAGGTCCAGTGGAGGGCTATGAGGATGATTAGGGGACTGGAGCACTGCCTGATGAGAGAGGCTGAGGGACCTGGGGCTGTTTAGTCTGGAGAAGACTGAGAGGGGATTCAATGAATGTTTATAAATATCTGAGGGCTGTATGCCAGGAGGCAGGGGACAGGCTCTGCTCACTTGCTCCCTGGGATAGGACAAGGAGCAATGGATGGAAGCTGCAGCACACGAGGTTCCAGCTCAACACAAGGGGAAATTTCTTTCTTATAAGGGTCCCAGAGCATTGGCACAGGCTCCTCAGAGAGGTTGTGGAGTCTCCCTCTGTGGAGCCTTTCAAGGCCTGCCTGGATGTGTTCCTGTGTGACCTGAGCTAGCTTGTATGGTCCTGCTCTGGCAGAGGGCTTGGACTGGGTGATCTGTTTGTGTCCCTTCCAACCCCTGACATCCTGTGAGCCTTAGATGGCCACAAACATGGTTTCAGGAGCTGAGACAGCAATAAGCTTTACACATAGCAACAACCAAACTCATATAACCAATCTAGACACCTTCCACAATGTTGGAGGCCTTAGTCTTTCCCCACCCTATATTTTCACCACATGCCCCTCTGGTCCCCTCCTACCTCAAGGTACTCACCTAAGAAATGGCTTTTGGAGACCAGTAGAAACACGGCAAGTTCACCTTGAATTCCCAAGGGTGTGTTCCTGCTTGGGACACCCAAAGAAATAATGCACATACCTCCACTGCTGTCATGTATTTGTACAACATCAACTCCTGCCCCTCCAAAGAGCAGTGAAGTGTAAGATGGAAGCCTGATGGGTGCAGCTCTTTGAGAACAAGCCTGAGGAATGGTAGCACCCAGCTGAGACCTTTGTTCAGATTGTGTTGAAAAAAAAAAACCCAAGCAGCAGTTACAAGTTTGCTGTAGCCAAGTCAGCCTGGATCTGAACCCAGGATCTGAAGGCAAATTAAATTTCACCATCCACGTTATGGAAGCCATTTGGCTTCTGAACTGGGTTGCCTTTGATGCCACACTAAAGAATTTACTTGAAAAGTGGTATGATGAAAGACTCCTGTTCAGCAGCAGATATAATTATCACACTGATCTTAATTAGAGCATGAACTTGACTTTAGGATCCCCACAGGAGTACTGAAAGCTTGGTCCAGTTACACTGAACTTGGTCCAGAACACTGAAGCTTATCCATCAATATATTATTAGCTCTTTGATACGACAGATGCTAGATGAGTGACAGAGCAAATGCCTTTTAAAACCAGGATTTAAACAACAACAACAACAAAATCTTAAGCAGCACTAAAGTGTATGCTGTTATCTTTGAAGGGAAAGAAATTTGTAACACATGAAAAACAATTATTACAGA
The DNA here is from genome assembly GCF_015220805.1 of Pogoniulus pusillus. Lineage (NCBI taxonomy): Eukaryota > Metazoa > Chordata > Aves > Piciformes > Lybiidae > Pogoniulus > Pogoniulus pusillus. The sequence goes on along the minus strand of NC_087274.1, from coordinate 18,395,655 downwards.
GAACAGAGAGCACAATTTTTCAAGCACTGGTTTCAGAACTAAAAAAGGGCTGAACAAAGGTTTTTTTTTTCTCTGTGGAGAGTCACTTTGCAACCAATTCAAGCCTTCAAATAGCTATTGTTTGAAAAAAAAATTATTAAATAAAAATTTGTCAAGTGCAGAAATTGTTTTCCCTTTACAGTCCAAAATCCTGTCAGGCCAGGTTGATTAAAATGTTGCATTTAAAACAAATAAAAAAAAGGGGGGGGGGGGGGGGGGGAGAGCAAAGGCAATCCAACAGCCCTTTATAAAGGCGGAAGCAGCCACTCCATTTTTAATGCACCACAAACAAAAGGCTGCAGCCCATCTATCATTCACATATGGATTCATGTAATGATTCTTCAATTAGAATTATTATCTGTACAGCAGCTGAAGACTGAGAACTGCTGATACACTGCAGATGAGAACATTTGCTAGTCTCTGGGCTCCAGCCTCTCCTGAAAAATGATGATCACACAATATAGATCGCTCGGTTTATACGTGGATTAAGCTGCAATGCCAGCATTTACATTTCCAACGTTACAATTTTGCTTTCTTAGGCTCAGGAGAATTTGCTGCATCTGGTAGATTTTATTTGCTTTGTATCTTAGGCAATCATTAGGAACAAAGTGTGAGAAGGCAGTGTTATTGCTCAGACACTCCTTTGCTTTGTGTATTACCTCAGATACTACAAAAGAAGTAAACCAAGAGTGGGCCTGTGAGATGGGTCATTGAGAGTCAGTTTGCTGGCACTGTATTATCCCACTGCTATTTTTATAAGGCAAACCCATCTGCTCCTTCATTTCTTGCACCTATATAGAACTAGATAGAGTAAGATGTATATCAAAGGGAAAGAAAACTATCTCACAGAACAGTTACAGTCACCATAAGGAAGGAAATCACTTTGGTGATTCGAAGTGCATCAATCTGAGGGGACCCTGTCCAAACACATACCCTCCCCTGCTGCCAAATGCTCCTGTCCTCAGAAGCAGGTATCCATAAGATATGTCCTGCAAAAGCAGAATATGAAATGTGCCAACTCCACAGCCACTGTTTTTCATACCTGCAGTGCTGACACACCTCAGCCTCAGTGCTTGTTAACGCACCCTGGGAGCTGTGGAAGCTTCCCAACAGACAAGACACTGCCACCCCTACCACAGGGCTGCAGCTTTCAGCAGAGCAGCACACTAGGTAGCAAGAATGGCAGTCTCCTGTATTTCTCTTTCTGGAATGTTTCAAATGCTTGCCCATTTCTGTTTCACACCTGACAACCACATGCTGTGACCCAGAAGATAGCAGAGATAGGCAGCCACATTAAACATGAGCTGTGAGACAGCTGTGCTAAATAGGCATCTGTTCTCGGTGCTTCTTCAAAGGATTGCAGCTCAGGTTGGGAGCCACCTGGCTTGAGAACAGCACTGCGGAGAGGAGCCTGGGGGTCTTGGTAAAGAAAAGGCTCAGCATGAGTGAACAATTTGCTGCGGTGGCAAAGCAAGCCAACAGAAAGCTGAGTTGCACTAATAAGGGTATCACAGGCAGAGTTAAAGATGTCATTCTCCCACTCAGCACTGGTCAGGCTGCATCTTGAGTACTGTGTACAGTTTTGGTCCCTGCTATGCAAGAAGGATGTGGACAGGGTGGAAAGAGTCCAGAATGATCAGAGACTTGGAAGACCTGTCATATGGAGGAAGGCTGAGAGAACTGAGATTGCTCAGTCTTGAAAAGAGAAGGCCTAAGGGAGACTTCATACCCACACACAAGGACATAAAGGGCAGCTACCATGAGGAGGGAGGCTCCCTTTTTACAAACACTGCCATGGCAAAGACAAGGGACAATGGACATGGGTTGCTACTGTGGAAGTCTAGAGTAGGTGCCTGAAATTTTTTTTTCCACCATTCAAACTATTAAACATTGGAATAAACTCCCAAGGCAGATGGTGGATCCCCCTACATTAGACAGTTTCAAAGCCCAGATTTGACAGTGTGATGGGCCAGTTCATTTAAACTATATTCTTACTCTGAAAGGCTGGGCTAGATGATCCTTGAGGCCCCTTCCCAGCTGGTGTTCTGTGAATCTAAGATTCTAGCTGTATGAACCCAAACTATGACCTGAAACCCAGGCAGCCCTGGCAGCTGTCTGACAAACCAAGATTCTTCTCAGCACTAGTTTCAGTGGGTGAGATTTGCCTTAGTCATAAAAACTCCTCCTACCTGTTCTGCAAATGAAATGAAAACTCTGATGATGGGTGTATGTCCCAATGTTATTTCACTGCTTTATTACACATATTAGTGAGTGATTCATATCTCCCTTTGAAAAATGCTTTTTATCTGCTGCATCTCCTAAATAACCAAAACTTCCCCACTTACCTGAAAACATCTTGCCATTCAAATCAAAAGTGATTTCATTATGTTTATAATGAATATAAGATTATGTTTATAATGACATTATATAACACTTTTGTCTCTCAACATTTAATATTACCTGGGACCATTTAAAGGGACAAAGAAAGCAAACAAGTGGAAACTGGTACCCCAGCCTAGCAAAGCAACACAACACAAATATTTAGTTCAAGAGTTTACACACGATGGACACTTTAAAATTCCATGACTTCAGGTGGCATCACTAAGATCTGTGAACAGCTGCAACGACATCAACTAAAAATGTGTTTGCTCTTTAATTTTATTTTCAATTGAAAGCTTTTTGTTTGTCTGTTTACATTAAAACAAAGGCGTAAGAGGCCAAAATCAGAACAAAGCACTTCATTCCTTCCCTGGGTACTTGGTTTATAGAGATTCCTTGGACTGTTTAGCTTTCATTGCAAACGGGAAACATTTGAAGACAGGAAAAACACCACCTGAGAAAAGCTGCTCAGTCTATAGTAAAAGTGAGTGAATTATCTGCAGCAGGCAATTTATTGTGAGAAGATAAAAGGCAGAGGTTTCTTCCTCTCAGAGGAGGCAACTGCCTTTTTTTTAATTCAGTTTCAGGATATTATTTTATCAAATGCTTATTTTAGTTGCTACCATCCACCTCTCTCCACTCAGGTAACAATAGTCCTAACGTTCACATTATGTGCCCAGCCATCTAAATCAATAATTTACACTCCTTCAGGCACACAACAACAATACTGAAAACCAGGACAAAAAAAAAAAAAGCAACAAACAAAGGTTAACTAAGTGAGCCAAAGGTCTCACTAAGGCCTTGTTGTTTTCACTGACTGCTCCAACATACTGAGTAGTGAGGCAGGTCTGGCTCCCAAGCTTGCAGAAGAGCTTTCCTGACTGGAAAAAATGAGGTATAGCATGATCTCAGCTTAAAAAAAAAGGGGGCATGAGGGGATGGAGGAGGAGGAGAGAGAAAGGAATTTACATCTCCTTATAGCCACAAGGACCCAGTAGCCAAGCTACATTACATTCCTCCTAGGATGTGTTTGCACAGCAATAACAGCTGTGAGTGCAGTCCCGGGAGCCATACCTTCACCAGCTCGAATCAATCTAGCCTGGAACTGTAACAGTAACAACGCAGAAGCAGCAGTTCCATTTAAGCTTAAGACACAAGGAACCTCTCTAAGTGAGAGCACCTTCGTGATGATTAGCACACCATTAGCATCCGCAGATTAACATCACCTCTTGCATCAATTAATTCCACACACTGGACAGACAGTCCTTTTAAAAGCACCATCACTTTGATTAGGCAATTTGCAGAGGGCTCTGAAGGGTAGTGCCTCAGATCTCACCAAAGCCACTGGAATACTTCCTGACATTCAGTATTCATTAATTGTGGTGTGCCAAGTATTCACAGAATTGTCAGGGTTGGAAGGGACCTCAAAGATCATCCAGTTCCAACCCCCCTGCCATGGCAGGGACACTTCACGCTTGATCAGGTCACTGAGAGCAAATCCAGCCTGGTTTAGAGACCTCCACAGATGGAGCCTCCACCACCTCTCTGGGCAACCTCTTCCAGTGTCTCACCACCCTCATGGTGAAGAACTTCTTCCTAACATTCGATCTGAATCTACCCACTTCTACTTTTGCTTCAACTCCCCCAGTCCTATCATTACTTGAAACTCTAAAAAGTTCCATCCCAGCTTTCCTGTAGCCCCCTTCAGGTACTGGAAGGCCACAATAAGGTCTCCTTGCAGCCTTCTCTTCTCCAGACTGAACAACCCCAACTGTCATTCCGTCCCCAGAGGAGAGGAGCTCCAGCCCTCAGATCATCCTCGTGGTCCTTCCCTACACGCACTCCAGCACATCCAGGTATTTCCTGTAACAGGGGCTCCAGAACTGGATGCAGTACTCAAGGTGGGGTCTCACCAGAGTGGAGTAGTACTGCTGCATTCCAGACAAAGAAAACAGCTTTAAACACTGAGCTCATTTTGAACAGTAAATGACACAAAAAGTACACCCACCGTAGGAACTGCATACAAGAATAATTAACTAGAAGTTTTGCAACCTACAGCACTGTCACTCTGGTGATGTGGAACCTTTGTTTCAGGAACAGACTCTTGAATCTATTGTTTGCTTAATGAATTCAAATCAGCAACTGCACATGGCCACAGAAACAACAGTGCCAATGGCAAAAGACACTTCAGAACTGGGAGTCTATAAATTTTAACAATGGACTAAAAATGCCAAAATACCCTCAGGCCTCACTGGCTCTTGAAAGTGCTGCCTGAATCCCAGGAGACATTCCTCCTTTTCAGTGGGGCTCAGACCTGATCGCCCTATTAAAGAAACAATGAAATGGAAAAAGAAAGAGGAAAAAAAAGACAGCTGTGCCTCCCCATTCTATAAACCCTTGCTGTAACTGCTGAAATTCCTTGGCATTGCTTAACTATGCAAATGTTTCCAACACCTGAGTACCGACAGGATATGAGGTATTCTAGGGGAGGCTGTCACCGAGGGCTTCTTAGACAATTCACGAGAGCTGAGAACACCTGAAAACCACTACAGTTTCAATTCTGGCATTTCCTCGTGTGTTTTTAACAACCCATTTCGTAAAGGCTAATCCCAAGACACACAGATCTTTGAAAAGACACGAAAAGTGGCAAGCACAGTGCTGAGAAACAAGAGGTATTTTGAGGAAAACAATTCTTGCTGGATGCCCAAAACCTGGGAGGGAATTCAATCACAGTCACAGAAAATCTCGTTAGTGAAAAACATGTGGATAATCATTCTGTGATTGGCTGAACGGTGGTCCAGTCACTCATCCACTGAAAGGCCAGCTCCAGACCTTTGTGAATGTAAAGCTTTACTTTGGCAGACACTAAGCACATTTATATGCTGTGAAGAACTTGCAGCTGGCCCTCTGTCTTGGAGAAGTATCACCTACTTTCTTTAAAGCTGAATTTATTGTTGTTTTGAGATCAGGAATCAGTTTTCTGCACGGCAGATTCCCCAGTGCTAAACCAATACAAACCTGGAATGCCTCCAAACAAAACCGTATCTGTTTGTGCTACTCAATCTGTGCCTTCTAGTCTTCGAGTTGTTCTGTGTCTGTACTGGAGCTACTTATTTCATTTACAGTTCTGTCTTTCTTTGCTTCTTTTCCAAAAGTCTTCAAACACTTGTCCAGTCTTTTTAGGAATACATCTACATCTTGCTTTTTAATTCCAATTGCTGAGGCAGCATTGAGGTAGGCACAGGGATAATCATTTGCATGTGACATAAAGCCTTTGAAAGTGTAGTTATTCACTGTTTGTACAGCCCCACAGGGAACGACTCTGAAACAAACAAAATTTGTCATTTGGTTAAAGAGGCCTGGAATGTTTTATGAGATATCCTATGATGAACATTGTAACACTAATTCCTACACAGTGCAATATCTGCTAACTCTTAAACAAATTAATGTATGCAGGCTTAGACTGAGCATTCTCCAAGTCAGTGATCCAGTATCAGTATGAGTGTCAGCAGGAGCAGATCCTGACTTGCTCAAATCTGTGTGCATATGCCTGTGTCTCTTCCCCTCTTCACCTGAACTGCTAAGGACTTTAATGCTATGGGGGAAAACATATCTGCAGCAAACTTCTCTATTCCATGACAAGTCCTTAACTACCTGACCTGCTCTGTTTCTGACCTAGGTCAAGGCATGTGCCTGGCACAGTGTGCTGCAGACCCAAACTCTCTGGGTTCAAGTGATCCAGGGGCTCAGGATCCCAACTTCCTTCCATTTCTCCCTCTCCCTTTTATCCCATCTTATGATATTAACATTGTAGTGGATACTTTCTGACACTGTTTCTACTTATTCCTCACTCTAAGAGCCTGTATGTTTTGTACTGTATTTCTCAGCACTTTCACTACACATCTACTCTCTGATAAGTCAAGACCTTAATACACATCCTTACTTGTTGAAGAAACAACCTGCCCCGTGGCTATAGTTAAAGCCTACAGAAGCAGTTAACACCAATCAATTGATAAGAATTTATGACCCCTATAGAAACATTCCCGGCAGTCCATAAAAGGAACTTCATTTAGACAAACACCACTAGGATTAGCAGATCATTCCACTGCTCAACTGCTCTGACATGTTATGCAAAGCCTGTATTCTGCTGAAGTAGGGAAGCTGCCACTGACATTCAGCACAAGCTAACATTTTAACATCTGCTGAAATGCTGGGCCAGTCTGTGTACATACTACAACAGAATTACACAAAAAAAGGAAAAATGCTTGATACAAAGCTTTCAGGTGAGAACTGAAGAGCTTAAACTTATTCAAGAGGTTCTATTTTTTAATTCCAGCCAAAGATGGCTGAAATTGCAGGACATGCCAAGGTTAGGAGAGGGAAATTAAAAAGAGCATCTAACTAGAGTACATATAGATTAACTGTCATTCATCTGCGCAGGAAGTGGAATAATCCAAGCTAATGAAGCACACCTTCTGCTGTGGAAAGGTTCAGCTCTGCTACAAAAAAAGATGATACTAAGCCTATGGCAGAAGTTAGCATGACAGCAGCGAGATTCAGATTAAGAAATTCTGCCATAAGATTTTGAAATCATTCTCTTCTTCTAAAAGGTTTAAAGTGGGATCACTAAAAACTACTTTGATTGTATTTCCAGGTACCAGTATCTCCAAGAATAAGTTCTGCTCAGACTGGCTCTGGTTGTAGATCCAAAAAAAAAAAAAGAAAGAAAAAGACAAACCCCAAACACCTAATTTTTGTTTTAACACAATTAGTTCCAGAAAGCAGGATTTCCTTCTATATGACAAAAACTATGTAGGGTATTAAAAGCTTATTCCCCTGACATCCAGCACAACCATATTTGTGCTGCAATAAACAAAACAAAGCTCTTCCCTAAGCAGCTAACAACTTAACTATAAGATCAGCCAACAGCTGGAAATCAAGCGGTACCAGGGAATAATGACACTAAGTTAAATGGGCATAGATTATCTCTTTAGTCCACCAAAGCTAACAGGGGAGGCCCTAACACAGGCAGGTAGACATTACTAGTAGCTAGTAGTGATGAAGGCAGCTATATTACTTTATTAGTCATTGTTGTCCTGTCCTGACACAACAAACATCACAGAATTTCATAAAGTCCATGTTAATGCAACCCCACAAAGCTCTGTTTTCAGATTCATAGCATACTCACCTCGCTCCAGAAACTTGTCTTGTGAAAAGCATAGATCCAAGCTGGGTAACAGCAGCACCATTATTTTCATCTAGATTCTTCAGTGACATGGCTAAAGTAACAAAAGGTCAGGTTAGAAGGACTACAAAGCTTCCTTTTTCTCCAAAGAAGTGCCACAGAGGACAATCTCTTTTCCAACAGTGAAAATCTAGCCAAATATTTGCATTTAGACACAAAGAAAATAAGAAATACAAATTAATTCTCCCACTGGCTGTCACAGATTACTTCTTTGACTAGACTGTGTTGTAAGGCAGAATCTGCACAGGCAGGCACTACTGCTTTGGTGTTCAGCAGAACTTTTGGTTTGAACAAGTATCTCGAGTAAGAATTCCATAATCTGTTAGGATGTAGGGTAATAGAATTCTACCCCAATTTACTTTTAAATTTTTGATTACAACAAAAAAATACATTGGACACGAGCAATTTTGTAACAATTACAAGGTCCAAGTCACTCGTCTGCTTTTAGCCTGCCCTTACTGGGTGCAGAGTTTTTATGTTAGCTTAAGAGCAATGTAATGGAGTCTAGTGAACAATGTTTCATCCATAGGAACTGTAAGTGAAAGTGTCTTATGAATGCACAGTATATTAGGAAAAAAATGTTAAGAGATACAAACCAAACAGTTACCTAGAGAAATGGGATTATGTGGTGTGTCTAACAGTCTCTCATTGTGGTTATCTGCCAGCTTCTTCAGCTCACTTGAAAGATAGGAAAACATCTCCTGGAAGAAGAATGCAATATTTTTGCTATAAGCTATCAGACAAAACAGTACCTACTGCACACAACTGTTAAGTCTCCATTATGGCTTACAAATGCTCAGCTGATCCTCTTTTCATGTGTAACAAGTGGACCATACAATTCTTTGAAATCATTCTATAAAGGAACAGCTCCATTTTCTGAACACTGCACTTGCTCCTCAATCTGGTAGAGAGTGATCTGGCTGGTCTAATAGATGTGCTGGGGGTGTCAAACATTCTCTCTTTGGCCCTGAAACTCAGGGAGAGAAAATCTTGCAACGATTCCCAGTGCACAGCAGTTCTTACCCCACCCCACTCCTGCAAGAGCTTCCCTCTCCCCTGGCCCTCTGAGACTGAACTGCTACCATCACAGATGGCCATGCCATGGCAAATTGCTCCTTTGTCTTCTCTACTGCCACACTCGAGGCCAAAAGCAGTGCCCTTTGTCACCCTGCATCCAACAATCACTACTCATTCCTATGCTCCTTTTCTTTTGTCTAAGGAGGAGGTATGCACTTCTGGCACGGAATGGCAAAAACGGTCTCTTAAGGATCACACAATCATGCAATGGCTTAGGTTAGAATGTGCCTTAGAGATAGTCTACTCCAACCTGCACAGATGTCTCTCAACTAGACTCAGCTGCTCAAGGCCTCATCCAACCTGGCCATGAATATCCCCATGGAGGAGGCAGCATCCACAACCTCCTCAGGCAGCCTATTCCAGAGTCCTACCACCCTCATACTGAAGAACTTCTTCCTAAGATCCAGTCTAAACCTACTCTCTCTCAGCTTGACCTGTTGCTAGACACCCTTATGAAAAGACCCTCCCCAGCATTCCTGTAGGATCTCTTCAGGTATTGGTAGGCAACTATAAGATCTTGTCTTCATTAGGCTGAACAACCCCAGCTCCCTCAACCTATCATCATAGGAGAGGTGTTCCAACCCTTGGATCATCTTTGTGGCCCACCTCTGAATTCGCTCCAACAGCTCTGTGTCCTTCTTATGATGGGGACACAGAATTTGACAGTATTCAGGATGAGGTCTCACAGAGTAGAGTGAAGGGCTAGAACACCCTCTCCTGCCCTGCTGGCCACACTCCTCTAGATGCATCCTAGGATACCATTTGCCTTCTGTGCCGCACGAGTGCGCCGACAGCTCACATTGACCTTCTAATCGATCAATATACCCAAGTAAGGCTATGAGCACAGAAGCACACAGAACCTACATTTGAACCCATTTTATTTCACACAATACATACTCCCCTGGATACTCAGCTCCAGCCCTTCCTCTCCCCTCTCTTCAAGTCCACTAAAAGAATGGAGATATCTGAATTTTCTGCAATCACTTAATTAGACTGCACCTTTATTGTGAAAGTGTCATAAAACTGAGATTCATAAATGTTGTGGCTCAAATACAAAGTCATGCTCCACATCAAAGGCTGATTCTCTTACTTTATCTGTATTTTATTTCCTCCTTCTCCAGTAATAATCTACAATAATTGCCCATGCTCTTCCTCAGTTTAGTATCTTCCTCTTCACATATCAGCTCAAAACACTTACAGACAGAGTGAGAATAAACACCATTCTTCTTATTGTCTCCTTTGGCTTCTTTCCCATCCTCTTTAATGCTCAGTCTCTCATAAAAACTAGCAAAAAGACACAGATACTGGGTAGTCTTTTTAAAAGATACTAAACACCAGGTTTTCCCTCTTTCTGGCTGTAAAGATTGTGCTGCTCATCTGCTTCAATGTGACTGCCTGTTTAAGCATCCTCATCAATTTCTGGACCTGACAAGTGATTTTTCATTCTTTAAATAGAATTGCCTCTTCTGTTTGTAGACCACTATCCTCTTCTGACCTGTGCACTCTGACAGATACACATTACAGCTTGCAATCAAAATTACCTTTTTGAGCAGAACCTCCCCAGGGTTTTATAAAATCAAATGAACTTTGTGGTAGCTTTTCTTGAGAGGCTGCAACTCAGTCTCACTTTGTGAACACAGTTCCTGGCCTCTTCTTCCTAATACCACAGAAATAATTCAGCCAGAGAAGGAAAAGTACCATCTTGCTGCCCACATGAATTTGGCTGTCGGCTCAAGCATCAACAAGAGCTTTCGTAATACTTGGAACAGCAACAAAAAATTGGGGGCAGCATCTATGGTTAATTGTCAGAACTTGGAATCTGTGAAACATCATTTTTCAGAGGCATTTGTAAATTAAGTGATTTTATGGTCTCAATTTATCAGAGTTTATTTACAGTTCGCTTGCAGTTTAAAACCATTTGTCTTTACAACTCAAAACACTTTTGCCTTCCTTCTGGTCTCGCGCTGAACAGAATCATAACACTTGCTTGTTTGTTATTTGCCTTCCACAAAGCCAATGTGTTATCCATTTTGTTAGCAACTGTTTGGAATCCAAATCATAAATTAATTTCTGCTCCCTCTGCTGGCTATTTCCTTCTCTAACTGCAGCAAAGTACTACAGAAATGTACACAAATGTGTCTACTATGGAGATGCTATTGGTGAAATCAGTACCAAGCAAAGCAGCTGTACTGGAACAGCAACAAATTTCCCAGTAATTATGTTTTGTGTGTTGTACCTAGGGAATTCCTACTGCATCTCCTACAGTATTTATTGCTGAAAGGACTACAGGTTGGTATAACCACTTACCCACTGTATAAATGTATTGAGATCAAGTATCTAGATGACTAGATGAGTCTTCAACATTTAGGAGTTTCTTAAAACAAGAGAGAACAAAAATGGCCAAAAAAACCCCAACTATTCATTTTAATCAGTTTGACTGAAGCTATCTAAACAGAAATTTACACCTTATTTTATGAACAACCTTACTTTGCATCTTTCCACTGGAAGCCCTCTAGATAATTTATAGCTTCAGAAGCTAAGCAGTTTGCTGCAAAATGGATTAAAGGCCTTTCCAAAACAACATTATAAAAAAAAAGCAGCATTTTTGTGAGGTCAAATCTATAACCAACCTCTATTATAACATATTTCTGTTACACAGAAAATTTATAAGCACCCTGAGCAATTCTATACAAATGAACTCTTACATAATTGATTTTCCATGGTGGGCCTTCAAGTTTTCTCCAAAGCAGCTAACTATTATGCTAAATTTGCACTGAACAAGCCAAGCAGTTAAGTTTTATCCTTTAATTCACTCTTTCCCTTTAGAATCTTAGCACAAAACCTCGCCAGACCTGCCAAGTGAATGCTGAACTGTGTCAAAAACTAGAGAAAAACTAGAAGTGGGTAGAGTCAGGTTGGATATTAGGAAGAAGTTCTTCACCATGAGGGTGGTGAGACACTGCAACAGGCTGCCCAGGGAGGTGCTGGGCACATATTTCAAATGAGGAAGATCCTGCAGTATTTCTGTGTTTGATAAACTACATTGTAGCAAACTGCCTAAACACACCAAGAGTAATACATGTCTGCCTTGTAAGAATATTTGATCTTTTACATTTTTAATATCCACTATTAAATGTCTCCTATTCTTAAATTCAGCCTTAAGTAGAACAGCAAATATAAACTCATGCTAAACTGTACAAATAATTTATTCCTATCAGAGTAATTATATCAATGATAAACTGTGAAACATAAACCAAACATTCTGCTGAATTGTGAAGCCCAAATAATTCCCTCTCACTTAACCAATTTTAAATATTTTAGATGTGTACTCCATAAGGACATAAAAATTACTCCAGTTAATCATTCTTAGACAGTGCTCAAGACAGATGGATACAGATATTAAAAAGCTGCATCACATCCCAAGTAACTGTAAGAGGGAAATGGGTATGTGGCTGATTGGTCTTAGGGGCAACAGGCCAATAGTTGCCAGGTTACCAGAGAGAAGAACAGGGTCTGTGAGCTTACAAGCAGTAAGCCTAAGGAGAGCCTGCAAGTACCATCCCTGTAATCAGAGGCTGGAATATGGTGTTGGCTGAACAGTATGCAGAGCCAGCAATGATCTTGAAAGGCTCTGCAGAGCACAACCAGGTGCAGAGGGAACCGAGGATGACAGCTCCCCTTGCTAAGGAGGCGCGCAACCACCGGAGCCAACAATGCGTGTGGGCAGCAGGGAAAGTCCTTATGTAACGAATCATGAAATAAGGGAGGAGCTTGGATCTCCTTGGTTCAGCTTTCTGGGAGGTACTGGCCACACCTCACAGAATTCTGAACACATCTAAACCGAGAGCATAGGTGGCTCAGCTGTGAGTGGCATCAGTCTGACCAGGGTAACAGGTGCTGGTCCACAGCAGGGATGCCTACCTTTTGAGATGGCAGCTGACCAGCTCTGCTATTGATGCACCTCAGGAGCTTTGCTGGCCAGTGGGATAGGGCAAGGATAGCCTGGCTTCAATCAGTAGAGCTACTTGGGATTGTTTGTCATATCTTATCCAGCATCGTAGTTTCTCCCTTTATGGCTGTAGCACATGAGCCACAGGTATTGTGGCTTCCAGTAGACCTCTCTCATTATGGTTTTAGTGTTTAAGCTATAACACAGTATTGAAACTGTACCCAGAGGGGGGTACCCAGGTGCGAGAGCATTCCCTGGTCCCCAAAGAGCAAACTGGAACAGTAACAAAGGAACACATTAAAGAAAATCAGAATTATCTCGATGCTTAGATTAAGGGAAGTCTAATGAGGAAATTCCTGACTGCTAGCAACAAAATGAAGTCATGAGTCAGATAATTAATAAATAGAATACATAGGCCACGTTGGAAAATGTATTAAACCTGCAATGTACGGTTCCCAAGTGCAAATTCTGAACGTAGAAGTCTAGATTTACATCAGTTCTGAGATGGCAGTTGAGGTCGACTGTTCACACAGTCTAACCACTGCACTTGCTACACGTGCCCTGGTTCTGACATGCATACTTAAAAATACCGATTTAAGATCTGGCAATGCAGAATATGGACACAACAAAACCTGTACTGAGAAAATCAGAACCATTTGCCACAAAAAACACCAGCCTCACATAGCATTATGAGTTCCTTAAAAGCAGAGACATGAACAAATTCGGATATGGATCACCTGTCATACAGAAAGACCTGAAATCAGAAGCCCATGTTCTAAACATGCTCACATAAGCACGTGAAAAGGAATACTGAAAATCTAGAGCAGGTAGAGAAAACATAATTGTTGGTGGTCTTCCACCCCTGCTCTGGAAACATGAAGGCTAAATAAGACTTGTTGAAAACATTCTTCATTGAACTTTCATCTATGGCCACCTTTATTCAGACACAACAGCACATGTGTGTTACTCCCTTGTTTTTCTGGCCCCACTGCACCATTTTACTCCATCATATCACGACATATCATCTCATACTCTTGATCAATTGCACATTCCACAACTGCCAGCTCATCAAAAAAATCCTACTCCATGTAACATGCTCCTCTCCTTCAAATAATATCTTCCCTTCCTATATTAAACAGTTCATCCATGTAAAAGAAAAACTGGGCAGACTACTTCATTCCTTGGTTGAGAGAGATTAATCTCTTCTCAGTAATACTGGGGTCTTTCTAGCTTGAGCTCAAATAATGTGAAGCAACACCAATGTGAATAAGGCAAAAAGTGAGAGGAAAAAAAAAGAAGTTTTTTATAGCTGACTTTGTGTGAGGAGGTGTAGCTGCACCAATATAGAAAGGAGTACTCAATGTCAAGCTATAAATAGCTCCTGCTGGGAGCCTAATAGCTCTGCCTCTGCCTTCACAGAGCACAGGCAATAAACTATCACTATTACATTTTTTACAATTCAGGAACAAATAGATTTAAGCAAAAAAAAAAAGTTTCTATTTCTACAGCAAATCCAATAAAAGAAACATATTTATGCCATATATAAGGCTGTGTTTATAGAGCACACTCAGATCTGAAATAAAGAGACCTGAAGCTATAAAAATATGTTTTATTCACTTTAGAATCCTACTTCCCAGAAAATGACTATTCAAAATATGCAGCTATTCATGAAGACATTTTATTTACTAAAGAATTATTATTTATGACTTGGAGAATATTTATACTGCCCATTATGTGCCTGCTAAGTTTAAAATTGAAAACAACGTTGGCTTTGCAGAAGACACAGTAAATTCACTTGAGATTCTCTTAGAGATGAAAGGGGGAAAAACACACTTTGCTTTTAATGAAGATACAAACCACACATGGCAATACATACAACAATTCTGAATCAAGTCAGAAATTGCACTGCAATAGCAGCAAAAGTGATAACTGCTTTCAGTGTTTCCTAAACCAGGTTTTCTCTTCAGTTGCACAGATCACTTCCTAGGTGTAAGGCTGCTAAGCTGGTTTGATTTTCTAAAGTCTACTTATTCCTATGGGATCTCAGTTCCAGTACAGAATTTCTGGATGCCTCTACAAGCAGCTAGAAAAAACTCACAGCATCCAGCAGTACTGCCCTGCCAGGTAATCAGATGCATCAGCAAGCTGTCAGCAGGAAACAATTGGAACATCGTTTCTAAATGAAATAATGGGACAGATCATGCGTGACTTAAAATCTATTAACTTGGCAGTACTTAATTCACAGCATTTCCTTACCTAAAACCCTCCACCAAAAAGAATCCTCTGTGTTAATGCATAAATACAGGAAACAATGCCCAGAATTAAGGACAACTCAAGATGTGCAGGTTCCAGCTAATATTTGTGCAAGGTAGCTATAGGCAATATAAAGCACAGTCTGGGAGAGGCAGAGAACAGATCCAGCTCTGTATCTCTGCGAGTACCTTAAATGACAGCATTCTTCTCTTTCTTGGCCATGCACTGTATTTATAACCAAAGCAAAAGGTGGCATTCTCCAGAGAACCTGGCACATGAACATTTAATTGAACACGACCCTAGCACAAAGGCAGAATAAGGTCAAAAGAGGAAGAACAGAACAGAGACCCTTGGGTTAGTTGTGAGCATTCAAGCTCATGCTTTAGTCCTGGAGACAGCGTGACCAGGTAACAGAGCACAGTGCTTCTCAGATTAAGCTGTTATGGGCAAAATTCTATCTTAGTCACACTTTAGAACAACAAATATGAGTACTGCACAAGATAGTGCAGGGCCTCAGTTTAGGGTTCTGATCAGCAACATAGAAATCATTTCTGTCCTCTGGCCCTAAACTCATAAGCACTTTAGCCAAGCAGCAATTCTACCACACTGCCTCTCCAGATGCTAGAGCTGTGAGCTCAGGAGTTCAGTAGTTTTCTGGACAGAAACAGGATTTACTACAGAAAGCAGGTTTGAACAAGACTTTGTTAAACGGCTGACTTCAAGAAATTGCCACTTGCCCAAAAGTTTACCTTTCTTTCTTTTAGTAACTGTTTGTACCCACTGGCACCAAGAGACAGAAGTGTAATGAGGACATCTAAGGAAGGTGACGCAGATGCTCTTCCTGGAAAAAAAAATCAACACAATATACAGATTAAACTGGCAAAAAATAAATTCGATGTGAAAGAAAGCTGATAATCAAGTTTTCTATGGCTATTTCGCACGGAAAGAATTCAGTCCATGAACTATTTACCTGGATACATCTTGCTGATCTCCTGAATGAAGGACTCATTGAAGCCAGCAATGATAGCACCACCTACTGGAACCATGAAATTTTTATCCAAGCTCTGAACAAAGGCATCTATTCTGCCTACTCGAGCACCCTTTATCAAAGAAAAGAAAAACAACACACAAAGAAACCCATAATCCACAGCATACATCAGGGAAAAGGAAACGCACAGTAGCATCATAATTGCACAGCAATGAAATGGAAATAAATACAATTCCAGAAACTCTGATAGTGTATTTGTGATGAAAAATTAAAAATCATATTACCTTTTCTTATCACTGTTCATTTATTAGCATTGTCTGCTTATATAGTACTTTACAATTTCCTATTTTGCTGTCATTTAAAATATTGATTTTAGTTCCTGCAAGCCTAAATGTAGCTTATTTTTAACAACCACCAAAAAGAAAACCCTCAGAATTTAATGGGAATTAGGCAGTTAAAATTGTACAACCCCAGATACTTCACAGCAAGTGGCTATGAGTTAATAAATTATCAGCAAAGATGAAGATTTTTTTATTTGATAATGAGGAAATGGGGATGCAACAGCACTTCTCAGAAGGCTGCTTGCAAAATCGAGACCCAGGTAACTTCCTAAAGCAGATTTCCCCACTTCCCTCAAAAGAAAACATCCTCACACCTAGCCCCTTGGGTATTCTTGAAGTGGAAAATGTAGATTCTGCAGCACACCTTCAATTTGAGCAATATACTACTGTGAACTGTACAAGTGAAAACTGAACAGCACAAGAGAAGCTGGGAAGTATATTAAAGAAAATACATATTAAAGTATTTTCAAATGCATATATATTACACAGGATCACAGGATATTAGGGGTTGGAAGGGACCCAAGGAGATCAGCGAGTCCACCCCCCCACCAAAGCAGGACCACACAATCTAGCACAGATCACAGAGGACCACATTCAGACAGGCCTTGAAAGTCTCCAGAGAAGGAGACACCACAACCTCCCAGGGGAGTCTGTTCCAGTGCTCTGGGACCCTTACAGTCAAGAAGTTCCCCCTTGTGTTGAAACGGAACCTCCTGTGCTGAAGCTTACACCCATTGCTCCTTGTCCTATCACAGGAAGCAAGAGAACAGAGTGTGTCGGCCCCCCCACCCCAGCCAGCCTTCAGATACTTAATAAACATTTATCAAATCCCCTCTAAGTCTTCTTTTCTCCATATTAAAAAGCCCCAGGTCCCTCAGCCTCTCCTCATAAGCCATGCCCTCCAGTCCCCTAATCATCCTCATAGCTCTCCACTGGACCCTCTCCAGCAGATCCCTGTCCCTCTGAAACTGGGGAGCCTAAAACTGAACACAGTATTCAAGATGAGGTCTCACCAGGGCAGAGCAGTTGAAGTACTAGAAACTAAAACCTAGAAACGGAGTTAATATGTATGGCAAAAAAGACTAGAAAAAGCAGATCCAATTAGCTCACAGTTGTTATTTTTATGTTTTAATATCTTAGTGCATGGGAGATAGGAAGAGGCACTCCAAGTTTGTCAGCTTTTTGGTAGGAAGATGAATGCCAGCAGATGTCATTTGATTTAATTGACAGGAAAACACCCTGGCAAAAGCATGAGGAATGAAATGGGCTCAAAAGCTCCTTCCTGTGATACTCCTTCAAGTTCTGTTCACACTGTGCTCAGCATGTACATATTCCTAAGTATTCATTAATGACTGCTTCCTCATAGACAGCACATTTGCTATCACAGGAAATATTTTTTGATAAATAAACATAAACCAGAGCTCAAATGTTTACATTTGCATAAACAAAGAACAAACAACAACAACAAAAACTCCAACCTATTAACACGCCAAGAAGCAGCACAGAAAGCAGCATGAAAGTTCTATTTGTAATTTTGTAGCCTGAAAAGATCATCATTAGATGCATTTCATGCAGTAAAACAACTCAGGAATTCCACATGTTAAAGTTTCATTAAACAAGTTAAATACAACAAATGTGTAGCAAGTCCACTACAAACAAAGCATTTGCCATTTTCTATTTCACACATTTCTTCAGCCTTACAGAGGAGACCACTGCTGCTTCTCTGCAGCAAAAGCAGGCTGAGGTGAGACCTTCTGGCTGCCTAGCACTCCCTGAAGGGAGGCTGGAACCAGTCTCCTCTCAGGAGCAAAAAGTGATAGGGCAAGAGGAAATGGCCTCAAGTTGCAACAAGAGGATTTAGGTTGGGTATTAGAAAAAAAAAACCTTGACTGAAAGGACTTTCAAACACTGGAACAGGCTCCCCAGGGTGCAGGTGTTTAAATGATGTGGAGGTGTGGTGCTGAGGGACTTGGAAGAATTTAGATGATGATTGGACTTGATCTTTCCAACCGAAATGGTTATGTGATTATGATTCAAGCTTTGTCCAATTCCTTCACTCTTGCAAGATTGAGGAATGCCAAGGTGATGTTCCTGTGGTAACTATGTAACAAACTGATGTGTGCCAGCTAATAACATGTCTTCTTCATTTAAAAAACCGACCAGCTTATTTTAAATTCATAACAGTCATAATAGCATTTAAAAAAAGCCTCCTATTCTTTTGATAGAGGCAATAGAGAGAAAAGACAAATACTGAAGAAACAGCTCATGTCCACTGCAGCAAGCAAACATGCAAGAAGTCTGAGTTGCATGGCTGATCTTAGATATTAAGCAACCTCCCTTTCAAACTGAACAGCAACAGAAATTAAACTCTGTTGAACGTAACACTGAACTTAACGCAGTTCCATCAGCTCTACTCTGTGCCAGCAGTATTTGGACAGTGACAACATCTACCAAGTGTTGCTGTAGAATTCTGTGCTTTTCAACTGAAAATCTCTAAGTCACATTCTGCTGAAGGCTTAATCTCTGTTCAAGTATGATCTTTTTCTTTTTTTTTTCAGTTGAGGAAATATTTTTAGACAGTTTATTAAGGACCTTTTTTTTTCCATTATGAAAAATATTTGAACATAAACAAAACTGCAATGTACTTGGGGTTATTACATGAAAAGCACATAATAGAAACAACAAATGGTATTTTAAAGTTCTATCTTCCTCTGCTCTGCTTTGTCAGAAAATTGTTCAAATGTCTGACACACAGGGGATTAGTCTCAAAGCTGTGGAACACCTGATAAAACTCGTGTCTATTATCAGGGATTTGCTTATACTTCTTAAAAAGATTTATTATTGGAAATACACAGCTCCTACCTGCTGGATAAGATGCATGCATTTTGAAGACTGAACTCCATAGGCATTGTTGACAATATGGGGAATGTCATAACCAGCACAAATCACAGACAGTTCTTCCAGCCTGTGAGCACAAAATTGTAATTGAGAGAAGCAGTGATAACTCACATTTCAAGTCAGACCATTTAAAGGCTGAAATGAGGTCAAAATGAGAAAAGAATTATTTTGTTTTGATGAGTACCTCAAGACAGCTCTTGTCACTTCAAGCTATAAAGATTAAGAAGAAAATTCTGTTAGCTTTTACATCTGTTGCAAATTGTTGACCTGGACTGAAATTTTTCATGCTTCACTGAAAGTTTGTCTGGAAACCAGTAAAAAGATCCCAAACCATTCCGCTTCAGATATAGGCATTTTTAAAACACTACCTTAATGACAACTAACAGAGCTTTAGCTGTTCTCAGTTTCTTTCCTTTTCTACTAATATTCAGCCTGAAAATGGAAACTTCAAGATATATCTTGGGAATCAAAAGCATCATGAAACAGGAAGGATTTTTTATGTGCTTCTGTTTATCTTAAGGAACTAATATTTCAACCCTTTGGCTGAAACCTTCATTTCAGATCAACAGATAATCAGTTTATTTCAGATAAACTGATTAACAGAAAATACATTCTTCAAAGGAATTGAGAGCCCTAAAATGTCTGAATGTGGGGAAAGACAAATTAAAACTTGGTTCAACTGTTTACTCAGAAATAAAGAGACAACCCTTATCTTGCATGTACAAATCCCAGTGAGTTCAGCCTGGATTGGTTTCCCAGTCCAACTAGGATTTCAGTGGCTACATCGGTCATTTTGGGTAAGGGCCTTCAGCATTAAGCATGCCATGGACTCAGTACCCTCTTTTGGAGCACTGCAAACATGCTGCCTTATTTTTTTTTAACCATCTTGATTCTCCACAGAATTGTAAATGTATTCTAAAATAAAATGTATTTGAAAAAAAAATAAGGTGACATAGAATAACTTCCAAGTGATGATAAAGGTAATATTCTTTCTCTTTTAAATAAATCAGGAAGCTCTAAGCCTCCAATGCTTTTTTACCCTATCTCCTTTTGTACAGTCTCTCACTATAATTTACTGACATTCATATAAAACCTGACAGTGTATGAAAACATTTTCCAAGAGGTGACATTCCTTTGCATTCTATTTCTATTACATTGCCCAACGTCATTTTGCAACACAAAAATTCAGCTGCAAACCTCAGATTACATTTTCTGAACCTCAGTCCTTAGGAAGACATCATCCTCTCTGTATTACCCCTAAAGAAATCACAGCTATTCAATGATTAGGAAACACCAGTAAGTATAATGTAGGTATTGATCTCCCACACTCAAGATACTCAGCAGGAGCTGCATGCCCAATAATTTCTCACATTTATCAACATCCTGAAACCTGAACTATGTAATGTTAACAGAATACTTCAGGAAACAGAGCACTACACAGGGCAAAGTTTTTGCGTTCTGATCTGTTGATCATAATCAGACTCATTCCTCACCTTCCACAGAGCCTCAAAGGAAAACAGTTAGTACAGCTAGAGATTTTCCACCAAACTGGAAATAGAAAGTGTACTGCTGCAAATGTTTGGGTTTTTTACACAAATACTTAAAGCAGCAATAAGCAAGCTTCTGCAAGTACTGAAAATAGGAAAGTATCTTTACTTTTCCTAAGAATATTCTACTGAACAATCAGGTCCACATTACAGGATCAGTGTGCCACAGTTTGAAAAGAGTATCTCATTATGCAGGAGATGCACAGCACTTGGCTGCTTCCAGGGCTTAAAATGAACCATTAAAAGTGCTGCTTAATCACATCAGAAAAATAAAGCATTCGTGTAAGTTTTCCTACCACCTGAGCTCATAAAAGTCACAAATGGGACTTATAGAAATATTTTCTGTTTATTCTTTCTTTCCTGCCTGCAAAAGTGCATAAAAAGACAGCTTTGCTCTTTCTTCTGTATCTAGTAAAATGATACAGGCTTCTGCTAAGCACATAAACTCAAAAAGACACTTTTCTTCCTTTAGCTGTTTTAAATACAGTTAGATTTTAGAGACAACTCCCAGCAACAGCAGGTAAAACACTAAGAACAGATGTCTCCCTGAGGAAGGGGGCTTGTACACTAGTGAATTACTGCCACAGAGTTAAATAACACTTCAAAGGACAGCTATCAGTACCAGGCAGAAAACCCTTACCCGATCTTTTAACACCTCTTAAGACACTTAAAATTTGAAAACAGCACCACCACTACTAAACAAAGCTTTACAAAAGCAAGATATTTAAAAACAGACATTTAAAATGGAACCCTCCAGAAATGCTGTATGGGATTTTCCTTTCTGCAAGAAGATGAATGTTATGGCCTTCAATAGCTGACAGTATCCTTTAAATAGAAAGTGCTTTCGAACCCTCCTATATCTGTAGTATATCATAACACAGTGCCACTACCTAATAATTCATCTCTTAGTTGCAGGGGACAAAACAATTGCATGTCAAAAAGAGGAGGCAGATAAGGAAAAGATTCATTTACCCAAGCTATAAAATAGACTATTCAATTTTGATAGCTGTGATTTAAGTCAGCCAATAAATCTGCAAGTCAACTCCAAGCCATGTTCATGGTATTCTGACAGAATTATACCATTTTAACGTCCCTCTAGCAACTGGGTTAACCTATGATAAACACTGGGTTTTTTTTTTAGGGGTACGAACACAGAATGAAACATATCTTTACTTGCTGTGCTTCAGAGTCAATAATGTTTCTTCCCTCTACTTGGAAACAGTCAACTAAATTTGCCAGACAACACAGTAATTAACAAAAAAAGCATGAGATGCAAAGGAGCTTGAGACCCAAGGTTTTTTAAGGTTGTGATAAGTTAAAAATTCAAGCAGAACAAATGAACCACTACATTTAAAGCTATGCCAAAAAAAAGTCACCTTACTAACACCTCATACTTAAGTGCATTACACACAAGCCCATAAAAATATATCTGTTCAAATTCTAAAACTTACAATTAATATGCCTCTTGATACTTATTTTTGTAAGCAAATAAAAGCTTTGCAAGTAACAAGGGTGCTCATTTTAGACAAGTGATTCAATACACCAAGCACTTTAGCCACCTCCATTCCAATTAACCATTTGCAGACACAGAAGTCTTTCAAGTTACTTCATAACCAAGCTACACATTGAGATACTGTCCCAGGTATCCTGCTTCTAATCCATAACCCTAAGCTCATCTCAGCTTCAGCTAGTACCTGAATGCCATCTTTGCAGCACCTACAGAAGTGATGTACATTGACACATAATATTAGGAAAGAAAACAATATATATTAAGCTTCCTTTAATGGTTATTTAACAAGTGGAAATTTTAAATAGGAGCCATCAGACAGCAAATGTTCCAATGAAGGTGAGTTAGAGCAGGGCAAATCATGTCCTATGAGAACAGGTTAGGAGAATTGGGGCTCTTCAGCTAGGAGAAGAGAAGGCTTTGAGGAGACCTTGTAGTAGCCTTCCTGTATCTGAAGCAGACCTACAGGAAGGCTGAAGAGGGACTATTTACAAGGTCTTGTAATGACAGGACGAGGAGTAATGGGTTTAAACTGGAAGATGGGAGATTTAGACATTAGGAAGAAGTTCTTTACAGTGAATGTGGTGAGACACTAGCACAGGTTGCCCAGGGAAGCTGCAGATGCTCCCTCCCTGGAGGTGTTCAAGGCCAGGTTGGATGAGGCCTTGAGCAACGTGTTCTAGTGGGAGGTGTCCCTGCCTGTGGCAGGGGGTTGGAACTGGATGATCTTTGAGATCCCTTTCAGCCCAAACCATTCTATGATTTGCCCTACAAACATCACTGGAATTCTGAAAGTGTAACTCAAGTAAAGATTTTAAATTTGGTTGTAGCTTTCTCACCTGGAAAAATTACTGTCTGGAGGAGAAGAGCAGAAAAGGCAACAGTGATATCAAGATGTGGCATTAGCTATGTAACTACATTTCCTGGACTATGCTTCTCTGGAAGCCTACTTTTACCACTTCCATGAAATGATAAGGAAACTGCTGCCAAAATGACATTCCACAAGAGATCATCATTAACCTCAGCTATGCCACGGGATGGAAACCTGCATTACACTCACATTTTTAATACACTTTTCTGAAAGTGGAACACTGTTTCAAATTGCCATTCTCCTTAAGCAAGGTGATGAAAAAGTCTCTTTACTAATCACTGGCAAAAATTTTAGGAAGATGGATATTCAAAATAATGGAAAGGGGGTTTGTTGGTTGGGTTTTTTTCCCCACTAACAACACACTACTCACCTATCAGGTACCCTTGGAGCAAAGCAAGATGTCGTAGAATGCACACAAAGAATATTTTCAGCACCAAGAGCCTTGATTTTAGCCTCCACTGCTCCGACATCTGTCCGTAGCTCATCACCTTCTAAGACATTTTCTATTACCACAGGCTCAAAGCCTGACCAAAAGAAAAAAAATACATGAATATACATGACATGGAGGTGCTCAAATGCATCCAAAGCAGGCAGACAAAGTTAGTGAAAGAGATGGAAGGAAATGTCCTATGATGAGTGGTTGAGGACTCTGGAAGTTGTCTAGTTTGGCTAGTTTGGAGAAAAGGAGGCTGAAGAGTGACCTCATTGCTCTCTACAGCTTCCTGAGGAGGTGAAGCAGAGAGGGAGGTGATGGTCTCTTCCGCCTGGTATCCAGTGACAAGACAAAGCTGTACCAGGGGAGATCCACACTGGGCTTTAGGAAGCATTTCCTTCCCAAGAGAGTGGTTAAACACCAGAACAGACTTCCTAGAGAGCTGGTCAGTCCCCCGAGCCTGTCAGTGTTCAAGAGGCACGTGGACAATGCCCTTAATAAGATACTTTAACTTCTGGTCAGCTCTGAAGTGGTGAGGCAGTTGGACTAGATGACTGTTGTATGCCACTTCTAACTATTCTGTCAATAGTAGTTGCTCAAGTTTGTAGCTTACAAACAAAACAGAAAGATTTTGTTTACAGAATAAAACACTGGTAACCATACATTCCCTTCCCCAAACAAGTGTGGCACAGCAGCAACACCATGCCAGGTGAAGTGAATTACTTACTTAAAAACAGATGGATGTTCACTTTACTGAATGAAAGCAAAGGAGGGGAAAAGGGAAACAGTGCCTTCCACAGCAGTGTAATATGGCAACAGTTATGGGAGTTTCTCCTTCATGGCTCAACACCATGCCTGAATGTTGACATTTAAGGCTCAAACACTACAGAAAAAACTTGAAATGATTAGACACTGTTAGCCCTACTCTGGTTTTCAGTTAGCGATGCAGAAGAGAGGCTGCATTTAATAGATAATCTGATACCTGCGTCTCTCCTATTTTCAGCTGATAGCTATCACATAATTAATTAAAAGAATTATCTCAAATATTAAAAAAATAACAAATTAATTAAATTTCCCCATAGCCTCCTCCATTATACAGGTAATTTCCTTGGCCTGATGTTCTAAATTAAGCATAACATTCCAAAAATACTCCCACTTTTCTTATATACATGTTCTATTTGTTCTGACCTGATTAATTTTAAACACTTCTGCCTCTTACCTGGACAGAATCCAGTCCCTACTTCCAAGTGTTTAGTCATTTTTATCTAATGAGGGTTTTGTGCAAAAAATAAATGTGTCCTAGGAACTAGGACCAGAATCTATGCCACCACCTGCAGGTATGTGCATCGAGCTGGAAAATTATGGTCTCCCTTACTTGCCCTCTCCTTGATCCCATACATCTGCCTTCAGGATGGGAAAGCTTCAGAGAAGGGATAGACTTCTACCTTTTGCTTACTTATAGTCTGGAAAACAAGGAATTCCACTTGAAAGACATTCAGCTTGAAGAAAGAAAGGCGCCAAACTAATTTCCTGAGTGAGCTGAGTAAGACTGCACAATAAAAAATAAACAGAGCAGCTAACACTTCCCAGGTTCTAAAAGAAAGGAATGTCAAAATCAGAAAGCTTGTCACAAGGGTAGGGTGTCCCTGCCCATGGCAGAGGGTCTGGAACTAGATGATCCTTGTGGTCCCTTCCAACCCTGATTGATTCTATGATTCTAATTCCTAGGACACGTGTATAAACCTGAAAGATTTGAATCGTGGCCTCTGGGCTTTACATAACAGTCAAGGCAGCAAATTAGGCATCTGACAGTGAACTGTAACTTTCTTAGTACTGTGTTCTCTACTGACTGTACACCTCTATAGCTCAGCATACACCTGCACTTCACAAGGCATTAAGATAGCCTCTATGAACGATTGCATGCTAGGAATCAGGAGAGTACAAATAAAGCACTTCAACCTCCTTGCACTAAGCCTTCTCTGGATCTTACTGTACACATATGAACTGAGCACTCTACTAGATGAGGTTAAAAGAATACAAAGCATAGCCAGTCAGCTCCTTCCTACCTGCAGTTATCATTGATTTAAAGCAGGATTTCTGGTCTATACGTGGCCAAATAATGTATTTTGCCTTCGGTCTCTTGTGCCGCAGTGTTAAAAAACACAGAGTTAGACTCATGCCAGTTGCCATAGGAACCACAAAGCAACTGGTCACTGTTCGGACACCTGCACATGAAAAGAAAGTCAGAAGTTAACATGAAGAAGCCATGACATGCCCCCACAAACAGGAAATACTTTCAGATTTATACCTACCAGTCAGCTTTATAATATCCAGAACAACTGAATTGGTAAGTTTGTTTAAAAGGCTTGACCCTGCTGCTTTTGGCTGGACTGCAGAAATATCACCTGACCTTCCAATTCCATGGATCAGCCTAAACAAAAAAGGTTGAAAACATGCATCAACTTTTTGTTTTCACATCCCAAAGCCAGCTGGCTGAAGAGAATTTAGTTTGATAAACTATTCTGAAAAACACTGTATCCACTTCTGGATGTGTTTAAGAGTTGTTTGGATGTGGTGCTTCTGGATATGGTTTAAGGTGATCTTGTAGAGTAGGGTTCTAGGTTAGACTTGGTGATCCTGAGGGGCTTTGCCAACCTGGATGTCTCTGTGATTCTGTGATCATTAACTATCCTGAGTTCCATAAACTGCAGCTATTCACATCACACTGTCCTTTTTAGCCTTTTTTTTTCCCAAAAGAGTAGATAGCAATATTTCAGTATGCAAATAAAAACTTTGAGAAGACCCACAGTAGCAACACCTTTAAAGGAAACCTGCCAGGTGCTAAAGCACAGCTCAGCACTTCCTGATGTCTGATGAATTAGCATCATAAATGCTGACATGTTCAGACAATTCCAAGGAAAACAAAACCCAGTTTCCTACAGAGTAGCATCCCATAGGCATAGTATTATATACAGATACTCCCCTGACAAACACTTCACCTTCACAGGGCAGAGAAACAATCTATACTGTGACAAAACGTCCCAGAAGACAGTGTATCACTTTATCCATCTTTTTCTGCATCTTCACTTTATCTACCTTGCTCTGCTATTCAGTATTACTCACCATGCCACACCACCTCTCTCTCTGCATTCTGCTTCTAAACTATGTTTATAAACTGAGTTTACAAATGCTGGATATTACTCATCACCTTTCAGGAGCTATCCTGTTAGTTTCTAAAATCTAAGCTCACAGAACTAACTTCACCCACAGTTGAAATGCAGCAGCTGCTCAAGTAAGCCAGTAACAATGCCCATCTATTTATGGTCTTAATTCTGTTTTGACAGTTCTCTGTTGGCAGTAGAGTAAAATGCAGTCTGATGACTGCATGGAATTCAGAACTTCTTGGAACATAGTTTTACATCTTAAACTGTTTTCCCTATTTCAAACTATAGGCTGAGATCAACAACAGCTTGGTAATTAAATGAAACTTGCACATAATCCTCACTCCACCAAAAATATTCGCCTGTCCTGCTCCTGTTGCTACCTTCTTAATAGCTTTCTCATACTACTACTTTTTCTTTCCTGCATGTACATACTCCTTCCTAAGGAGCAATCCTCCCTAAGACTGGTCCTTAGAATTTATTAAGCTGAAAGTAAAGGCAGCTTGAGGACCATCTCCTGCTATCTCCATCACTCCTAAAGCTACCTGTAAAATGTACTGCAGAACCCAGTGGAGGATACCTCTGTGCCATCCCTTGCTACCTGACGATGCTCACAGGTGAAAGCAAGATGCCAGGTGACTGTGATGCATCAGACAAACAGTAGCCAAATGCCAGCCCAGGCTCTCTCTGGCCAGAGCTGGGCATGCTTTCTCCAGCACTGTCAGAAATAAATAATCCCTTGGATACTTGCCCCATTGTGACCCTCACCACACGTCCTAGACTAAAGAGCAGTACAGAACACCAAAAAACACAAACTGATGTATACCTGGCCTTATTAATTTTTTTTTCATGTTGGGCTTATGAAAACCATTAAGCCTAAGTTATTCAACTTCTCTATGGTAAAGGATAGTATATTTTTGTTCTCTTACATGCTTTTGTGTTTACCTTTCAGGGAGAAACATACTATGAAATTTCACTTCATTCCTGTTAGATAAAACATCACAGCAAGGTCCCGAGCACAGGACTTTATGCTAAGACGACTATATTAATAAAAATGTTAAGGCAGAGCCCCTAGAATTATAGCACCCAACATAACCATCAAGTGTCAGAAGGACCAACAAGCTATTAAAAGCTCTTCATAGATCTCCTTACTTAATCTATTAAAGGTGGACTGAACTTTCATGTGCATATCAAGTAATTACATTCTACAGATATTAATGAAAATAAAAACACAAACAGCTGCTCACTAGGAAAGTTTGATACTTTACAATAGGCAGGAGTTTTTAATAACATACAGAAGAAAAGCTGTACACTATTAAAAAAGAAAAGACATCCACAGGTTAGTTTAGAACAGGAAGATCTCTGCTTCCCCTGCATGCAATCATCTCAGCATCTTAAGCTTCCATCAGCTCAGCAAATAGGACATGACCCTGATAGAAGATTTTTGTTTCATTTAAGACCTTCTAATGAGCTGGTAATGAAAATTCGATACAGAAACTTGTATCAATTCAGCACAGCATTGTATTGTTTTCCTCAAATGCTACCAAGGTCTCAGATAACCAGACACAATAAAACATGCCATTTGAAAGCAAGATTAATAAATCTGAGTAATTCAAACTGCCAATAATTTGTACCTGTAATGCCTTCGGGCGACGAGTCCTGATGCCACTCTTCCTTCCCTCTCACCCACACCACAGTTGCCCAGAAAGTTATTGCTATCCATAATAGCAAGTTCATGAAGAAACAGCTCGATGGTGCTTTCATCCCAACCATCTTCTGGGCATTTTCCCTTAATAATAACAACAATAACATAAAGGTAACTCCAAGAATTAGAAATTTTTTTTAAAGTATGCAACTTGTTAGATTGCTGCAGCCCTTCTTTCTCACACTGAAACAGGACTCTGTGTTTTCGTTATGCCATTAGATATTACAAAATGCTACAAACCTGTAGCTGGAGTGATTTAGTGATGTATTAAGTGCAATTATATCAGCATACCTCGATATTAAAATAGCCAGGGTACTTTCACTTTCAAGTGTTCCTTAATCATAGGGATCAAAGAATGCAGTGGGGTGGAAGGGACCTCTAGAGGTCATCTAGTCCAACTTTCCAGCACTAAAAAGGAACATCCCCAGCAAGCTCAGGCTGCTCAGCGGGCCATCAAATACGAGCTTGAATGTTTTCAGTGATGCAGCCTCCATCACCTCCCTGGATAACCTGGGACTGAGTTCCACCAACAAACCTAAACCCACCATTCTCTAGTTTAAAACCATTATCCCTCATCCTGGTGCTATAAGCCTCCATAAACAGTCCCTCCAAGGCTTACTTGTAGCACCCTTCAGGTATTGAAAGATTGCTATACCATCTCCCTGCAGCCTTCTCTTCTCCAGGTTGAACAACCCAACTCTCTAACCCTGTCTTCACCAGAGCTGCTTCAGTGCCATCTTTGTGGCAATCCTCTGGACCCTAGCCATCAGATTCACATCCTTCTTGTGTTGAGAGCCTGGGAGCTGGACACAGTACTGCAGGTGCGGTCTCACCAGAGGCACATTAGGTACACACAAAAACACAGCAGCACACAAACATTAATCACTCCCTAGAGCACTACAGACTGTTGCCTAGAGAACACATCAAACAATCTGCTACAGGAATTCAACAAATAGATAAAAGGGTGATAACTGAGTATCACAGAACCCCCAAAAAATTAGTTATGAGCTAAAGGGAAACACAGCTTCGCTTGTAACACATCATCTTATCTGCTCTTTCCTTTATAGCTATTTTCCAACAGCTAAGGAAATCACTTACAGAATGTAACAGGTCAAAGCCTGCAGCTAGGGACACGTTCCTGTGCCTTCACTATGTTAGGAACTGCACTCCTCCTTGCGAGCTGATGAGATCCTCAGAGGAAAAGGGCTCCACAAGCCCATGAAGCATCACTACAGCAGTTCAACCGCTCAGAGGCTTGTTTGCCTTTTTTTGCACAGAAAAACAATTCAGTAGAACTACTTAAAGTCTTAAGCATGGTTTCAAAGTTAAGTTTGAAACAGTGGATTATGTGATTAAGAGACTTCAAGAACCAAAACGTTTAAGAATTCATTGAGAATTGCTTCTTTACACTGGAGACAAATACACTGCGTTGGCACCTTACAAAGTTTTTACCCCCTGTAACAACACGTTAACATCTTTTTAAAACTCCTTTAGCTATTTATTTGTTTGAGGGGTTTTGGATCTTTCCCAGCAAATGCACAGCCCAAAGTAGTTTGTTTTGCTGTTTTTTTTTTCCCTCCCAGAGGCCACCTTTCCTTCTGGGGCTCCGTAAGGTCTCTGCGGCGACGGCAAAGTGTGCCGACGCCTCCCGAGCCACCTCTCCTGGACCTTGCCCCTGCCTACAGCCACGGGGGTTACCGAGGCCTCTGACCCCACTGTGGAAGCTGCAGGGGCGGGTGTCGGCGGGGCCCGGCAGGCCTGTGTGAACACGGGGCTAGAGGGGCGCTCCGGCCGTGCCAAGCCGAGCGAGCACCAGCGCTGCCCAGGGTCCACGGCGGGCCTACGCCGGCGAGCGACCCAGCGCTGCCCCCGCGCTCAGCGCGGCCCCGGCGGGCGGCCGCAGTTACCTGCTCCAGCAGGGCTCGCAGCCGCAGCTCGTGCGCGCGGCGGCCTTGCGCCCCCTGCCGCACGTAGGCTGCCGTCACCAGCCGCTCGCCGCAGCCGAAGTTCTCCGCGTTCATGGCCGCGGGGCGGCTGACCGCGGCTCCCGGCAGCACCGGCTCCTGATGCCGCTCCGCCTCAGCGCCGCGCCGCGCCGTGCCGTGCCGTGCCGCGCTGTACCGCGTAGGGAACTGCCCAACCGCCCACCTACGGGCCTATCACTTCCCGCCGTAGCGAACGTGGCGCCTGCGCCGCAGACAACTACCGGGGCCCCGCCCTCCATAAAGGCTGGGCCGTACCTAGCCGCGCCTCCCGCTCCCCTGCTGAGGCGGAGCGGGTTTGCTTTCCGGGCGCCTGTGTTGTTCTGCCTGGTAATAGTACGAAAACTACGCGGGCGTGAGACAGCCTTTGCCTAAGGCTGCCGTGTGGGTGCCTGTGTGAGGGGAGGGAGGAAGGAAGCCACCAAAACCTGGATTTTTCGGCTGTGAGGAGCCTCTGCGTGAGTTGTTCTCTCCAAGTTTAGTATTGGACTACGGAGAAGAGTCACATAACTCCCCGTAAGGTTCTTGTCAGGGTGAGAGCCTTTTCTGCGAGCAGAGGTGTCTGTGTGACTGTCCGCAGCCAGAAACAGCCATCAGCTGACTTGGAGCAGCTTCAGCCTGCCCTACCTGCCAGGGTTGTGCGGGCAGTGCAAATACTGCGTTACAGGTTACACGCTGCTAGAAGATAGCTAATTTGTTTTATTTTTTACGTTGTTTGGGAAAACACAGTTATGACAGTGGGAATTCTGAGACAGCCATCACAACTTGACTAGGAACCGCCAGTGAAGCTTGAACAGGTGTTGAGTTCCCTGGAGTCCAGAGGCTCCTCTGGGCACTGGAGCCCCCAGCTCCCTCCCTTCACTGTCCTTTGCACTCAGGCAGCAACAGGGGCTGGCAGGTTGCCATTGGCCTTCCTAAAACTACCAGTGCACAGAAACTGAAGGGGGGCGTTAATTACACAAGGTGTTTGCCCTCATGTTTGGATTTAACCAGCCTGTGTCCGATCAACTAAATTTGTTCGGGAAGTCTTATCTGATTCTTCTGCTTCACAATTTTAAGCTCAGAAGGCTAATTAACATGTGGAAAGTACATAGTGACCCTCTTGTTTCTGTAGGTCTAATTAGCCTGATTAGGATCTTTTAGGCATTCTGACAAAGTACTCTTACACAGTTGTTTGAATTGTTGTCTCAGGCTGTAATTACCACAGTCCTTTTGAACGTAAAAGCTTTGAGAGTTGAATTACCCCGTGTTTTAGTCCCCCCAAGACGTGCTGCAGCTGGATTGCTGTGATGTGTTGTCGCTCTTCACAAATCCTGAGCAGCTGTTGCTCCTGTTCTTTGAAGCACCACAAGAGGGCGCTCACCCAAAGCGAAAAGCGTCTAATTTCCAGGTGTTACCTTTTTTCGTCTCCTTTTTCCCACTCCAATGTCTCGGCACAGCTCTCAGGTGCATGTTATAAACAGATGACAAAGCATGCTCCATGGATTAGAGAGATAGTGACGAAAGTGTTAGGATAAGGAAAATTATCAAACTTATTTGCATGATTTAATTGCTAGTAATTTTATTCCAAGTGCCTAATTGAGAGTATTAGCGACTCAGAATTAAAAGTAATAGCTTGTTAATGACGATGATGATAATGTATATTTTGTTGTATTATGGGCTGCTGTACTGTTTGACGTCTGCACTGCTGAGGATTGAGGAAATGTAAAGACTTCTTAGGTTGAGACCTGTGAGCAAGTTACAGAACTCTCATTGCAGTAGAAAATGAAAACTAAGTTATCTGCATTCAGACATATACTAGCTTTTGTATACTGATCCTTAAACCAGAAGAAATAATTAACGAATTATTTCTTTGTTGCTTCATTCAAAAGCAAGAACTTTCATGCTTTTTAGAAACCCATGGATAAACTGTTTGAGAATGTTACTGAAACAGCTGTAACTCATAACTAATGTAGTTTAAAGGAGATGCAGTCTTCCTTAATGATCTGCTAGGAAAGATGTCAGACTTCTCCCCTTTTAGGCTGATCTTTTTGCTGGAATTAACGCTAGTCTTGTTCTATGTACAGAAAGTTACATCCAGTTGTGCCTTTCCTAAGCTTGTTTGCTAGGCATAAAGTGGCTGTTTATCTGGAGTCAGAGTGAACTGAGTATGTTCACTTTTAATAGAAAGTAAATGGAAACAAATGCAAGCATGAACAGATTTTATCAAATGTTGCAGAAATTAATAGTTACATAAGTAATGGACAGTGAACATAGTTCCAAAGTCCACTGGCTGACAGGTAACCTGACACAAAACAAACACAAGTTGTTTCAGTGAGGTTTTTACTTTGTCAGTAAACAAAGTAATTCTCCTTCCATGATCCAGGTAATATGCAGAATAAATGCTTTTATCAGGAGCAATTATAAGAATAATTAATAATAAGTATGTGCTGTTACTGTAGGGGTGTAGGAGGAGGCATTCAGGTCAAAGTTGGTCCTGTAGTTTTATCCTCTGTCTTAGACTCAGTAACACCGGGATAGTTTCTGGGAATATGGAAATAGTGACAACACATTAGTATTGTTTTCACACCTGTTGTTTTTAGGCTTCCTTTTGGAAGCTGAACAAACCTCGCCGTTCCCCTGCTACAGCCGTGCTCAAAGGGGTCAGCACTCTGCAGCCCGCTGTGCCAGCCCCATGACCGGAGGCTGGCCTGCAGAACATTTGGCAGCCCACAGCTACTCCAGTACCGAGTACCACTCAACACCCGAACTCGTTTGCTTAGAGCGGAGGCGATCCGGAGGCGCCGCGGACTCTTTAAGCAGGTAGCGGCGGCGGGTGGGGCGCCGGTGCCGCGCATGCGCACAGTCGTGACAGGAGCCGCGGTGGCGGCGCGCTGTAGTCACTGCTATGGGCTGCGGCGGAGGGGCCTGAGCTCGGCCGGAGGCGCCTCTTACCGCGCTCAGTCCGCGCCCGCCCATGGCGGAGCTGGGTGCTGAGGAGCCTGATGAGCGGCTGCTGGTCTTCGAGGAGACTTTGCCTCAGACAGGGCCGCCCTGGCGGGACCCGCAACGAGCAAAAGCTGCCCCTGGCGGGGCTGTGAGGCTGTGTGGGGAGCCGGGGCTCGAGGAGGAAGAAGAGGAGGGTGAGGAGGACTCAGAGGACTCGGGGCCCGAGGGGGATGGAGAGGACGAGCCTCTCCTGCGGGCGTCGGGTACCGGCCGCTGCCGCCGGGCGTGCGCCGCCTGGGACAAGGAGCCCCGCGCCCCTGCAGGTACGGCCCGGGGCCGCCGCCTGCTCCGCTGGACTTGGCTGGACGCGGAGGGGAGCTGCGGGTGGTGCGCGGCTTGGGGTAGGTTGGCTCTGCCAGGGATGGCGGTTCGGGTGCCTCCTCTGGCAGAGGTAACCTCTGCGCTGTCCTGCCAGCGAGGCGAGAGAAGTTCTGAAGGGACCAAAGTGTGCTTTTTGTGCCGTGCCCGGTGTCTTCCTGAGCTGTCCCTGACTCAGAGGGAGCTTATTACGAGCCTTTGTCCGAAGGCAGAGCATCGGCAAGGGGCAGAGGTGCGTTGCCCTTGCTCGGCATACGGTCTCTGAAGGGAGAGTGGTACGAATAGCTTAAAATTTCAATGCTTTATGTGCAGGGCTGCGAAACTCATTTGCATCTTCATGAGTGTCTCCACTGTTAACTTCTTGTTCTCTGTCTTCTGTTTTGTTGGGCTTTGCTTTGTTTCTGTCCTATCTCTTGAAACCTCTGGCTTTACATGTTTTACAGGCTGCTCTGTGGTGGCTTTTGCTTCCTGAACACCTGGCCAAATATCTCGAGTTTTTTGCTTGCTTTACCTATTCCATCAGTTATATGCTTGAAACCCCCACCTCTTCATTCTTTACTCTGTTCTTTATCCCAGTCATCTGTTCACTTCTTTGTACCATCGCTACTGCTTTCAATGTTTTGAAATGCAGTCTTGAAGAGAGAAAGAAATGTGGTGGGAAAATTCAGAAACGCAGGAGCTGAGTTATCAGTTGAAAAGCAGCATAAGCATGACTGTTATCCCATTCTAAATATATGGGAAAGATGATAAGCTACACGGTATTTATGGGGTTTTTTTGGTTAATCTTTCAGGCTTTCTGCTTCTATGCAACTTTGTAAACAAAGGTACCTCTAGGAAAAGTTTGCTGTCAGAAATTTGTGGACTTTTATTATTAGTAATATTGATAATTGTGATTACACTATAGAATTTCTTGCCAGAGACTGGTGAAAGTTGTGTATTTTGCAGCAATGGCACATTTAAAGAAAGAAACAAACTCCATCAATTTGAGCAATGCAAGTTATGCTTGGACGAAGCCTTAAACGACCTGTATGAGGTGTCCCTGCCTATGGCAGGGGGTTGGAACTAGATGGTCTTTGAGGTTCCTTCCAACCTAAACCATTCTAGAATTCTGTGCTGGTAATGTTTTTATTACTAGCCACAGAGAGCTTTTGCAAGGGTCCTGTGCTTAACCATAAGAAAAAAATCTCATCCTTTATCCAGTGATTCCAGGAGCAGACCTAACTTATAATGTGAACAGACTTAAAACAGTAAGAGTTCTGCCTTATTCCCACCCAGCTTAAGATGTGTTGATGAGAATGCTTCTAGCAAAACATAGCAGTGATGCTTCAAAGCAGAGATTAGAGTTGTGGGTCTTGCACCACTGGGACAATTAGGGTGGTGAATGCAAAGCACTGTTTGACATCTGCTGCAGGTGTACATAGGGAAATCTTGGAATGGTGCTTGATCACAGCATCTTGTCTCTTGTTCTTGTTTCCTCCTTACCTTGTCTATTTGCCTAACACTTGAAGGTACAGGATTGTTTCATGTGTCGGGTGGAACAAACACGCAACAGATGGTATTGCATCAAAAAGAGTGTTTGCATAATGGAATTATGGTCAGAATAGGAGACTGTAGAGAGAAAGATGGAACTGGTAAAAGGTACTGCCTTTAATCGTGTTAAAATAGCAACCATGTAAAGAACTTGAAGGTGCACGAGTCCGTGAGATGCACCCCACAGGTCCTGAGGGAGCTGTCAGATGAAATTGCCAAACCACTGTCCATCACATTTGAAAGGTCTTAGCAGTCTGGTGGAGTCCCTGCTGACTAGAAAAGTGGAAACAACCCCCATCTTAAAACAGGATAAAAAGGAAGACCTTGGGAACTACAGGGCAGTTAGTCTCACCTTTGTGCCTGGCAAGATCATAAAGCAGATCCTCCTGCAGGTCTTGCTGATGCATACAGAAAATGAAGAGGTGATTGGTGTTAACCAACATGGCTTCACCAAGAGTAAATCCTACCTTTCGAGCTTGGTGGCTTTCATGATGGAGTTACAGCATCAGTGGCTAAGGGAAGAGCAACCTGGGCTTGTGTAAAGCATTCGGTACTGTTCTGCTTGACATCCTGGTCACCAAATTGGAAAAGTATGGATTTGAGGGGTGGAACATTGCCTGGATGGCCACACTCAGAGTTGCAATCAGTGGTTCGATGTCCAATTGGAGATCAGGGGTCAGTACTAGAACCAGTGCTGTTGAACATTCTTGTCAGTAATATGGGCAGTGGGATTGAGTTACCCTCAGCAAATTGACTGGTGACACCTTGATCTGTGGTCTGTTTGACATGCTGGAGGGAAGGGTTGCCATCCAGAGGGACTTATGCTTGGGAGGTGGACTCAGGTGAACCTCATGAAGTTCAGCAAGGCCAAATGTAAGGTCCTACACATGGGTCAGAGCAATGCCAAGCACAAACATAGGCTGGGCGAGGAGTGGCTCAAGAACAGTCTTGAAGAAAAGGACTTGGGACTGTCAGCTCATGAAAAACAACGTGAGTTTGCAGTATGTTTGCAGCTCAGAAGGCACCTCTGTCCTGGACTGTATCAAAAGAGATGTAATCAGCAGGGCAAGGCAAGTGATTCTTCCCTCTGCTCTGCTTTCATGAGACCCCACCTGCAGTACTGCATCTGGTTCTGGTGCTCCCAGTGTAAAAGGGACATGAAATCACTGGAGTGGGTTCAGAAGAGGGCTGAAGCACCTCCCCTGTGGGAACAGGCTGGGAAAGTTGGGGCTGCTCATCCCTATAGTAGCTTTCCAGTATCTGAAGAGGGCTACAAGAAAGCTGAGAAGGGACTTTTTACAAGTGCTTGTAGTGACAGGATGAGAAGGAATGATTGAAGTTTGAGAGGGGTAGATTTAGACTACGTAATAGGAAGAAATTCTTTACAGTGAGGGTGAAACACTGAAACAGGATGCCCAGTGATGTGGATGCCTCCTGCCTGGAGGTGTTCAGGGCCATGTTGGATGAGGCCTTGAGTAACCTGGGCTAGTGGAAGATGTCCCTGCCCATGGAGGGAGGTTGGAACTAGCTGATCTTTAAGGTAAAATCTTTAGCACTTTTTTTTTCAGATATAATATTGAAGAGATTTTTTTCCTTATAGGCTGTAAACAAAACTTTAAAAAAGATCCTTTAAAAGTATAAACACTTTGCAGTGCTACTCTCAAACCAGTTGTTACAGATTAGGCTGATTAAATACAAGGTAAAACAGTGGGAAGTTTGCACTGATTTAATGGACCACATTTTTCAGTGTGCTGTTGAATGAGCATTAGCAGGGAAGGCTTTTCAGTGTGTATTTATGTTGTTGTTAATGTGTAGTAAAAATTACACTAAAGATTGCTTGTTTTCTTATTTTTCAGGGCACATAGGACATGCTGCTGATATGAATATATTTTTAGATGATCCAGAATTTGCAGAAATTATTCTGAGAGCAGAGCAAGCTATAGAGTGTGGAGTTTTTCCAGAAAGAATCTCTCAAGGATCCAGTGGGAGTTATTTTGCCAAGGATCCAAAAGGGGTGAGCTTATTACTGCAAATGAGTTTTAAATGGAAATTTTAAAATCCTATTTAAATGAGTTGTTTAATAATTTATGGTGTGCCCAAACCTATGTTGGAATATGCAACGCAAGGAATATTTATATTTCTAATTGTGTCTTGCAGCATAAGCTAAATCAAAATAACTATTATTCCTCTGTTGTACTTTTACTGTGTCTTAAATAATACACACCAATGAAATTAAAAAAAGGCCTCTAACATCTGAAAACAATACAGGAATTGCTCTGTACAGAATCTTAATATTTTGTCCTTTGCCTGTTTTACTTCATCTTTTACAAAACTGAGCTTCTGATTGGGGTGTTGGTTTAGGTTTCTGTAGCCAAACTTCCTGGTTTTTTATCTCTTTTCTTTTTAGATAGTCCTTTATTTAGGTCATGTCTCCTTCCTCCTGTAAGTGTTAGTTGGGCAAGAAGAGTGATATAAACAAATCTGCCTCTTTACTTGTGCTTATCTGCTGAATCTTAACTTCAAGATTTGTTTTCCCCTCCCGTAGAGGTAAATGGTACCTCCAATAGTGATCATCGGAGCTCTGTTTGAAAGTAACCTCAGGAGAGCTAGGTAACAATTGCCTGAATATCTTGCTTGAAAAGTAACACCTGGTTAGCATCGTTTAGTCAGAGAAAATGTTCTAAGCATAGGTTCACACTGTTTTCTTCACATCAGGAAGTTTTTGCTTAACGACCTGTTTCTAAAAATAAGACTCCCAACCCCCATACCTTTGTTCATTTATTATATCTGATTTTATTTTAAGCTTACTCAGCAGTCTTCTAGTCTTAGGTAGATGCAGGTGTTCATTAATTCTGAAGATCGCAATTGTGTTGGGCAAGGAATTTGTAACCTTTGAAGTGCTTGGGTCTGCAGAACATGTTCAAGATTGTTGCTCTTTCCTGCATCCTATATATGGTCATTTCCTATTTGTTTAGGGAAAAAAGTCATACTTTTTCTGAGTTTCCATATGTACAATCTGTTTGAAGCCTTTTCAGCCTGATTTTTGTAGGGTTTATTTTGGTGAGTCAGCAAATGCTTGAGAGACTCTCACTGGGTCTAGTGAGCACTTAGCGTTTTTGTAACCACAGGATTTTAGGTGAAGCACCTTATTTCCTTCTTTCTTCAAAGCCAATTTATTTTCCTTGCATGGTTTTAATTCTGTCTTGCAATGAAGTGTTGTTTTGTTCCTGGGAGTGACTTGCCTTCCCCCTTCATGCAGGTTGTTGGTTTGAGTGTAAGCATTTAGGAGAAATGAAAACCTACTTTTTTTTTTGTTCTTTTTCCTCTTTTCTATAAGCTAGAAAATTTTTGTGATAAAACGTGAAAGTGTTTGCCAGCATGGGGCCGTGAGAGCAGTGATACTGAGTTTGTAGCTGACTTCCAATTTTGTTTTTGTTTTGTGTACTGAATTCAGAGCTTGTCTAGATTTATTTCACCTGTTAAAGGTTTGATAAAACCTCGTTTTGCACTCGCAGTTGTAGAATGGATTTCACGTCCTGGTTTACAGAGTATTGCATCATTCTGCCTCAGACCAGTTTTGTGACTTGCTTTCTCCTATTCTTGAGTAATCTGCTCTTCCTTGTGCTGGGAAAGAGCTTATTAAGGATGTGCTAAGCCTTCTTACTGGTCAGCTTCTGAAGTGTTTATCCACACTAATAGGAGGTTGCAGGTCAAATAGTCTGTTTCAATTAGGTCATCCTAATCTCTGATTTGGCTCCTTTGGTAGAATAATACTAAACTTGCCTAGTTAAAATAATGAACTTTTTGCATATGTTGGCATAGGTGTATACTGTTACAAAGCAGTTCAGTTCTTAAGCAACATTTGAAGTGTTGAATATTTCTGCATTTGCTGTTCGTTGTGTAACCAATAAAGTAAAATATACTGTGTCTGTTACAAACTGTTCTACAACATGTTTTTGATAGTTCAGCTACTGGCTAATTGACAATATCAATGGAGTCAGTCTAGAAAGTGTTTCTGACCTGCAAAACTAAGACTGCCTTGATAGGTGGCCTGTGTGTTGAGCTTTCTGGTTCTGCTTTGGTTCTCAACAGCAGTGGCTTTTCCAAATCTAGCAAGATTTTAACTTCAGTGAAACCTTAAAAAGACATGTCTACATTTGCTGCTATAGCATAATGCTGTCCAGGCAAGTAATGGAATGAGCTAAGCTCTGTTTTACAGCAAGCAGTTTGTGAAAAGAATTGTCCAGAGTGATAATTAATGGCTTGGCATATACTACCAAACACAGCACTGCAGTTCTGGGAATTGAAAAACTGCCAAGTTGGTTTTAAACAGGTGATTCTACAGGGGAAAATGAAATAACTCTTTTAAACAATTCTAAAGCTAACATTAGACTTTTGACTAAAATTCAGTCCTCTTTCATTTTGAAAAACTTACTAAGTGTGAGCATGTTTTCATTTTATCAGGAGCTTATTTTGAATTAGTAGGCATTCAAATACAAATTTATTGGAATTACTGTTTTGTCTTATTTCATCATCAAACAGAGCAACCCAAGAATCCACTGTATAGCATCCAGTGTATTTTCAAATAACTGATTTTCAAATCTTTCTCAATGCCAAGTATCCATGTTTTAACTATTGTTTTTTTCACCCTAGAAAATTATTGGAGTATTCAAACCAAAATCTGAAGAGCCTTATGGACATCTAAATCCAAAGTGGACCAAATATTTTCACAAAATTTGTTGTCCTTGCTGCTTTGGCAGAGGCTGCCTCGTTCCAAATCAGGGATACCTCTCTGAAGCTGGTGCCTATCTTGTGGATGACAAGCTGGGGCTAGGAGTTGTACCTAAAACTAAGGTAAGAGTTTGAATTATTGAACGCAAAAAATAATATATAGGGACAGATTTGGGAGACTGACAAGTTATCCCCAAGTGATCAGCTGCTGCAAGTCCACAGGCAGAGTGGTTTGGTGTAGAGATGGTGACTGGTTTTTGTTTCAGAGGATAAGTTTGAGATCTGAATTGAATCTTCTTCAGAACCACTTCAGTTTCTAACATTTTCTGGCACTATTGTGCCTCGTGTTTTGGCGAATGTGCTGGTTTGAGGCTACTCGGAATATTTGAATGAGAGAAATTAGACTGTTGGCTGTGAAAAGAAAAATAAGGTGATGTCTAAATTACTTGTTCATTCTACCGGGACATAGGAAACACAGACACAAATAAAGATAAGACAGTCTCTGCCCAGCTTTCGCCGTATTAACTCTTCTGCCTGACCCTGCATGTCTTCCAGCTAATCATTCAGCCTCTGACACCTCCTGCTGACCCTTCCAGATCACCTTGCAGGGAAAGGAGTTTCTGAGATAAGGGAGACAGTGGAAAGACCCTCTAACTATTGGGAGGGGTCTTGTATTTCTGTGTTACTTTCAACTTGCATATATTTAGTTGTAAATATCTGTAATATATTGTGTATATATATGCTTGTAAATTGTGCCAAGCTGTGAATATAAAGGTTCATTCTTTATCTTCCAGCTGAGTTTAGTCTGGGTGAACACTGGGGGAGGGGCAAGTGACACCTAGAACCACAACAGTGAAATATAAAAATTACAAAAGAGAAGCATATCAGAACTCCCTTTTTTTGTTGGAGCTATGTAAAATAGAAAATACCTTTTCATGACAGGTTTGTCTGTTGGAAATGCCTGATCTTTCCTTTTTCTTTATTTTTTTTCCTTAACAATGACCATAACATTTGCTGTAATTTATATTTGAAGCATTAATGACTTCTGACCTGTGTGTATGACTTTTATATTTCAAGGTTGTCTGGCTTGTCAGTGAGACCTTTAATTACAGTGCAATAGATCGTGCAAAGTCCAGAGGGAAAAAATATGCTTTAGAGAAAGTGCCAAAAGTTGCTAAAAAATTTAATCGAATCGGACTACCTCCTAAGGTAAGGTGAAAAAGGAGTTGTTTATTTCCTTGTTCTTCAACAAAACTTTCAAAGTATAGATAACTTCAACAGTAGAAGAAAAAAAACTCGCTTGTTGAAAACTGAGGTTTGATAAATGTGACTGTTTCTAGAGAAAATATATCCACCCTGTTACATCATACCTTCATTTGAACTACAGTGGTCTTGCTACCAGTTTGCAATCTTTCTGCTCAAGGAGCAAGAGAGTAAAATGCTCATTGCTCATTGTTCTTTTTTCTTCAGTGTCATGTTCTCATCACCTGTTTCCCCCTGCAATTTAGGCATAAGACTTCTGGTTCGTTCTTTTTTCTTAAGTGTTTTTTTTTCATTTCCTTTTCTACTGTTGTATTCTATTGTTGTTTTCATCCTACCTTCCTCTCATCTCATATGCAGTGCTCCACTGACTACAACCTCACATCTTTTGTACCTAATATGCCTTATTATATGCCCCAAATACCACCACAGTGTTCTGCTCCTAAACTTTTAAAACATAGGTTCTGTCCATCTTGAGTAATCCACTTGTGTCAGTTCCCAGCATCTTCAATCCATGTGACTCATGTTATGCAAGCTTCTATCAGCATGGTTGTTCCATGTGCTCTGTATTTATCCATGTCTCAGCACGTGTGCATCTGTCTGCATTTTACTCCTCAAATACAATTTGAATTTTGATTTTGAAGACCTTTCCTGAACCCATAGATGTGGAGCCTATGCCATTGATAATTTACTTCCTTGGACTCTTCTGTAATTTTCATGTAAAAAAGGTCTGTCTTGGAAAAAAATGGTTAATGCTGCTGTTTGCAACAATGAAACCTACAAGTGTTTAAGAGAAGGAATGGTTTCCTCCTGTAATTTTTAGTGAGTTTCAGAAAAAAAAACACTTGGCTCAGTAGTTCATAAGAAAAATAATATTTTATTTATTTTAATTTGTTTCACCTATTGCTCCTAGTACTCAGTGTCCATTTATATTGAGTTGCCTGAATATATCTTATTGTGGTAAATGCCCTGAGTGCTTAAATATTTAAAACCAATACAAACAAAAAACCCAAGCAAACAGAAATCCCCCAAACAGTAAAACCAACCCCAAACAACCTCCCCCACCCTCCCAAAGAAAAGAGCAATGAAATCCCCATGAAAAAAAGTGGTGATTGGAGTCCTACTTTTTTTTTCCTCCACAATTTAGAAATTAAAGCTCAATAGGTTTTTGTTGTTGTTGGGTTTTCTGTGTGTCGTGCTTCCTGTGTTCTGAACTTTGAAAGTATATGATCAGGTTTTCTGTTTAAGATTAGTTAAGTGACCCACCTAGGTACATTTTCCAAATGCAGTTTCTTGTTATTTCAGGTTGGCTCCTTCCAGCTATTTGTTGAAGGATATAGGGAAGCTGACTACTGGCTCAGGAAGTTTGAAACTGATCCTTTACCTGAGAACACAAGGAAAGAATTTCAGATGCAGTTTGAAAGATTGGTTATCTTGGATTATGTCATCAGAAATACAGGTATTTGTTAGTGTGGCTTGGTATCTGTCTGCCTTTGTAAAGCAGGAAGGGTAAGCAAGGCTGGCTGAAAGCTGCTCTTGAAGTGTTCTAATGCATTTTGGATATTTTGCTCACAATTGAAGGGCCAGAATGGTTCATTTTAAACTTTAAAAAAATTACTTTGGATTCAAACATTAAATATTGCAATATGACAGGAACCATAAGAGAAGCCATGACTACCATTTCTGTTACAATAAGCTGGAGCCAAAACCAGTACAGTGAGATTTGTTGCCTGAAGTACAACTGTGATGCCTGTCTCAGCTCTCCTGCATTTTTGTTTCTTTCACTTGGAAGCTGGAATTCTTCTGTTGGCTATGTAGGTAATTGATTTCCTGAAGAATCCAAAGACAGGGTTACATTTCAAGTATTTCCTTTGCTGTGTTGTCAGGGGTTGACATCTTTATTCTTCT
The DNA here is from genome assembly GCF_015220805.1 of Pogoniulus pusillus. NCBI lineage: Eukaryota > Metazoa > Chordata > Aves > Piciformes > Lybiidae > Pogoniulus > Pogoniulus pusillus. Next base: position 18,352,545 of record NC_087274.1, on the reverse strand, counting down.
GACACACTGTCGTTCATTTTGCCTTTCTTTAATTCACTTACTAGAAAAGAACTCAGCTAACTTGTACCTCTAAAGTTTTTAGAAGCAAGCTAAAGAAAGAGAGTTTCCTAAGAACATAAAGCTTTCTAGCTTCTGCTGTGGTCTGCCAGTGTTGTCAAAGAGAACCCAGCTTTTCCGAACAGTTACTGTGTCCTGTGATGTCCTTACAACTGTAAGGAAACTACTCTGAATGCACACCCTCATTATGTGGTGACTTTTTAACCTACATCTAATCATAACAGAATATGGAAATCTTCTGTGGGATATTTAACTTAAAGGAGCACCTTAAGATGACAGAAGGTCCTGCAAATCCATACACTCATCCTCTGTCTGAAAGACCTTGTCAAAGCTTTCAATGCCTCAACTTTGAACAGTGTGCACATTTTCAGCTTCAGAAAGGCAATTCATTTGTGTTCACACTGTGTAATTTTGAAGTGTCTGCTCCTTTTCCCATCAGCATTAAAGCAAACTTAAGAATTTAGTCATTTTGGTTGCTGATTGATTTGGTTTGGTTTTTGTTGTGTTTTTCTCTAGTTAAAAATGCACACTACACTCAATCTTTCTTCAGAAAGCTTTAAATTGCTTGGTATTTTGCTGTGTAGTCAGGGAAGCTGAAGCTGTATTGTGTGCTTAAGAACACTTAGTACAGTTTTGGTCTTTCCAATAAATCAGTTGTTTGGTACATTTCAGTAAAGCTAAAACGTGTGGTAGAAAAAGCTTTTTGAACAGTTTTGCCTGACTCCTTTGGTAGACTGCCTGTTTAGAATACTAGTTATTGTGTATCACTTTTAGATGATGATTTCTCTATAAGTAACATGTTGTGAAACATGCTTTTTCCTCTTTCAAGACAGAGGTAATGACAACTGGTTAGTCAGATATGAAAAAGCAGATGAAGGACTTGATCTGGCAGATAAGGTAAGAAGATGGTACTCTGAAACTTAAATTCTTTCAGTTGTTAGTTTCATAACTTGGTCTTGCAGGGGTTGATGTGCATAGCTTTAATCCTGGAGCATGGACTCAAGAAAAATGATAATTGCAAATTGTTCTAGGCAAAATGAATGGATAAACTCTTTGGATTAAATTTAATATGGATAGAACAGAGCTGGAAGTAATTTTTACTGTTTTGTTTTGTTCTTCTCTACTAGCCTGAGCAAAAATAAAAGTACCTACTGCTGCTCAAGCACATTTCTTCAGCTACTTATGTGCTCTACTTATCTTGTATTTGGGGGAAGGGCTTCTTTGCAATGGTGATAGAGTAGGAATTATACATGCTGGAGTTTATTTGAATACTCCTTTATCTAGCCTTAAGTTTTAAGCAGTGAAGCTAAGAAGAATGTTACTTAGTATTTTTAATGTATTTCACTGTTGCTGCAATCACAGAAGCATAACTTATTTTTAAAATACTTCTTTCATAGGACAGCCAATGGACCATTAGCAAAGAATCTACAATTAAAATTGCTGCAATTGACAATGGTTTAGCATTTCCTTTTAAGCATCCTGATGAGTGGAGAGCATGTAGGTATTACATTCTTCGCTTCCCTTTCCTTATGGAGATTAATTCCCAGATAACTCTTTTGGGTGGTAGTAGTAAGAAACTAAGAAATTGTCACTGTAGTTATGTATGGAATCTTTACATAAGGTACTTTTCTTCAGGACATTAGCAACAAATGCTGCTTTGCAGTGGCATTTGTGATTTAATCCTTGTTCATATTATGTAGGTTCTATTTTTGTTCATGTTTCAAAGGTATAAACCTTTGAACAATATTAATACATGATAGTCATAAACATACTACTGTATGTAAACTGACTGATGGTGGAGTTGGAAAAATGCAGCAACATGTTTCTGATGTGTGTGCTCTTGAAAAACATGATGGGAAATTACTTGAGTAATATGGAGACACAAGTTGTCTCTAATGACTAAACTTGTTTCACAGTGGAACTCTGCTCTAGATGAACAAGTAGCCAAGTTACATGTTATCTTTACTTGTTCTCACCTTTAGCTTACTTTATATCTTTAGTATTTTTGAGCAGACTGAAAATTGATTGTATTGTTAAAGCTAGATTGCTTTGACTCCCTGTAGTTTAGAGGGAAGTGCCCAGCAGGGTTTACAATTACTTCTTCTGTGGACTATTAGCCAATCAAGTAATTACAGCAATCAAGTGTGGGTAAGCGTAGCTGTCCAGGCTACACCCCACCCACTCTGTGCAGTCTCTGTAGTTTGATACTGTAGTTTGTTACTGTCTTACTTCCCTCTTGGCTACAGTGACTTGTACAGCTGTTCTGGAGACATGGCAGTTACTGCTTTTTAGTTCCTCTTTTCCTTGAGCATAAAAATTAATAAACTTGGATGGTCCTTTAGAATTCTTTGGCAGCTGGACAAATGCATAACAATTCCATGAAGGTAAACTTGTAGCATAACATTCAAAGTCGCAGATCTTGATAGGTAGATCATATTTTTGTGATGACTGGAGCTGGTGGATCATGAAGGATAACTTCTGCAAAGCCAGAGAACAGCCTTCCCCAAAAAAGGCACTGAGTTGGTTCAGCATGGATGAACAGGGAGCTCCAGGCTGAACTGGGATGACTGTTTAATAGCAATTATGTGAGAAATACTTTTCTTAGCACATTTAGGGAACAACTTCTTAATAAGCTAAGAATTTTACTAGAAAAAAAAGCAGCTAGTTTCTCGTCCTCAGTACGAGTCAAACACTTGAAAGATCTGCAGCCATTATTTTACTCAAATGAAACTGAGGTTTCTATTAAATATTGATTACATAAAATACATTTTCACTATCTGAAAGTAAAGGCTACATGGCTGTAAAGCTGCTTTTTGTAACCATAGACAGATGAGTTGTCTAGGGTAACAATGTAGTGAAAATGAGTCTGTGACTGAGAACTTCCAGTAGGCAGGAGAGTACAGTATCAGTGCCAAGCACTGGAGAATTTCATTCTCCCCTGTTGTTAACCACCTCACCTCGAGCACTGTGTGCAGTTCTGGACTCCTCAGTTCAAGAAAGATATTGAGGAACGAGTCCTGAGGAGAGCAATGAGACTGGGGAAGGGATTGGAGGGGAAGGCTGATGAGGAGAGGCTGAGGGAGCTGGGGGTGTTTAGCCTGGAGAAGAGGAGACTTGAGGAGGGACTTTATCACACTCTACAACTGCCTGAAGGGAAGCTGTAGTAAGGTGAGGGTCAGGCTCTTCTCCCAGGCAACTTGTGACAAGACGAGAGGGCATGGCCTGAAGCTGCACCGGGGAGGTTTAGATTGGATATTAGTTAGCACTTCCTCATGGAAAAGAATTTAGACGCTGGAATGAACTGCCCAGGAAGGTGGTGGAGTCGCCGTCCCTGAAGGAAAAATTGGATGGGGCACTTAGTGGCAATGTCTGGTTGATGTGTTGGTGTTAGGTCATAGGATGGACCTGATAATCTCAGAGACCTGTTCTAGCCTCAGTAATTGTGATTAATTGTGCTGCTGTTCTGCACTAGATCCCTTCCACTGGGCTTGGCTTCCTCAAGCAAAAGTTCCTTTCTCTCAGGAAATCAGAGACCTAGTTCTTCCTCGCGTTTCTGACATGAACTTTGTACAGGACCTCTGTGAAGATCTTTATGAACTGTTCAAGGTGAGCTTAGTGCTTCTTTGAGCATTGTTGAAATCACCAATACCTGTGATGGAACAGTTTGGTGATATTTTGCTTTGTGCAAATTTAACTTTTGTATACTGTGATACTTTGGCATGGTAGAACTACATTAGCATGGTAGAAAAGGTGTGTGTAATTAAAAGGAAACAGTAATGTGGCTAATTGATAGTAGTCAACTCATCTGAAAACATAATTGCCTCTTACATACTGAGTTTTGTATAATCAATTAAAGCTAATTAACAGTTATAGCTCAAATCTGTAAAAAATCCACTTAACATACCTATGTGGTGTGGCTATGCTTAAGATAAACTGTAGCAACCACAAGAAATCATCTATTTAGTGTTACTTAAAGGCCCTTCATACCGTTCATGGACTTAATTTTGCACACACCTATGTGAATCTGATGCTGAAATCTTTACCATGTTTAAAGTAAATCAAGCTCCTGTAATTATCATAATATTGGTAAACTTGACTGTATTGTAAAACTGATGAAGTTGTGCTAAATGTATAGCTAAAAAATAGCTCGTTTCCCATAATAACTTTGGTTTCTTTATTAAAGACTGATAAAGGATTTGACAAGGCTACGTTTGAAAGCCAAATGTCTGTCATGAGAGGGCAGGTAAGACTGCTTCATTTTTTTTCTGTTTAATATTGTTATTTCTCAACTGGTTTCTTTGGGTTGTTTTTAGAGCTATGAAACTTAATTCCTGTTGAATTGAAAGAAGATTGGAGCATTTTTGTCTAAGAAAGCTGTGTTTCTTTCTGGAGTTTGTTCTTATTTGCATGTAGATGAGACAGCAGAAAGTGTATATACTGATTTTTTTTTTAATTGCTTTCGTAGATTTTTCTTCTTACTGGGTTTTGTTGGGGGCAGGGGAGCACTTAATACTGTATGTATTTAAATGGTATTTAAAAAATGAAACGTTGGAGAAGAGTCATAAACTGGGATGGAAATTTTAGTAGGTAATTTGATTATGTTATTAAAATAAATGTGAGTATACTGGAGGGTTAACTCGATTATTGAATTGCCTCTCATAATAAACCAATAATAGGTAGAAACATTTCTTCATCCTAGCAGATGTCAGAACAGTGCTTGGAACTAGTCCAACAATTTTTGGATGAGAAATTTAATGGCAATTAAGTGTTGGGGATTTTTTTTAAACATGGAAATGAGAAGAGTTGCTGTTCTAAGATGTAAGACTGACGTGATGTACTGAGAACAAATTTAGTTCATTGTAAGCATGAAACAGTGATTTGTGAATATGTAAGGAAATTAGGCTGCATAACTTGTTTCATTTGCCCTGAATTTATTTGAACTGACTTATCTGTGTTCATAAATTCAACATTCATAAATTCAACATGAAAAGTTTAAAGTCAGACATTCACAATGCCTGTGGAGTTTCCCATATCCAGAAGTACCTTGCATAAGACCTTGGCTCCCCTTAGTCAAACATAGTCCCAGTTAACCTTAGTTGTGCAGTGAGCTGAATGTGGATCCTAGCACTGGGTTTCATTTGGATTAGTAGTATGGCTTCATATATCCTCATCTGAAAAGGATTTGTACCTAAACTCCTAGTAGATCCCATATTAAATAATTATTGATTGACTTTTATTTTGTGTGAGTGGGAGCTCCCACCTGTGGGAGTGTTTGAGTCTGTGGAAGTGTTACTTTGTTTTAGTTTTTATTTAAATGTATTTTTATTTTAATTCTTATTTTATTGAAAGTGCAGTAGTCTTGAGAGGTGTTAAATTTTTTAATTCTCTTAAATTTTGGTTTCCAACATTTTCCAAATATCCAGAGAGGATTGCATGAAACAAAGTAAAGAACCAAAGTGTAGTCAGACAGCAGTAGGATGTCATAATGTTAGCAAATAGTATCTTTCTATTTGCAGTAGAGTATCTTTTAGAAGTATTTTATTTGACAGCACAGTCATTCAGAAAATTGATGTAAGAATGGCATTTAAATTTATCAGGATGTTAAGCACGGCTTTATTTTGTGCCCTCACCTTATCTGCTTTTACTTTTTTTAGATCCTAAATCTTACTCAGGCATTAAAGGATGAGAAGAGTCCCATTCAGCTTGTTCAGATGCCGCGGGTGATTGTGGAGCGAAGCAGCACAGGAAGTCAGGGTCGAATTGTTCACCTGAGTAATGCATTCACACAGACCTTTCATAGCAGGAAGCCTTTCTTTTCCTCCTGGTAACAACAAAAACACGTGGGAAGAATAAGTTTCTCATAACTTCTGTGTAAAGGCTCCTCAGTTACATAGGTTTGCTGTATACTGAGAGCTGACTGCCAACACCTCAGAACTTAAATTCTAAAGACTGAAGAAATTCCTTCTGAATGTACTAAAAGTTTACCATTTTTGTGTTGAAACAGTTAAATCCTTATGTCAGGGAATGAGAAGAACTTATCCATATTGTATTTTTATAGGCTAAATTAGTGTATTCTGAATAATACTATGAATAAGGGAAGATATGTGCTGAAGACCTACTTTTGAATACAACAGGAATTCTTTTTGTTTAATATAAGTGTGAGAGCCTACTCACTATCACTTTCCTTTTATATTGTCTTTTAAAAAGAAAAAGTGCAGAATGTAAATCTTTGATTGTGAAAATGCTTTTCCTTGGAATTTCTTCCTGCTGTTTTAAGCTGTTTGTAGATTTTTTTCATATGCTAGTTACTTGAAAAGTCATGCACTAAAGAAAAAAAAAGAATCACTCTATCCTTGATAAACATGTGAAAGAAAAAGGAGAAGGGAAAAATACTCCACATAGTTTTAGGATGGTTTTTTTTTGCACATTGGGACCAAAACCAGCTAAATAGTTGGATTACATCAAAATTCAACCCGGGTGAGTATGCGCAGTTCCTACGGTGGCAAGATGAACTGAGTGTACGTTTCAGAGGTTGAAATTTCACCTGTAGCTTTTAGAACTTGTGTGTTTAAACACAGGTGTGGGAAATTGTGATATTTCTTTATAGATGCGTCACAGTGAAAGAACTGCGTCAGGTTCTTAGGAGGGTTTTTTTGCCATATGTGTTCATCAGTAGTCACCAAAGTGGTTCTGCACTATTAATGACAGAAGCACTACTGTCTTCATCACAAAGCCAGCCTGCCTTCTAAATTTCTATCTAAACACACCATTATTTATTTATTTTGGGGAGGGACTGGAATAAAGCAAGATTGTAATACACAGAGCACAGTGATTTCTTATTGTGCCCTTGACAGTGTCATGCTCATCTGCCACTTGCCCTTTGGATTTCTGTTTTAAGTTACGTGATTTAAGACTTGATGTTCATGTTTCTAGGTCCGTGGCTTATGTAATACAGTAAATATTTTTTGGTAATTTTCTGGACAGTTAAGACTGGAAATGGGAGAAAAACTGCTGCTTTTATGAAACCTTCAGTATTTCAGACATCGCTGTATTTTGTAATTCTAAGCAATACTGTTGAACTCAAAAAATAATAAAATGCTTGTATTTTATATAATTTTGAGTGGATGTAAATACTCATGTAGCTTGTCAGCAATTCATATAATTAACTGAAACGTTTAAGCCTTAAATGTAAAATTTCACTGTATGGTGGAGTTCAAAATACAATTGAGATGACCACCTTTATATATTTCCCATGATTGTTTTTATCCAGACAGTTTATTACAAAATTAAAGATGGTGTTTATGTACCAGACACGCCTCCTGAAGAGAATAAATGTCCTTGTCTCAAACGCAAGAGGTTTAGGTTCGGATGTCTCATTCGTTCAGCCGTCAGGCGTTTCCGCTCTGCTGCATCCCTGCCTCTGCCGTGGACCAAAAGCCTCTCTCTCAGCCGTTGCGCTGTCGCTCCGCTAGAGGGCGCTGCAGCGCTGCTGTTCCGGTCGCGCTTCGCTCTGGCCGTGCTGCCGGGCGGGCAGTGAGGGCTGTCGGGAAGGAGACTGTGTCATGGCGGGCAGCGGCGCGGCTGGCGCTGAGGCCTTGTGCGGTCCGGCTGCCGGCGGGCTGGCCCTGCTCGGCCTGGTGCCCAGCGCTCCCAGCTGCCCGCACGGTGAGTCGGGCGGCGAGAAGGCTGCCTGGGTGGGATGGGAGTGCGAGGCTGGGCGGGGCACACATGGCGCTGACTGAGGTGGCCCCGGCTCCCGGTGGGTCGAGGCTTGACACCTCTCTGAATGTCTCTGTTTCTCAGCCTCAGCTGTTTTCCACACCGAGAGATTACGTTTTACAGCGGGCGTTGTTAATGCTCTATTCTAGGAGTTTGGCACTTGCGGTGGAGGCGTTAAAGCAAGGGTGTTGGTGTTCCATGTGGCATCGCATAATGGCATTAAAGCAAGGGTGTTGGTGTTCCATGTGGCATCGCATAATGGCATTAAAGCAAGGGTGTTGGTGTTCCATGTGGCATCGCATAATGGCATTAAAGCAAGGGTGTTGGTGTTCCATGTGGCATCGCATAATGGCATTAAAGCAATGGTGTTGGTGTTCCATGTGGCATCGCATAATGACCTTTGTTCTTTAGGTCCTGCCCTCCTCTTTGTAAAGACCAGCCAAGGAAAAGAGGAAGGAAGGAGATTTTATGCTTGTTCAGCTTGTAGAGATAGAAAAGATTGCAGCTTTTTCCAGTGGGAAGATGAAAAGGTAAGAGAGCACCACTTAATACTGGTATTGAGTGATATCTTAGAATGGTTCAGCTTGGAAGGGACCTCAAAGATCATCCAGTTCCAACCTCTGCCACAGGCAGGGACACCTCCCACTAGAACAGGTTGCTCAAGGCCTCATCCAACATGGCCTTGAACACCTCCAGGGAGGGAGCATCCACAGCCTCCCTGGGCAACCTCTGCTAGTGTCTCACCACCTTCACTGGAAAGAACTTCCCTAACATCCAGTCTAAATCTCCCCCTGCCAGTTGAAACCTATCACTCCTCGTGCCTCATACTCCAAGACCTTACAGATAGTTTCTCCCTAGCCCTTCTGTAAGCCCCCCTCAGATACCGGAAGGCTACAAGGTCTCCATGAAGCTTTCTCTTCTCCTGTCTGAAAAGCCACACTCTCATAGCCTGTCATCATAGCAGAGCTGCTGCAGCCCTCTGAGCATCTTTGTGGCCTCCTCTGGACTCTCTCTGCCGGTTCTATGTCCTTCTTGTGTTAGGCATCCCAGAACTGCACACACTACTCCAGGTGGGGTCTCAGAGAGCAGAGTAAAGGGGCAGAATCCCCTCCCTTGCCCTGCTGCCCACGGTGCTCTTGCTATAGCCCAGCACACAGTTTGTGTCTGTGCTGTGTGCATGCTGCTGGCTTATGTTGAGCTTTTCATCAACGAAGACCACTAGGTCCTTTTCCTCAGGGCTTCTCTCCAGGCATTCGCCATCTAGCCTGGTTTTGTGCTTGAGATACCTGTTTGGTTTCTAATTTCCCATGCACATGAATTTTACAGGTGTCAGAAACTAGGCTTGCAGCACGTGAAGAATATAACAGAACCCATCAGCCTTCTCGTACACACAGACAGAATGTGGAAAGGTATTTTTATGTCTCAAGTAAAAATTAAGTCACACAAGTTTAGGCACTCTGAATGTAGAGATCACATTTCAGGATTCTTTAAAATGTGGAAATGTGCCAGAAAGATTTGGAAAAATACAAACTGTCTGCATGAAATATGTAATTGGAGCATGGTGTTTCCAAACCGGAACCTGTATCTTTCCTTTTTTAAGTATGTATGGCTGTTTACATTAATTCTCATAATATGCTAACAATAAGTCTGTAGCATCACAGTGTGCAAAAAGTAACAGCCTTATTAACACGGAAAAGAAGCAGAAGCAACATAGTAGCAAATTATGTCTGAGTTTGCCTATAAACACACAGGAGTCCTTCCAGGTGGGAGTATGGGTTCTTCACCCTGTAATGTAGTTATTTTACAGCGATTCCAAATATGTTTGGCCAGTCTATTATATGCACCTCAAAGTGTGCTTTGAGTATTCTTTTTCATAAGTATTATCTCATACAGTTAGGTACTGGAGTTTTCCAAAGAGCAGCTTAAACTACCTTGCCTGTGTAAATGTCTGAACTCAAAAAAACAAAATCCTTTTTGTAACTCCCCTTCACATCTTTTATAGAAGTCTTTTCAGTTTGGTCCCTGTTGTTGCTTGTGTTTAAAGGTACAAGAATTTTGTTCTGTTGCCATTAGCAAAGAGGAGGTTTTGCCAGGAGTGCCAGCAACTGCTATTGCCAGATGAATGGGGAAAACACTCAAACCACCAGCTGCTTTGTGATATCTCCACTGCCCAGTTACAAAGTCCCAGCCAACTTTTGTATCCACTGGAGAATAAAAAAACAAATGCACAGTATTTATTTGCAGACAGGAGTTGCCAGTTCCTCTTGGATCTTATTGTTGATTTAGGATTCAGACGAGTGCTCTCTGTTGGGACACCCAGGTGAGAACGGTTACACTTTCAGTAGACAATTGCTGCTCTTCTAAATCATATTTCTGTCTCAAAATTGTGCAGCTTACTAATGTTTAAGAAACCAGTGGTTTTTTTCACAGTAAGAACTTCACCATGCTTTAACTGAGTGAAATTACCCAATTCTCTAGTGAAGTCTTGAGTTGAGCTTATATGATACAGGAGAGGAATGTAGCTGTATTGCATGTAGCACACTTGCTTTAAGTGTCCTGTTTTGTTTCTTGCTCTGACAATGAGTTTCTTTGGGAGCTTTTTGTTCATTTCATCTTTCAAGTCTAACACAAGTTTCTAACTTTAAATATTGACCGAACAAAATCGTCCAAATTTGGATTACTCCATTTTCTCTATCTTTTTGGTTTTAGGTTTAGTAAAGTGCCAGGCATTCTTGTCTTGCCAAGATAATTTTCTGAAGACAGTGATTATCTGTTAAATTTCTTTGCTCCAATTATACTTCAGGCTTCATGAAATGATCCAGTCAAAAGCATCAAAAGAAGAAGATTTCGGGGTTAGAAGCCTTCTCCTAGATATTGATTTCAGGTAGATTGTAACAAAACAAATGTTTCTCTCTCTGAGGAATATGTACAAATATTTGTGTGCTTACTGCTTTAAAAGATAAGCTCATGGTTGTTTTCCCTTTCCTGACTTTGCATCTCTGTTCCTCCACACATACACAAGTGATAAGCACTTCATGAAAAAAGTAATAGTACTTCATAATTCTCAGTGTTGATTTGTGCAGTCAAAACCCAAACAAACTTCTTAAGGCCTTGTTTTCACTGTAGATGCCCCTTAGGGCAGGCTATAAATTATTTATATATTAAAAATTATTTTGCAGGTATTCACAGTTTTATACAGAGGATGAATTCTGTCACTACAACATGTTTAATCATTACTTTTTTGCTGGAGAGGTAAGACCAAATAGTTCTTCTGTGTATTGTAAAGAAATGGAGCTGTTCAAGGCAAGATTGGACGTGGCACTTGGTGCCATGGTCTAGCCTTGAGCTCTGTGGTAAAGGGTTGGACTTGATGATCTGTGAGGTCTCTTCCAACCCTGATGATACTGTGATACTGTGTGAAATGCATGTTGTTGATGCAGCGTTTTGTAAGAAAGTCATGGCCAGTCTCATAGAAGACATTTATCATGAGATAAAAATGGTCAGTGGTACTGGAAATAAGAATAAAGAAAAACAGTAATTCTCTTCCACTTGATTTAAAGATAACATGGCCTATTAAAATCTTGCTAGCTAATGTTACTGCTGCTTTTATTAAAATGACAGCTTGGTGTTTGGTAATTGCTTTCAAGTCTTAGCCCTGTTCTTGAGTTGCTACAGCAGAATTAGTTGTTTTAGTCCCAGCCTTTACTTTGCTTTCTTGCTATGAATAAAATATATTTTCCAAGACAATTACCCTTAGGAAGAAGACTATCCTAGGAAGTTTGAACTGCAGCTCTGATGCATTATCTCTAACTGAATGGGGCACCTGTTTCGTTGCTTGAAATCTAGTTGGTTGGGTTTTTTCTAATGCTGTGCAAGAAGAAAAGTTGATATTTCTGAAATATTTCAGAGACAAGGTTGTAGTTTTTGAATCTGTATTTCTGGAAATTAACCTCTGGTTCTTACAGGCTGCACGTGAAACTTGCAGGAAATTCTTGTGTCAAGAGGATGGTGAAAGGGTCATCATGGTAACTGATCCTCCTTTTGGAGGTTTAGTGGAGGCACTGGCTTCTAGCTTTAAAAGGCTGATGGCAATGTGGCAGGACACAGAAAAAGAAGGTATTTATTGCAACCAGATAGATGTTGAGTTGTAACATCACTGTGAGAAAAAGCACCTATTTAAAAGTCTAATTCTAGACGCTTACTGAATGTGAACACACTCATGCTACAGTTTTTAAAGACAAGCTACAAGCTACAAGTTATATAGCTACTCTCCTGATACTCCAATAGTGTTCAGTTCTTTAAATCTCTCTTAAAAAATATTTATGTTTGTTTTTATAAATTTGCTTCAAATTAAAAAGGACTTTAAAGGTATGGAAGAATAAACTACCAGGCTAATAGCACTTCTTACCAACTTAGGCGGGTGACGAGAGTTTCTCCTTGAGCTGCCCAGGGAAGTGTTGGAGTCACTGACCTTGGATGTATTTAAGAGTCATTTGGATGTGGTGCTTAAGGCTATGGTTTAAGGTGAATTTTGTAGAGCAGTGTAATAGGTTGATCTTGGTGATTATAAATCAAGTACTAATAAACCTAGCTTTGTTGCTTAAAGTAATTAGTTGTTATTTCTAGCATGGCATACATATCTTGATGTATCCAGAACTGTTTGCTGCAAATTTTCTATACTTCTTTTACCTTGTTTTACTTTAATGTACATCTAAATCTTTTCATTCCTAGATCCTGTCAGCCAAGAGATGCCCATGTTCTGGATATTTCCATACTTCTTTGAGTCTCGTATTCTTGAATTTTTCCCAAGCTTCACTATGATGGATTACCAGGTATGAGTGAACCCAGTGAATCTGTTACATGTCAGTTGTGGGACTATGAAACAGTGATTTGGCATCAGTATCGTATCTGTTCTAGGAGTTGTTAAGGAATGTGCGTATCAGTGACTTTGGAGAGCTCAATCAGGGGCATTCATGGTGTTGAAATTTTATGTTCTCATATAACAACTCTGTGTAAAGTTTGACATGGAAGCAAGGTATTTGTATCTTCTAGAATGGAGATTTGGGAAAGAAAATTTGCTCCTGCTCAGAGATGAGAGGTAGGGAAGTTTGTTGGTCATGAGGCCAACAGGCCAAGAGAAGTCAAGAGAGGCCTAGAGGTCTTGGGCTCTCTTGCCTGCCAGTGGCAGCAGTGTGCTCTTGTGACCCGGCAGGCCAAATAGGTTCCTGGGGTGCATTAAGAAGAGTGTGTCCAGCAAATCAAGAGAGGTTCTTCTCTCCCTCTACTCTGCCCTGGTGAGGCCTCAACTTGAGTACTGCATGCAGTTTGGGGATCCCCAGTTTAGGAGAGACAGGGACTCTGCAGAGGGCCAAGAGGATGATTAAGGGACTGGAGCACTGCCTTATGAGGAGAGGCTGAGGGAGCTGGGGCTTTTTAGTCCGGAGAAGACTGAGAGGGGATCTAATAAATGTTTCTAAGTAACTGAGGGCTGGGGGTCAGGAGAGGAGGGACAGGCTCTGCTCACTTGCTCCCTGCAATAGGACAAGGAGCAGTGGATGGAAGCTGCAGCACAGGAGGTTCCAGCTCAACACAAGGGGGAACTTCTTTCCTGTAAGGGTCCCAGAGCACTGGCACAGGCTCCCCAGAGAGGTTGTGGAGTTGTCTCCTCTGGAGCCTTTCAAGGCCTGTTTGGATGTGTTCCTGTGTGACCTGAGCTAGATTGTATGGTCCTGCTGTGGCAGGGGGGTTGGACTTGCTGAACTCTTTGGGTCCCTTCTAACCCCTGACATCCTGTGAGCCTGTGAGTTTTGCGACAAGTCTCTGAAGGCAATGCTGGAAAAAGCTGTACTGATTGGATTTGCACCTTGGTAATTATTCTGAGACAGATTAAGATGTACATCAGCTCTTGTACTTCCAGACAGACCAAATGGTATAGTTCATTTTTGTTCTTAGTGGGTTGCTCTTTTGCTGAGTAACTGCAATATTATCTTGGATATCCCATACAAAACAGCACAAAGGCATAAGCAGAGTAAGATCACGGTGCATTAGAAACTGAATTTCTTCAGTCTAGCCTTGTGCTATGGTTGCACAAGCTTAAAAATAAATGAGACAATACACTTGCTGTAGAATTTGTAATCTAATTAGGGGTTAGTCTATAGAGAAATTCTTACAAGGCCACATGTAATAAATATGTAAATCGTTCTGCATGTGCTTAGCATTCAATTTAAGACTCCTTTTGCCTGATGTTATTTTTCTAGGTAGACTATGATAATCATGCACTTTATAAGCACGGCAAGACAGGTCGTAGACAGTCTCCTGTCCGTATCTTCACCAACCTCACCCCAAGGATGATTGTGCTTCCTGTAGAAGAGGGTTATAGGTAAGATGTGTTAGCACTCGCATGACTGAAAGTCTGTCCTTGATTATGGCATAAGGTTTCTAAAGCACACTAGGATGGTGCTGGTCAGTATTGTCATGCCTCACTCTTGGATGCTCGGCTCAGGAGTGCATCTCTTTTTCTCATTCTGAGGTCACATGTTTTATGATGTCTGTTTAGGAGAGCTGGATAACTTAAAAGCAGATTGCATTTTCCAGTGTGAAATTGCGGGATACCTTAGCTTGTCTGCGTGCCTGATAATCAGCTTGGCTGAGACAGTTGATAAAACAAACACTAAGAGAAGTATCAAGACCAAAGAATCAGAATCACAGAAACATCAAGGTTGGAAAAGACCTCAGGATCACTAAGTCCAACCTATAACCGTACTCTACAAGAGTGAATTTGGCTTAACTCACTGCTGATAGTGTTACTAATTTCAATTCAGGCACCTGAACTTTACTATTTGGGAGTACCAACTAAAGGATTATGAAGCTTTGGGCCTAAGTGGCGATTTTATGTGTCAAAAACAATTTAGCAAAGTGTTTTTGCAGTCCTTACATTGTTGAGTTTGTATGAAACCCATTTCTCTTGCTGTGTGAACAAATAGTGAACCAGTACAACTGTATTTTTTTTCTCCAGGTTTTGCACTATATGCCAGCGTTACGTTAGCTCTGGTAACCAGCACTGTGAGATATGCAACTCCTGTACATCAAAAGTAAGCATCCTGACTGCTTTCTGCATGACAATTTTAGCAATAGTCAAAAAATAATTCTTGGTAACTATTTGCTCTGGTAAAAACTTATTCTGATACTGCTTTCCTTGGGAAACTCCAAACAGTTCTGTTTTGTGGACTTATTGTTATAACTTCAAAGGACACAATTCATAATCCACTGGGAATTAATTTATCTTTCCTAGATTTCTGTGTTGGACAAAGGATGAGAAAAGTTTACTACTTAGCACTTACATTCATATCTCCTTCATCAGAGGTCTCTTGACACAGACATTTGTTGTATTTCAAAGTTGTAGAACTTGCTAGTTTCAAAATACAGTCATTTTGTCGCAGCTGTCACAGATTCTCAGGACTCCTGTTTCTAAGTTTCTCTTGTTCCTACAGAGGACCTGTTTCTGTAAATAATCAGTACCATACATCACTACTTCAGTATCAAGATCTAACTGATGGGCTTCTTTAAAACAAGCAAACAATGCCATGTTTTCATCTTTTGTAGGATGGAAGACGATGGAAACATTGCTTTCTTTGCAAAAAATGTGTAAAACCCTGTAAGTACAGAAAGAGACTTCTGGAAATAAAAGAGCACTTATTGTTTAAGGCATAGTCAAAAAAAAAATGAAATTACAAACCAGAAGAGAAAATATTTCATCAAACAGCGTCAAGTTGTGCCAGGGGAGGTATAGGCTGAATGTTAGGAAGAAGTTCTTCACATAGAGAGTGATTTGGCATTGGAATGGGCTGCCTAGGGAGGTGGTGGGGTAGCCATCCCTGGAGGTATTGAAGAAAAGACTGGATGAGGCACTTGGTGCCATGGTCTAGTTGACTGGATAGGGCTGGGTGCTAGGTTGGAATGGATGATCTTGGAAGTCTCTTCCAACCTGGTTGATTCTATGATTCTAAAGGAATAAAATGTAATCATTCAGAAGGCACAAAGTACAGGGAAAAAAAATCAGTTTCACAGGAATTGTCATTTGATAATTGCAGTACGTGATAACTTCTCAAGTCACTTTAAATCCCAGGAAGACTTGACTATTTTGATTTGTCACATAAGTGTTTTCTGATTTTGGTAAACTTTTTTCATTAGCATAACATTTAAAAAGTAAAATTAGGCAGTAACTAAAATGTTTGAGGCATGATTGAAGTATGGTTCATACACACAGGCAGTTGTGTTTGTATCTTGTGTTTAAATAGATGAAGCAATTCTTTTTGTTATTAATACAGAAATCACCATTTTTAAGTCCCTTTTAATATCTAGACTGTTCTTCATCTTAAGATCAGCGAACTTAATATATAATATAGTGATCTTCTATGGTAATTTAGTAGTTCTAATGGTAAAATAATTTAGTTCTGTTGAAACAGTTGCACAGTTGCCTGGCTGCCTTGTGATAAGAGACCAGAAATGTGACTTAAACCCACCTCTGCAAAACTAAACCAAAATTAAACCCCAGGTGATACAGCCTGTGTGTAAAACAGATTCAGAATGGTCATTGTAGACCCATTCAGGATCACAATTCATCTTCTTTATTTTGCAGCTTGGTTTCACTGTAACAACTGCAACTGCTGTGCTCTCCCAACCCATGCTTGTGAGAAGGCTGCTGCTGCTGGCTGTTTTGTTTGTGGCCAGGCAGGTCACAAACGCAGTACTTGTCCCAGTCTCTCCTGCAGCAGAACAGCTTGCCAGTAAGTGTGATACTGCACTAATAATGATGAAAGATACCTTTCAAATGAGAATGGATCTTATTTCATGGAAACATATGAGATAGAGATGATTTTTGGCTTTGATTGGTGTTGTCAGCCATCACTATTGCTGACTTGCTGTGGTGTGTGTATACTGAAGGAAGGAAGGATGTGACAGCAACCAGGCAAGTCACTCACTGTGGCTCCCTGTTCCTTAGCTATGGCTTTTCTTTCAAGTTTGGTTTATATGAACCTTGGATTTGTTGAGTGGTACATGGGATAACTGTCAAGGAGATTCATAATTAACAAAACACATTTTGTGATGGTTTGGGAGTTATCTGCCCCCCATGCTTTTGTGAAATCACCCACACTAGACTCAGATGGCTGGAAGTTAATGAACAAAGCTTTTCATTCACAGCTTAGCACAATATACAAGCAGCTATTTACAATATATTACAAATATATACAGAAATCTACAAGTTAAAAGTAATACAGAAACACAATACCCCTCCCAGAAATCAGAGTCACCAGGAGGGCCTCCCAACCACACTTTCACTTTCTTTCCACCTGTCTACCGTATCACAAAGTTCACCATAAGTGCAAAGTTGAGTTTGGAGAATTGGCAAGGGGAGTTAGAAGGAGAATTAGTTACACTTAGTTACATCCAAGCCGAAGAGAAACACACACTCCAACAGATAAGAGACTCTCTGTCTTAATTATGTTTGTGTCCTCGTTTTTATACATCTCAGCAAGCCTGTGAGTGAAGTAGACATCACCATTGTTTCCTTTTCACAGCCTGTAATCTGATTTTTCTCATTAAAATATTCTAATTTGCCTCAAACTAGCACACATTTTTAATCCCTTCAAATTCTTCATGGAAGGGGAGAGAAGAGTTTCTATACTGGTTTTATTGCTTCCTGTCTCTTCTGCTTACTCTTTGGTTGTTTTTTTTTAGTTTGGTGGGGTTTTGTTTGCTTGCTTTCCTTTCAGTATTTCAGGTGCTCTCTGTAAATACAGTCTTAAATCTCATCATTAGAGTCACATTAAGTAGTTTTATTCTGCCATGATTGTGCTCCAGTGACATACACAAGCACATAGTAGTGTGTAGCAGTCTTCAGATAGCACTGAGAAGAGGATCTGCTAGGAGATGATCCAGCAGGTGGCTCAGTCGTTCTGAGGATCGCTCAGGATAGTTGACCTGTCCTTATGTAGCTTCTCAGGGTGGGTTTATTTGTGATTTTTTACATAAATGGCTGCAGCATTGGAAATGCAAATCCTCCCTCCCTACAGATGTACTGCTGTGGCTTGGCAAGCTTTGGGTAGTTAACCTCTTGGCTCAGTGTCAAGAGATTCACTAAGTGCATTTCTTAAGTTTTCTATGTCCATTTAAAGGTAAATGAAAAATAAGGGCAGTAAAGTGGGCAAATATTATTAGGAAGTTTAAATGTCAAAACATTTTAAGATGGAATGCTCCTTGTGTATTTTGTGACAGTACTTCTGAGCTCACATGCTTATATGGAGAGGTTATTTAAAATCCCAGCAAATGCAGAAATAAATTTTCTTTTTTATTCTAACCTGTGTGTTCATTTCTTTTTGCTTTTACAGAGCTGACAAAAAGCAAAGGCAGAAAACTACTCAAAAGAAGGTAAAGATGGGGATCCATAAAAAATCAGCTGTGAAGCATACAATATTCTCAGGGAAGAAAGTAAAGAATAAAATAAAAAAGACATGACTTTGCTTGCTGATACATAAGTATTAATTTATTCTTTATTCTAAGTGTGAATATTAACATCTAAAATAAAACCTGATTGAATTAAAAATTGCAGTTCTTCATTAGTAGCTCCAAAAAACTGCTGAGTAAACCACACACTTGCCATGTGTTTGTCTTGTAACAGCTTGGTGTGCTTAGGATTAACAATTTGATTTAGGAGGAGTACTGGTGGGAGGTATACTGGTGGGTACTCTGGTTTTGTCTTAAGTACTGGGGGATGTGGTGCAAGGAAGTAAGTGAGGTGAGGTGCCAGGGAGGCACAAATTCTTAGGAATCCAAGTTCTATGTTCCAGTCCTCTCAGAGTATGGGTTTGAATTTTCCATCCATATAGAAGCTTAAGTATTTAATAAACTTGGGGGGGGGGGAAAGTTACCCTGTAATAGGTTTTGAACTACTTAAGTTTTAATACTTTTAGTTTGGCATTGACAGAGGTGGGTTGCACTGTGAAAATGATTTCACTGTACGGTGCAATGCATTCTTGATTGTAAACATAAGAAAAAGGTTTGCATCGTGGGAGGGAATTGCAATCATGCAGTTAAAGCAGCATTTGTTTTGTGCTTACCCCAGTAACAAGTAACAGGATGAGAGGAAATGGCCTTAAGTTGCACTAGGGTAAGTTTAGGTTGGGTTCAAAGTTCGTCATCGAAAGGGTTCTCAGACACTGGAAGAGGCTCCTCAAGGAGGTGTTTAAAGAATACAGAAATACGGTGCTAAGGGACGTGCTGCAGCAGCAGATTTGGTTAAGATAGTGCTTGGACCTTCAGGTCTTCTCCAACCGAATCGGTTCCAGGATTCTATGAACGCAGGCGGCCCCAGCCTGCGCCAAGCCCCAGCGCCTCCCATCCACGAGCCCCTGCGGGCCGCGGGCACTGCTCTCAGCCCCGTGGGACAGGGCACAGCGCCCGTCCCCGCTGCGGAGCACGGTGCAGGCAGGGCAAGAGCCGGAGCCATCCACTCCGGGCGCTGAAGCAGCCGCAGCAGCCCTGCTCCCCTCTGGGCCCGATCTCCGCCGCGGCAGGAAGCGCCGCCTCCGGAAGCCGGGAGCGGAGGGCGAGGAGGGGCTGACGTGCTGGGGTCAGGGGGTGCCCGGTGGCGGGGAGAGAGCTTCGCAAGCCTTCGGAGCATCCCCGCTGCCCGGCCGGAGAGCCCCGCCGCCATGCCCGCCTTCCGGCAGGTCGGGGAGAAGCAGCTGCCCCAGGAGGTCGTCTTCATGGCCTGGTCCCCCAAAAGGGACCTCATCGCCCTGGCCAATAGAGCGGGGGAGGTGAGTGCTGGGGGCCTGGCGAGCCGCCGGTACCGGCAGCGGGAGCAGGGGTCGGAGTTGCTGGGGCCGAGCTCCAGGCCGCGCCTGGCGCTGCCGGCAGGGAGGGGACGAGGGAGGGGCGGCCGCGGCGGGCGGGAAAGCGCAGCCTGCGCCGTGCGCTGCCTCCGCTGTCAGCGAGGGCATAGCGCTCGTAAACACCGAGGGCAGCGTCTCAGTACTTGATTGTCTCTTCCTTTTTTGCTTTCTAATTCCTAAACAGCTGCACTGAGGATGTTCTCGTTGCCTGCACCAGTGGGGTTTCAAACCGCAGGAAATTTCCTGCTTAAATTCAAGCTGTTTTTAAGTTGATTGGGTTTTTTTGTTGACTGGGGGAGGTGTTTTGCTGTGTTTTGTATCACAGTATCATCAGGGTTGGAAGAGACCTCACAGATCATCAAGTCCAACCCTTTACCACAGAGCTCAAGGCTAGACCATGGCACCAAGTGCCACGTCTTGGGGGGTTGGGTTTTATTTGGTTGGTTGGTTGGTTTCCTCGGAGTGTTGCATGCAGTCATGCCTGAAGAGAGACTGTTGTGCTTTGAGGCTGGCACTGCTGGAAGGGTCTGGGTATCTATCCCATGTTGCTCACAGGCTTCTGGGTTTATACAAAGCACAGTTTACTGTTCTGTGTTGCTCCAAACAGTGTCCTGGCCTCTAAAATTATACAGGACTGAATCGCCTGCTTGGAGGAGCAGGTAGCCTGTCCCCTTGAGACACAAGAGTCATTAAAAAACGGTTGAAGCAGTAAACCTCGAATAGTCTTACAGAGTGATGTTCATGGGAGAATGTAGATTATACTTATTGATGTTTTCTGCATCGTGTTTGTTTTGTAGGTTCTACTTCACCGGCTTGCAAACTTTCAGCGGGTGTGGAGTTTGCCTCCAAACGAAAACACAGGAAAAGAAGTGACTGCTCTTGCTTGGAGACCAGATGGCAAAAGTAATGTGAAGTATTTCAGGTCATAATGGTATATAAGAATCCCTTTTAAATGCAGGGGAAGTAGTGGTGTCTGTGGGGTTCCTGTCTGTGAAGGAGATTTTCAAGTAAGCTGTTTGAGGAGAGGTGTGGCTTAATTTTACGTAGGTTTATACAAAGAGTTGTAGGTTTGTTGTTGAAAGCAATTACAAGAAAGATTAAGGTGGATTTCTTTCCAAAATACAGCTTGTCAAGGTATAGGACAGCTTCAGGTTCCTAAAGAATCAGAATATTTTTGTGTGAACTACAAATTTCTTGGGAGAGAAAGAAACTGATCAGGACTGACTCAAGAGCTCAGCTTAGAGCTCTCAAGGACTGTCTGATCAGGACTGAATCAAGACCTCAGCTCCAAAGCTGAACTATAGAGGCAGAAATTGCTCTAAAAATACACCAGGGAAGAATTTAAAAATCAAAAAAAGCTTTTGCCTTCTCAATAGAAATAATGTGGAAATTAGCCTTGTAAACCTGGGCTGGAAATCAGTTATTTTTTTGACTCGGAGGTAGGGGAATAGGAACAACTTTCTTCCATGACATGTGGGTTGGAACTGCACATACTGTGTTGCTATGGAGCCTGAGGAATCTAAGAAACTTAAAGCTTTTGCTTACAGGGAAAGAAGCACTGAAACTTGTGCCTGCTGTGTGCTTTTATGGATGAATAAAGTTAAGAAGATGATGCAAAAGTTGATTAGCAAGTCTTGCATTGTAATTTTGTTGTATTGTAGTAACCTACAGACCTTCCTGATGGACAGCCATCTATATTATTTTGGCCTCAGATCTGCAGGAACTGAAAGCTCTGCTTTATCAGAACTGTTATTAGAAGTGTTAGAAGCATGTTCACTTTAACATGTAAATCAATAATTGTGAAATCATGTCTTTGACCTAAATTTGCCACCTAAAGTATGATAGGAGCTCAAATTCTCATTTGAAATCTACTTAGTAGAATCGAAGTTTGGAAAAGTTTCAAATAGACAAAGAGAAAATTCCACCCAGTACATAGCTTTGAAGACTTTGTTTTCTAGTTCAGTGTTAAGTGCATGTTTTGTATTATCTAATAATAACAAATAAAGTTATTGATGCTTTTGCTTGTCTTTCTCTAGTTTTGGCTTTTGGCCTTACTGATACCAAGAGGATTATTCTGTGTGATGTAGAAAAGCCTGAAAGCTTGCACTCCTTCTCTGTGGACTCCTCTATTACATACATGCACTGGATGGAAGTAACTGAGGAAAGCAGGTGAATCTGAAAGGCCCGAAGAGTAAATTACAGACTCTGTAGTGCCACCTTACTAATCATTGCTGCTTTAGTGTATTACAGGCAGTCATATAAAATAATATAATATATAACTGTGAGGTTTATTTACTGCTTGGCTAGAACTTTCCTTTTTATTTTATTTTTCAGAAGAGACACTTTTCATAGGCTCATTTTTAGTGTTAGCTTGGAGATCACAGGATATCAGGGGTTGGAAGGACCCAAAGAGATCAGCAAGTCCAACCCCCCTACCAGAGCAGGGTATGGTCATACAATCTAGCTCAGGTCACACAGGAACACATCCAAACAGGCCTTGAAAGGCTCCAGGGGAGACAACTCCACAACCTCTCTGGGGAGCCTGTGCCAGTGCTCTGGGATGCTTACAGGAAAGCAGTTCCCCCTTGTGTTGAGCTGGAACCTCCTGTGCTGCAGCTTCCATCCACTGCTCCTTGTCCTATTGCAGGGAGCAAGTGAGCAGAGCCTGTCCCTCCTCTCCTGACCCCCAGCCCTCAGTTATTTAGAAACATTTATTAGATCCCCTCTCAGTCTTCTCTTCTCCAGACTAAGCAGTCCCTCAGCCTCTTGTCATCAGGCAGTGCTCCAGTCCCTTAATCATACTCATAGCCCTCCCTTGGACTCTCTCCAGCAGATCCCTGTCCCTCTTAAACTGGGGAGCCCAAAGCTGAATGCAGTACTTGAGATGAAAGAAGGGAGGGAGGGAGGGAGGGAGGGAGGGAGGGAGGGAGGGAGGGAGGGAGGGAGGGAGGGAGGGAGGGAGGGAGGGAGGGAGGGAGGGAGGGAGGGAGGGAGAAAGAAAGGTGTTTTTTCTGATCCAGTTTACTTTGATAGCAATTAACTGGTTAAACTATAGTAATGTTCTGCTCATCTGTTTTGTTAGAATCAGTATTAGATGTACATCTCTCTTCACTTCTGTTTTCCAGACCTTTAACTCTTGACTCTTTCATGATGTGCCTTTGGTGTGGCGTGCAACCCCACTGGCAATGCTGTTGCGGGTGTGCTTGCTTTAGGATGTCAGACTGACCTAGTGATTGTGAGCTCTGTGGGGTTAGAGAGCTTTTAGCAGCATGTTTGAGCTGGAGGGCTTTGTAGTGCCTTACAGAAACCTCTGATGTGTACCTTATTTCAGTGAAAGAGAATGAGTAAACAAAAGGTGTGTTTTATAAAAGGAGTTGGTGTAAGTCTGGCTTTGGGGGTTCCTACACACATATCTGTTGAAAACACCAATCTTAAAATAGCTAGAAAATAACTGCATCTGAAATCACTCCAGCATTCTGCTGAGGGGGGTAGGCTTATCTGCTTATGGAGAATCATTGAATCAGTCAGGGTTGGAAGGGACCAAGAATCACCTAGTTCCAACCCCCCTGCCATGGCCAGGGATGCCTCACACTAAATCAGCCTGTCTAGAGCCTCAGCCAGCCTGGCCTTAAACTCCTCCAGGGATGAGGCTTCCACCACCTCCCTGGGCAACTCATTCTAGGGTCTCATCACCCTCATGCTGAAGAACTTCTTCCTGACATCCAGTCTGAATCTACCCATTTCTAGCTTAGTTCTGTTCCCTTGTGTCCTATCACTACCTGATGTCCTAAAAAGTTCCTCCCCAGCTTTCTTGTAGGCCCCCTTAAGGTACTGAATCTCATTCTTCTGTCATGTTTAAGGTGTGGGATTAGGTATTGTACTTCAATCTTCCTGTCATTGCAATGTGTCTTCAGTGAAGCTCTTTTGAGGTGCAGGTAGTTTGTACTGCAGGGTTGTACAAGGTTTAAACAGCCTCAATCAGTAACTGGTGGAGACAATGAGGGATTTGGTGGCAAGCTACTGAGCCAGCAGGTATAAAAAAGGTTTTTCAGACTTTATTTTATTAATTTGAGCATATTAAAGGCTCCATAAGGATTTGCTCTCTGATATTTGTCACTAATACATATGATGTCTTGAGTGATTGTTGTAACTCTGAAGTTAGAAAGACCATATCTTCCCCTCACGCCATTTTGACAGCTTGGATAGTGAAGACAGTCTTGCTTCTTTTTTTTTTTCCAGTGTTCTCACTTCCTTTTACAATGCTGAGGATGAATCAAATCTCCTTTTGCCTAAATTACCAGCGCTGCCCAAAAAGTAAGCATTACACAGTAAGCTTGGGAAGGTACAACCTGTTGGAGTTTGTCATTGCTTTGGTTATTCGTTTTCAGTGCTCTCTAGGTGCCTGTCTGCTCTTTGTTGACAATAATTCTTTTGATTTCAGTTACAGTACCACTGCAAAAATCTTCAGGTAAGGAATTGTCATTTAGTATCTAATTGCATTGTTTCAGTCTGTTTTCTGGTGGAGATAAGATACGAAAACCTCAATCATGTGCTTTATATTTTCAGTGAAGAAAAGTCAGATGAGATTATGAAGCTTCTGGGTGATGTAAGGTAAATTCTGTGTGTGGGCTATTGTATTTTTGGGCTGGGCTTGTTGCTGGATATTTTTGAAGATATAAAATAATGGATGAGTGGGTTTACTTTTAAGTTGTTCATAATCTATTTTTTAAGGATCCTGGAGAAAGGATAATGTCTTTTGTTTTCATGTACAAAGATAAAATTCAAAGAATTCATAAAATAAAAAGTAACCATCAGTTTCTGCCTTTTCTCCTCAATTTAGAGGGTTTGGCTAAACTTAAAATGAGTTCTGAGATCAGCTGTATTAGGGTTACTTTAAGCATCTCTAGGAAACACATTAGGAAATGCTGGAGGAAATGTAGCTTAGCAGACTGAGACTGGCTTTGTGGAGTGCCTGTACATTTTTAGGCAGGGTCATTAAAGTCTCTATCTTGTTTTTCCAGTCATTTTCTTTCAATTCATTTCTGTTCCTTACAGTCTCACCACTGAGAATTGTCCTCTTTATTTCAGAGTTTACATCTCAGTTTGTCACTAGCTACTCCTTTTTAAAACTTGATACCTCTTCTTACAGTAGGACCTCCTTGCTAGAAAGGGAAGCTGTAGGTAGTGTCAAGACTGTCTGGATTCTATGCTTCCTCATCCTTTCACTTAATCAAATTTGTTAAGTTCTGTTTTGTCTTTAATGGAAACAGTCTCCTTTAACATGTATTTATCAGTGTAACAAGTAGAAGTTGCAGTTAATTTTCTTGTGTTTTTTTAAAGGGACATATAAAACATTCTCAGTTTTTAAGTTGGAGATAATTATTGCTTACTGTTATGCAAGCAAATGTGTAGTTGAAGATGCATGGATGTATGATAGCAACCTCCCTAACCGAAGTTTAATGTTTCAAACATATGCAAAAAGGGATAGGTCATAGAAAAGCTTTCAGTAAGTGAGCATAATACAGACCTGCCTGTCCTGGACACTACGTGGCCTGGGATTTTGTTGACCTGATTCCATCACTTGTGATTGTCCTTTGCTGCAGTATCCCTTCCACATGTTTGTTGCCTCTGAGGTTTTCCTGAGGAATGTCAGTGAGTGACTGTGACAAACTTTCTATGGAGTTAGAATAAACTCAAATGAGTATAAAAACAACTTTCTAAGAATGCATTGCAGTCTGTAGGCTGTTGCTAGAAACTGTAACTTTTTTGTTCTGGAAGGTATAAAATCAGTAAAGAAGGATTTTTGTGCCTGAACTGTGTAAGTTTTTTTTACCTTGATCTGTCAGATAACTTTATACTTTATATTCTTTCTGTAAATGTTAGAGTGAAATCTAAGTTAATTTGGCAGCAGCAGTGCAATGGTTCCTCTTGTTCAGTGGTTCTTTAGAGGATCTTTTTGTACAGGGATGGAATTTTAGTGTCAAGAACTAGAATTTGTGTCAGTATGCTCATCAACACTTCCTTGCATTTTTACAGGCTTAATGCTCTTGTCCTTGGTGGCGGCTCTGGGTTTATTGAGATTTACGCTTATGGAATGTTCAAGATTGCTACAGTAACTGGGGTAGGTTCTGTTCCTTTCCGTCATTTTTTCTTCATAATATACCACACTGCAGCTGAATTGAATGAAAAGATACCTGTGCTTTTGCTCACGCTTAAGTGAAACTGGCTTGCTGAATTTTGAAGACAGGAACAGTTGTTGTCTCATGTGGTTACCACTGGAAGGAAATTCTAACTCTGGTGATTCTAACAGCTGTTTTCAGATGAAAGAAAGCTCAACATTAATCCACAGTACAAGGAGTGTTTTTGTTGCTCCTCAGTAGCTGGAAATTCCTCTTTGTTTTCACATGTCACTGACCACAGACCTCTGTATGGGAATCACACGAAAACATCCAGATTGGATAAGCCTTTCAGGATCACCAAGTCCAACCTAGAACCCTACTCTACAGGATTCACCTTAAACTGTATCCATAAGCACCATGTACAAACCACCCTTAAACACATCCAGGCTGGAGGACTCCACCACCTGCCTGGGCAGCTCATTCCAGTCCCTGACCATTCTCTCCGTGAAAAACTTTTTCCCAATGTCTAATCCAAACCTCCCCAGTGTTATCTTGAGGCCATTCCGCCTTGTTCTGTCTCCAATTACCTGTGAGAAGAGCCCAGCAGCAGCCTCTCCACACTGTCCCTTTAGGTAGTTGTAGACAGCAATGAGGTCTCTCCTCAGCCTCCTCTTTTTCAAACTAAACAGCCCCAACTGTTAGATGTGTTAGAGCAGTAAATGCGTCTGAAAGGGAATGCAAGGTGTCATTAACTGCTAAACTGGATTCTTTCAGGTGGCAGGTTCCTGTCGTGGACTGTGTTTGTCCAGTGATTTGAAGTCCTTATCAGTTATCACAGAAATCCAAGACACTCCTGACAGCGAAGCAGAGATAACATATTTCCAGGCAAGTAAAATGTTTTCAGATGTTCTTTACAAGTAAATCTGCTTTTTAAATTACTTTCTGGTAGCTTTATTGCTTTCCCATTATTTGCAGGAAAAAAGCTAAACCAGAAACCCAAAATACTACTTCCAGCCTTTCTGCATTTCACCCACGTTTAGCCTGTGGATTTCTGTTGGTGTGCACTTTCACTGATGAGACTGATAATGATGATCTGAGGAACTCTTTTGGAATATTACTTTAAACATAAAATTCACTTATTCATTTGCAGTTATTCAGATGTTCTTCATTCTGCACACAAAGGCGCAGCCTCAATGCTGTTGATTATCCAGTCTGTCCAGAACAGTCAGGCTTAAAACTATTACTGTTAGAACTCCCAAATGAGGAATCTTTTCCAGGGATTTGTATAGGTGTATTAAAAATATGTCTGGCCCCTTTGAACAAAATCTATCTCCCTCTTAAAATCAGCTTTAAGGAAATGAGAAATGACAGTTTTTCTGTGCATCCTCTTAGTTTGTCTTGATTTCTGTAACCTAAAATTTCTTAAAAGACAAATCATCTCCTGCCTGCTGCTTGGTTTGCTTCTTGTAGCTGGACACCAGTCTACTGTCAAGTTACTTGCCTGAGGTAACTCGAATGGCCCGGAAGTTTACTCACATTTCAACTCTGCTACAGGTACAGTGGTGTTGTCACATCCTTTTAATATCACAGTTCTCACAGGCTTCAGTGTTCCGAATGCGAGAGAAATAGATGCTTTACAGTAGGAAGTTTAAGTTGGTTTTAAGAAAGTGTAGAGCTCCCAACTTGGAGAAGGACCTGGACTGTAAGTTGACCATGAGAGAGCAATACACCCTCGTGGCCAAGAAGGCAAATGGTCTCCTGGGGTGCATTGAGAGTATGACCAACATGTCACGGGAGATGCTTCTGCCCCTCTGCTCTGTTGTAGTGAGGCCTCATCTGGAGTATTATGTCCAGATTTTGGCTTCCAAGTTCAAGAGAGACAGGGAACTACTGGAGAGGATCTGACAGAGGGCTACCAGGATTATTAAGGGCATAGAACATCTCTTTTATGAGGAAAGGCTGAGAGCTGGAGCTGTTTAGCTTGGAAAAGAGAAGGCTGAGAGGGAATCTGGTCAATGTTTGCAAATACATTAAGTGTGGGTGTCAAAAAGATGGAGCCTGTCTCTTTTCACTGGTGCCCAGTGATAGAGTGAGGGGCAACAGATAGAAACTGGAAAGAAGGAAGTTCCATCTCAACATGAGGTGCACTGGAATAGGCTGCCCAGAGAGGTTGTGGAGTCTCCTCCTCTGCACACTTTCAAAACCTCCCTGGATTTATTCCTTTGTGGCCTGTCCTAGATGAAACTGCTTTGGCAGTGGGGTTGGACTCAATGATACCTAGAGGTCCATTCTGTGAATTTGATAATAAAATACTGTATAATATCTATGATATATCCT
Organism: Pogoniulus pusillus; assembly: GCF_015220805.1. Taxonomy (NCBI): domain Eukaryota; kingdom Metazoa; phylum Chordata; class Aves; order Piciformes; family Lybiidae; genus Pogoniulus; species Pogoniulus pusillus. Next base: position 18,324,419 of record NC_087274.1, on the reverse strand, counting down.
CCCTTTGCATCATGATGCCCATTGTTTGTGTGTGTTTGGAAAGGGACAGGGGAAGGAGACTCATGTTTCTCTCTGTCACAGTACATAAGGCTGTCACTGACATGCATGTGTGAAGCCTGGGAAGAAATCCTGATGCAGATGGACTCAAGACTAACCAAGTTTGTACAGGTACTGTAGGATTAACCATTCTGTTGGATAATAAACACTTTCTGCAGTAGTTTTGTCACTGTTGTCTTGCTGCATGGCTTAGGAGTGTTACACAGAGTGCCTCCCGGTTAACAGTCACTTCAGCTCAGAGGCATCCTAAGAGTTGTTGTGTGCTCTCCGACCACAAAGCTGAGGACAATCAAGCAAGATTGTCTTGTGATACTTCTGAATTTTATTTATTCAAAGTTATTTAGAAGTTATAGTTTTCAGCTTGCACAACTGTTGAGCAGTTCCTTTCTGTTCAAGGTTGTGCTCTTTGTGCTGGTAGAGCCATGATTAAGATGCTCTTGGATTTGCTTAGATTTTGTGTTTGTTGACCATGGATAGAAGCTAGTTACATTTTTTATTTATTTAAAAAGACATCCTTGGTGATGACAAACTGCTTAGAGTTTTTACTGAGTAACATAATTGGAATACTGATCAAATGATCAGTAGTCTGCTTTCAGCACTGAAGGATGTGAGTGAGTTTTCCAGTATGCTTTATTTGAAATGTTTGTGAGATTGTTTGGTAGCCTGGATTTAATCTCTTCACCCATCTATTTCAATCATTTTGACTGACAGGAAAAGAATACAACCACTTCTGTTCAGGATGAGTTTATGCAGCTGTTGTTGTGGGGCAAAGCAAGGTAGTTTAACTGTTGTTTTATCTGAGTATACATTTGCATTTGCTATTGAAATACAAAATCAACACATTTTTGGCTCTCTTCCCAACCCTTTCAGTCTGGAACTTCAGGCATTACTAATGAACCAACTGACAGTAAAGGTATGTTCAATATTTTCTAACATATTAAAATAATCTATTTATTAATCTATCTCTTAACAGAACATTATTTCAGGGTTATATTTCTCTTTTTTTTAACAGGGTTTAAAAAAACTTGGTCAGTCCATAGAGTCTTCCTATTCCAGTATACAAAAGTTGGTCATAAGTCATTTGCAGAGGTAAGTCAGGGACTGTGCAGTGAATTGCAGATAAAATAGCATGGTGTGTGCTTTGATAAAAGACATTGTGCCATGTTGGTTGTTCTTGGTATGTAGGTGTGCTGGTGCACAGGCTGTGATCATGTCAAGATGTACTATTTGCCTGTTGGGTAATGGAGAACTGTTGGAAGTATTTAGAATGCTCTCCAGGACAGATCACCTGCACCTGTACATCACCACCTGGTGTGTTCATAGCATGGATTCAGAATATTCACACCAACTTCCTGTGTTGGTTTAAATCATTAGGACAATATTTGCTTTTCTGTGAAGTGGTACTTTAATCCTTACATGCCAGACCACCTCATAAAGCTGTCCACTTTGCACATTAAATAAGTACAGCGAAATAGTGAATATCCAGAGGGTGACTGAAAGATTGTACTTCTTTGCTTTGCCTTTCTAGTGGCTCCGAAGCACTGTTGTACCACTTGAGTGAATTGAAAGGAATGGCTTTGTGGAAACAAAAATATGAGTCTCTGGGATTAGATGCATCTGGAATTGAAGGTACAGTGGTGTGTGTGCTACTTACCTGCTCTGATTTCACTTTCGAGGCCCTAATAATAATGGTTCGCTCTTTCTGCAGAGGCTATTACTGCTGTTGGTTCTTTCATCCTGAAAGCAAATGAGCTACTTCAGTAAGTAGAAAGTCTGGACAGTTCCAAAAACCTCTCTGGTAGGTCTTGTGCATAAGAGGAAGCATGTGGCTGGGAATAGGGGAGTCTGGGAGAGCAAGACTCCTCTGCTGATGGTGAGCTTTTATCTTCTCAAAGCATCTCACAGATTTCATACCCTAAGAACAGTCTTACATTGGGCCTTTTTTTAAAGAGTTGACAATGCTTGCCAGGCCTCTCTGTAGTCAAGGTGGGACTCAAGCCTGGAGCAGCTTGTGATATTTAAGTCTAATTTGTTTTCTTGTCTCTTACTCAGAGTTATTGACAGTAGTATGAAAAACTTCAAAGCATTTTTCCGATGGCTCTATGTGGGTAAGCATCCAGTGTCTGTTTTGTGTTGTAAGCACTGAGAGGTCAGCAAGTAATGAAGCCAGTCTTAGCTACAGGCATTTATTTATTTCTGACATAGTAAACTTCTCGGAAATCTAAAAAGGTACAGTTGATGAGGCAAGAATAATTATAATATTAAACACGCAGATCACAGATTTGATAGCTCTTAATTAAACTTAGTCTGTGTGCAGTTGGGGTTGTATGTACTTAACCTCTAGTATTACTCCAAACTTGTCTGCTCCATGAGTGGTTTGCTGGTCTCCACTTGAAGAAATTAAAGGGCTGTGTTTAGCTTGCAACAGATTTGAAGTATACTTTGTCACTTAATTTTGCTCTTAATTTCAGTCTCAATTCATAATTCTTTGTCCCAGACTCTTGCCTCTGGCAATATTTCCTATTTTATCATCAGTGTCTTATTACATAGCCATGGAATATTAAGAATATTAAGACAACCACATTAATGTTAATGCAGTAAGAATATTTTTTTCCCCTAAGCCATGCTGAGGATGTCAGAAGATCATGTGCTTCCAGAGCTGAACAAGGTAGTAGTAACATCTGCTAATATGTGGCCCTGTATCTGTGTTCTTGGCTTGAGTGCAAGGTGAAAGACTTATTTTTGTTCCCACACTTAAAGAATAGTGTCTGGAAAAGGCAATGCCTACAGACTCACACTCATTTCTGTCTCACATGAGTTGCCTTTTCTGATTTCTTGGGCTACTCTCTTTAGTACACTGTGTGAGAACATGAGACCTCTGTTTATAGCAGCTCTTATTGTGCCATAAGCGTCTGCCAGAATGGGATTTGAACATCTTTACTGATGCTCTGCTAGAGGAGATGGAATACATCTGGTGTATCAGGTGTGCAGGCACCATCACACTGTGTTAAAGCACTCAAGGGCAGAGGTGTCTTCCAGAGAGAAATAGACAGGCTGGAGGAATCACAGAATGTCAGGGGCTGGAATGGACTTCCAAAGCTCATCCAGTCCAACCCCGTGCCAGAGCAGGGTCACCTAGACCAGATCATACAGGAATGCATGCAGGTAGATTTTGAGTATCTCCAGAGAGGGAGACTCTACAACCCCCGTGGGCAGCCTGTCACCCTCACAGGGAAAAAATTCCTCCTCACATTTAAATGAAACTTTGTACGCCTCGGCTTCCACCCAGTGCCTCTTGTCCTGTCATTGGGCGCCACTGGGAAGAGCCAGATAGGACAGATAGGGACATCCTGAAACTCAACAAAGGCAAATGCAAAGGTTCTGTCCTGGGGAACCATTAACCTGCAGTTGCACAGCAAGACCCCCACTGAGTGGGGAGCAGCTCTGCTGATTTGGGCTGTGGGCTGTTGGTGGATGCAAGCTGGGCACAAGCCAGCAGTGTGCCCTGGCGTGAAGGTGGTTAAGAGTAGCCAGGACTGTATTAACAGCATGGCCAGGAGGTCAAGAGAAGTAGTCACTCTCCTTATTCAGGACTCATCACATCTGGAATACTCTCTCCAGTTTGAGGCCCTCCTGTAAGAGACAGACAGGAATAAACTGGGATGAGTTCAGCAGAGGGCTCCTAAACAGGTTGGAGGCTGGAGCACTTTCCTTGCGAGGACAGTTTGAGGGAATTGTGCAGCCTGCAGAGCATGTGTTTTGTGCTCACTGAAATATGGTTTTTATCCTTTTCTCACTTTTTTTTTTCCTTTTAGATGACTCAAAAAGATATCACATTTGTTGCTGATTTCCTTACTGAACACTTCAACGAGGTGAGTTCTGTTGCTTTGCCAACTACAGCATCTGACTCCTTTTTTGCTGCCAGGAGTTGAATCTGAAGAACTTCATAGTAAAATAATTCAGTCATCCTATTGTACACTCTTAATTCTTTGAGTTTAAAAAAATGTTTTCTCTTGCTTTATTTTTTTCAGGCACCAGAACTTTACAATCGTAAAGGAAAGTACTTCAATGTGGAGAGAGTTGGCCAGGTAAAGAAGCAGGGAAAGAGGATATAGGACAAAATCTTTAGATGGAGAAGCTTTTAAAGCTGTGCCAAATTTCTGTTTGTCCCTTTTACTCTGTGTTGCAACTTCCATCAAAGGTGGAGGAAAATACTGTAATTGTTTTCCTCTTTCTTAGGAAAAGGAATGCTTAAAAACATATTTTACAGCATGTGTAAGGTAACACACTACCTTCAGTAAAAGGGTGAAGTTTCTTTGCAGCCAGCAGTAGCAATGTAAAACTGCAATGTGTTTTTTGTCTTTAGACAAACTGGCTTTCAAAACAGTGCTGCTCACACTTGGTGTGAAAATCAGCTTCTTATGGAAACATCACTGTGATCAGCCTGGAGAAGAGAAGGCTTTGAGGAGACCTTGGAGTGGCCTTCCAGTATCTGAAGTGGGCTACAGGAGGGCTGGGGAGGGACTATTTATAAGGTCTTGTAATGACAGGATGAAGAGTGATGGGTTTAAACTGACAGAGGAGAGGTTTAAACTAGATGTTAAGAAGAAGATTTTTGCAGTGAGGGTGGTGAGGCACTGGCACAGGTTACCCAGGGAGGTTGTGATTGAAGATTTTCAATCACATTCTGTGATTCTGTGCTCCACAACCTCCCTGGAGGCATTCAGGACCAGGTTGGATAAGGCCTTGAGCAAACTGTTCTGGTGGGAGGTGTCCCTGCCTACGGCAGGAGGGTTGGAACTGGATGATCTTTGAGGTCCCTTCCAACCTAAACCATTCTATTATCTTAGGTATTTAACAGCTAATTTTCCTTCTTGTTTCTAGAAGAGATGGAATGTTTAGTTTTAAGACTAGAACATAAATTAAGAAGCAAAATTTAAGGCTCATGAGGGACAACGTTAGAGGTGAATTTAATGTTCCTTGTCCTTAAAATTCAGTCTCAGCAATGTCTGTTTCTTTTGCAGTACTTGAAGGACGAAGACGATGACCTTGTATCACCACCTAATATAGAGGGAAACCAGTGGTTTAACTTCCTTAAAAACAGTACTCATCTTAAAGGTAAGTTCCCTAGAGGTGCTGCAGTCAAAAGTGAAGAATGAATCACAATTGTATGTAGAATGTAAGAAATGTAGAAGAGTAATCTATTTTGACCTGCTTATGAGTTATTTCTGTAGTGCTAGTCAGAGGTCTTCATCTGAGTAGAATAAACCAGATGTGCCTCATTATTTTACACAGTTTTCATGTAGCTGTTTACCAGTCAGTCACTGTTTTCTGAGTATTAGGAGTTTTCCTCCTTTATAGTGAACCAGTCTCAGAAATGTTGGCTTGAAAGGAATCCCAGAGAGGTTTAGTTTAGGAGATCTTTATTCCAGTTCAAGAAAGTAATCATTACACTTAGATCATACTTAGGGGAAATTCTTAGATTCGTAGAACACCAGGTTGGATGGGACCTCAAGGATCATCTGGCCCAGCCTTTCAGGGTAAGAAAATAGATCAAATGAGCTGGTCTAGCACCCTGTCAAGCTGAGCCTTGAAACTGTCTAATGTAAGGGAATCCACCACCTGCTGCCTTGGGAGTTTATTCCTACCTTTAATAGTGTGAATGGTGGAAAAAAAATTTCTGGCATCCAGTCCGAATCTCCCCAGCAGCAATGCATGTCTGTGGCCCCTTGTCTTTCCCATGGCACTCTTTGTAAAAAGGGAGTCTTCTTACTTGTTCTCTTTCACCAGAGTCTAAGAATATTTTGTCAATTAGTGGTGAAAAAGAAGTGAGAAACTTTATCAAGCTGATGGTGAAAAGGATTCCTATTTAACTTTGGAAACCATGGACTGTAAAATTTCTGTAGCATCAGCTGTCTTGTAATGGAATTTGCTATAGCTGCCTTTTTCTGCTGATATAATTCAACAAAAAGGGGGTCTCCACTGGACTCATTCCAGTTTGTTACTTTAACTTTATGTTTCTATAGCCATACAGGTGCTTTTTTAAAATTACCTTTATCTGTTTACAGAAAGTCCACTTCTGTTTCCCTACTATCCTGAGAAATCACTGCATTTTGTCAAGAGGCAAATGGAAGGGGTCATTGACCAGTGCTTGCAAAAGCCAGCTGTAAGTCCACATATATATCATATAAAGGATAGCTTTTCCTGTAAGGGGAGCAGTCAACTGAAGCCAGCAGTCACTCTTAGCAAGGCTTGAAGTTCTACTCTTTGCCTTTTGGTGAAAGCTTCCACTCTGCCAGGGTGTCCCAAGCCTTTGGCTATGGGGGGGGATTTTTTGTTTCACATCTTCTGTTCCCACATTGGTGGCCTCTAACATTAGTTAGCTTGGTGTATGTGCTGAGTGCTAGATAACTGTTAGCTGACAATACATTGGGATATAAATTATGAAGAAATGTCAAAAAAATGTTATCAAGTGACAGGAATGTCTGCATTAGGCATTTTTATTCCACTATAGATATTACCATAGAATCATAGAATGGATAGGTTGGAAGTGACCTCAAAGATCATCCAGTTCCAGCCCCAAGCCATAGGCAGGGACACCTCCCATAAGAAAAGGTCGCTCAAGGCCTCATCCAGCCTGGCCTTGAACATCTCCAGGGAGGGAGCAGCCACAACCTCCCTAGGCAACCTGTGCCAGTGTTTCACCACCTTCACTGTAAAGGACTTCGTTCTAACATCTAGTTTAAATGTCCCCCGTGCCAGTTTAAACCCATTACTCTTCATCCTGCCATTACAAGACCTTGTAAATAGTCCCTCCCCACCCAAAATATTGGCAGATTTTTCTTCCATGTACTCAGATATCTTTGGTTGGTAGTGTTTGGATTTGGTTTTTTTCCCTTAAAAACGTGTATAATTATAAATAATGCCTGCATTTTTTGGCCTGTTTTCATTGTTTGTTAGGATGTAATTGGCAAGTCAGTGCATCAAGCAGTCTGCATGTCTCTTTACAGAACTTCTCACAGGTATTTCTTTACATTGTCTATAAAGCTCAGATACACAATATTACAGCAGAATTTTGTAAACTGGGTTTTTTTCTTCCCTTTTCAGTGAAGATTCCTCTCCTCAATTATTTAAACTACCATTTCTGTAAGTATGCTGCTAGTCCTTCTTCTGTGGCGTTTACCACAGAGCTTACCATTGGAGCTAAATTTTCATTTCCTTCCCCTACACTACAGGTGGAATGATAAAACATCCAATATACATTATGTCCTCTTCACCATATTAGAAAACTCTGTTTCTAAAATACACATTTTGAGGAGACCTACTGACACTTCTAGGTAAGACAGAGGGGGAGAAGTGCTTTGTGCACATGTAGGCAGTTTTACTGCTGAAGATACGATGACACCTTTGTGGGTTTGGTCAAGAGCTGCTGTTGATAAAATTACAGCCTTGTGGAATAGTTTCTTTCCTAGCACCTCCTTCATTGACATCTAAACCAGTCTAAACTCATTTTCCATGAATTTCAGTAACAGGTAACTTAATGGACCTGAGACTAAGACAACCGAGCCAAAAATTCAGACAATAACTGTATCCCACAAGCCAGACACAGTTTGCCCATTTCATTCCATTTTGCTGAGGGGGAGAAGGCATCAAAAGGTTTCATAATTTGGAGGTCTTAGCTGTGTATTGTGCTAAGCTTAGATAGGCTTACACCATCTCTTACCACAGCTGGTGTGAGAGTATGGATTCTCTGGGAATGGAATTGGTCACTCAGTTAATGAAACTCTTCTTCTAGGTCAATCAGTAATGGAATTATAGCAGTGGAGTTTGGAAACTTCTTGACCAACAGTATAAATGAGAGCTCTGACTCCAGGTCAGTGTATTTTAATTTTCTTCCAGATCTGCAGATAACTAAATTGAAGATCATTTCTTCTAGTGTTTGGTTTATGTTAGGTTACCTTCTCAACCATTATAGTTCGGCTTTCACCCTGCAAGTTGCTGCTTCAGAACTGAAATGGTTTGTAGTCCCTGGGTGAATCAATCTGTTAGAAATGGCAGAGCTGCAGGGTCATGGGCATCTTATTTTGCACTTCATCTAAAAGTCATCTGCAGTAGGGCTCACTCTGAACTACTGAATACTTTTTTAACATCAGTGCTATGAAGATTGAAAGTATTTTAGTTCTGCATTCACTTCTATTCCTTGATGCTTTCTAAATTGTTTTCTTACAGATGCTACAGTTGCTTAGATGCACACTTCTATGATGATGAAACTGTAACTGTAGTTCTGAAGGAGAGTGTGGAACAAGAGGAGAAAGAGAGAGTCTTGGCTCAGCTGCCTTTATCTTCAGTGTATGCAGATGAGAACCAAGACACAGAATTCATCTGGGATTCTACTAAAAGGTACTGAAAAGCTCAGCAAATCTGAAAGTGTAAAGCTGAAAAGCAGTTTAAACAAACACTCTAATTGTGCAGTTACTGATATTTGTGAGTATTTCAATGTCAAAAACCTTTTTGTGCCAGGAGAAGTGGGATGGGGAGATGAAAGCTTCCCGAACACTCTGTTTTGTGGCTTTTTGAGGAATTGGTTTTGCTTTTCTGAGGCTGAAATGCTGTCTGGGTACATGGATTTCAGGAAATGGGAGAACTAATTGAAGAAACACTGAGGAAACCAGAAGGTTTTTTTTTCTGCCCAGAGTACTTAGGATGTTTTCAGCACATTTGCTCATACCTCTGCCTTGTAATAAGAAGGTACAAGTAGTTCTTCATCTTTCCCCGGTCTACACAACTATTGCCAGCTTAGCCTTGGAACATCAGAGCTGGTGCCTCTCCCTGTGTTTAACGCAGGAAGAGGAGAGCATCTCGGGGAAGTGAATACCCAGACAGAGAAATGGCCAATGTAGTTCAGGCAGTGAATCCAACCCTTCAGTAGTTGTTCCTTAGCTGCTTTTTCTTTGTTCTCTGTTTGCCTCCCTAGTGGATTGCTTAAGATACATCTTTACCCCCAAACAAAGGGCCATACTGAACTGTAAATATTAGGGGCTTTTGTGCCACAAAGGAAATGTATATTGAAGAATGAAGAGAAAATATTGAAAGCAAGTTCAAACTAATCCTGCCCACTGTAATTGGTAGAGTTCCTTCATTCAGTCTTCTGTGAGTGGGAGTAAATTGAAGTGATACATCTCAGAATGGTCATGGAGGCCAAACTTGTGTGTATGTGAACATATTGCCTCCACGATTTTGTTCAGAAGCTCCTCTTCTTGCAGAGGAGAGACCTGAAGTAAGTCCATCCTCATCCTCCTGCTGTAGCTGTTACTTGTGGGAAGATCAGGCTTCACTCTCCCTCACCTGCTGTAATCTTTTACTTTTTCAAAGTTCAGCTGAGGTGAATGCTTTGTCTCCACAGTTGGATGCCCTGCTCTAGAATATAAGTATCAGTGTTCTGATGCTTCAAATGCTTATCTGCCTGGTGCATGTGATGTAATCACCCTTAGGCATAATGAATCAGACTGAGTTTTTTAATTAATGCTGTAATTGTGTCTTTTGCACTAGCTTTGAGTTTTTCTTCTTGCTGTGTGCAGGCTGGATGAGCAGTGTGGTGAGGTACCCACACATACTGTCTTCCTGGAGAGTCAGTGGAGAGTGCTGGAGAATATGAAAGCTCAGTATATTTCTGTAAATGGCATTAGGAAAGTTTCCTGTGTGGTAAGTAAACTCCCTGTGAGCAAGCCTGTAAACAGCAAAAGCAGTATGCTGAGGCTGTTTCTGCTGATTTAGTGAGTTGTCAAAACCCTTTTTTAACAAAGAGACTGTTCTCTCAGTCTGTTATAAGTGTGTCAGCATTCAGCCATACCTCTCTCAGAATCACAGAATTGTCAGGGTTGAAGGGACTCAAGGATCACCTAGTTCTAACCCCCCTGCCATGGGCAGGAGCACTTTCCACTAGATCAGGTTGCCCAGAGCCACGTCCAGCCTGGCCTGGCTGGATGAGACTTCCACCACCTCCCTGGACAACCTGTTCCAGTCTCTCACCACCTTCATGATGAAGAACTTCTTCCTAACATCCAATCTAAGTCTCTTCTCCTGTAGCACTGATCATATATATAGAATCAAATGAAGCTTCACAAGCAAGGGCAAATCCGGATGAGGCATCATAAATAAGCAATACAAACCTCTCCTTCATCCTGTAATTGCTAGGATATTTTCACAACAAGCCTTAGAATGAGCCTGAGGTCCCCTGTTATTTCTACCAGAAAAGGAAGAAAAAGCTTCTTTAATCACCTTATTTTAAAATACATCTGTACAGAACCATAGAATCACAGATGTGCCAGGCTTGGAAGGGACCACAAAGATCATCCAGTTCCAATCCCCCCTGCCGTGAGCAGGGACACCTCACACCAGATCAGGCCACTCAGAGCCACACCCAGCCTGGCCTTAAACATCTCCTGGGATAAAGCTCCCACCACCTCCCTGAGAAACCCATTCCAGAGACTCATCACCCTCATGCTGAACGACTTCTTCCTAACATCCAGTCTGAATCTGCCCATTTCCAGCTTTGTTCCATTCTCCCCAGTTCTATCACTACATGACATCATAAAAACTTCCTCCCCAGCTTTCCTGTAGCCCCTTTCAGATACTGGAAGGCCATAATGGGGTCTCCTCAGAGCCTTCTCTTTTCCAAACTGAACCACCCCAAGTCTCTCAGCCTGTCCTCATAGGGAGAGGAGCTCCAACTCTCTGATCATCCTTGTGGCCCGCAATATGGAGTAACTGTTACAGAACTTAGCAGATGTACTTGCTTTACTTCTCAGCCTGCTGAGATGTAAAACAGTTGCTAAGTTCCCTGACGCCTCCATTTTTCAAAGGTATCTATTTTTCAAAGCTATCTATTGACATTTTAAGTGATAATGGGAATTCTATTTAATAATTGAAACTTCTTAATGTCTCCATAGCTGAGTTCAAATCTCCGTCATGTGAGAGTGTTTGAGATGGATGTCGAGGATGATGGGGAAGTTGAGGAAGAAGAGGAAGAAGAAACAACTCAAACTGCAGCTGGGGACCCTGATGAGCTAAATCAGTCTGCAGATAACCAGGACAATGTGTGTGGTGCAGCTGCTGAGGAGCTACCTGATGAAACTGAAGAGCAAGAATCGAGCCTGGATCCTTGACATCAGGTTTTTGTACTGGTGAAGGACCAGGACTCTACTTTCATGCTGCTGAGATGATGGATGTATCCTGTCCTTACTGGAGCAGCTGCAGCAGGATGCTGTGTGTCAGAGTTCTGTGCTCGACAACGACTCTGTGTTCTCCAGTATGTGTGTTTGATCCTTTTTTTTTTTTCCTGGCACTTGGTTTGGTATGAACCAAATTTCTTTGAGAGCTTTTCTATCGGCAGGTTTTTGTTGCAAGTGAGGAGAAGAATAAATATGCTGCAACAGAACCCTCTCAGCTTAAACCTAGCCTGGTCTTCTTCCTGGAAACTTTTGCTTCAGGTCTAACTTTTCAGAACTGTCACACTAGAGTGCTTGGGAACAATTGCTTTGCTGTGCTCTCTGCTGAACAGTTTTAGTCCATGGGCACATGGAAATCTGATCTGTTCTGCTCCTAATTGTTTCTAAATTTGTGTTAACCCCAGGTATGTCCTGTGCAACAGGGACCTGCCCTTCAGAAATCTCCCTGTGGTTTTACACTGCATCTTTCTAGGCCAGTCTTGGGCATACCTGAGTCAGTGGAGGGTTTTGTTTCTGGCTTGGGTGAGTACCTGTGCACATTCTGCATTTTACAGTGGTGCAATATGAATGCACCCAGTTTAGGTCAGTGCTTCTGAAAGCATTGCTGGTTCCCTATGTCAAGTCTTATTTTGTTACCAGACTTCTGTAATAATAAATGTCAGTAATGTGTTTTCCAAAGGGTGACAGGAAATCACAGAATCATAGAATCAACCAAGTTGGAAGAGACCTCCAAGCTCATCCAGTCCAACCCAGCCCTATCCAGTCAACTAGACCATGGCACCAAGTGCCTCATCCAGTCTTTTCTTGAACACCTCCAGGGATGGCAACTCCATCACTTCCCTGGGCAGCCCATTCCAATGCCAATCACTCTCTCTGTGAAGAACTTCCTCGTAACATCCAGCCTACGCCTCGCCTGGCACAACTTGAGGCTGTGTCTCCTTGTTCTGTTGCTGGTTGCCTGGCAGAAGAGTCTGACCCCACCTGACTACAACCTCCCTTCAGGTAGTCATAGACATCAGTGAGGTCTGCCCTGAGTTTCCTCTTCTGCAGGCTGCACCCCCTCCAGCTCTCTCAGCCTCTCCTCACAGGGCTGTGCTCCAGGACCCTCACCAGCTTCATCACCCTTCTCTGGACACGTTCCAGTATCTCAACATCTCTCTTTAATTCAGGAGCCCAGAACTGGACACAGCACTCAAGACCAGTGCTGAGTATAGGGGAAAAATAACCTCCCTTGTCCTGCTGGCCACACTGTTCCTGATACAGGCCAGGATGCCATTGGCTCTCCTGGCCACCTGGGCACACTGCTGGCTCATCTTCAGCCTCGTATCTACCAGTACCCCCAGGTCCCTTTCTGCCTGGCTGCTCTCCAGCCACTCTGTCCCCAGCCTGAAGTGCTGCTTGGGGTTGTTGTGGCCAAAGTGTAGAACCCTGCCCTCGGCCTTGCAAAATCTCATCCCGTTGTCCTCTGCCCACCCATCCAAGCTTGTCAAGGTCCCTCTACAGGGCTCTTCTACACTGAGCAGATTGAAATGCTTGGTGCCAGAAGTTTCTCAGGGTTTTGATGGGTGCTGGACATGGTGATCTGTCTTGGCACTTTGATCTCTCATCCTTTTTTATGCTGACTGAAGGCACATTCAATTTTTGTTTTTTCTGCAGGGACCTCTCATTCTTTGATGATAGTTTTGTAGTCAAAAGAGCTTTTATGTTCTCACTAAGTGTACACATAGTCCACTCCATAATTCTAATACTTAGGTCTGTAAGAGTTATTTCTTCTATGATGTCTGCCTGGTTTGTATGTGCTATTTCTAGTTTTTCAAATGTCTGGGGCAGCTATTATTTTATTTTCTGCTGCTCACCTTCTGTAATCCTTTTCCAGACCATTTTGTTCCATGCATTTTCTGCCTGATGTCCACGACTTCAAAACTCACCACATGGCTGTGTCTCTACTTCAGGCTGTCACCAGCTGATGGTCTTTTCCTTTGCAGCCTGGGTGTGCTGTGGTACCATTGCCTCCCCATCATGTTTTCATTGCACATTTGCACCTCCCTTCATAAACGACCACTTCAGACACTCCAAAAGACAGGAGATGGATGGAGAGAAATGGTGAAGCAAAGCTTGATGTAGTTAACTGTTTCTCTCTGCAAACACGTCCCTTTGTGTAACAATACTTGTAGCTGATCTGAATGCTGCTTGGCTTAGAAAAACCTGCTTTGAAAAACTTTAAGCTCATACATAAAGCTTGACAGAATGGAAAAGCCTTTTCCATAAGTGTCCAGGCTGGTTTCTATGGCCTGTGTGTAGTGATAGAGACCCCATCTGGAGTACAGTGAACAATTCTGGAGCCCCCAACACAAGAAGGACATGGAACTTCTGGAACAAGTCCAAAGAAGGTGACAAAGATGCTCAGCAGCTCTGCTATGAGGACAGGCTACGAGAGTTAGGGCTCTTCAGCTTGGAGACAAGAAGGTTTCAAGGAGACCTTGGAGTGGCCTTCCAGTATCTGAAGGGGACCTACAGGAATGCTGGGGAGGGACTATTGACAATGTCTTGTAATGACAGGATGAGGAGTTTAAACTGGCAGAGGGGAGATTTAAAGTGGAAGTTGTTCTTTCCAGTGAGGGTGGTGAGACGCTGGCACAGGTTGCCCAGGGAGGTGTTCAAGGCCAGGTTGGATGAGGCCTTGAGCGGCATGTTCTAATGGGAGGTGTCCCTGCCTGTGGTGAGGGGTTGGAACTGGATGAGCTTTGAGCTCCCTTCCAACCCAAACTGTTCTGTGATTCTAGGAGTTAGCTCATGTCTCTTCTTACGTACTACAGTAATACCCAAGATCTCTCTTGCTGCTTCAAGCTAGCTGCTCCTCTTGGAGTTGTGACTAATTTCTTGCTTCACAAGCTGGTTTTGGAGAAGAGTTGGCTTAGCTTGTGCCGTGGAACAGTGCTAGCAATCCAAGAAGGACATTTTGAAGTGGGAAAGGAAGACTTTACTATGGATTGCTTCACAATGAACAGCAACCAGAATGCACAGGAATGAGGAGAGAGGATGAAAGGGATCGTCACAGGGTGAGTTTCAAGAAGGCAGATGCAAAATGACATCAGGATCTCTATGGAGGGCGCCACTGGGGAGGAATTCTGAGGAAAATACCCTGCACCACCTCTGGAAGCAGAAGAGAGTGGGGTGAGGAGTCTGAAGCACAAGCCCCGTGAGAGGTGGCTGAAGGAGCTGGGGTTGTTTAGCCTGGAGAAGAGGAGGCTCAGGGGGGACCTTATTGTTATCTACAACTATCTGAAAGGAGGTTTTAGCCAGGTAGGGTTGGTCTTGTCTCCCAGGCACCCAGTGACAGAACAAGGGGACACAGCCTCAAGCTGTGCCAGGGCAGGTTTAGACTGGATGTTAGGAAGAAGTTTTCACAGCAAGAGTGATTGGCATTGGAATGGGTTGCCCTGGGAGGTGGTGAAGTCACTGTCTCTGGAAGTATTTAAAAAGAGACTGAATGTGGCATTTGGTGCTATGGTTTAGTTGATTAGATGGTGTTGGGTGATAGGTTGGACTTGATGATCTTGGCGGTCTTTCCAACCTGGTTAATTCTCTGGTTCTGAGAAGAAATGCCACTTGTAGGTGAATAAATGTATTTAACTATAATTTCAGGTTAAGTGACAGAGCTGCTAGCAAATCTGTCTGGAGACCATAGGAGCTAACAAAGTCCAGGGTTGAAGTTATTACAGGATATAAATGTGGGTGTTCTAGCATTCTTCCCTCAGGGTATTGTATGGCTGTGGCTCCTGGCTGGGAGTTTCACAGCTCTGATGGCAGCTCTCTGCAAATTATTTAATCTTGCCTGCACCTGTAAATCAGAAGACCTGGGGTGGTTTCATGCAGGTCTCACACTTTGCCTAAAGGATCAAGTTAAGCCTCCTATCTGGTTTAGTTCTTGGTTCTCACCAGGAACCTTTCCTCTTAGAGTGAGCTCTTCTGACTAAGAGAAAAAGCAAAGAACCACTTAGTCCCTGGTACAGGAAGTAGAAGACACTTTTCAAATCCCTCCTCTTACTGTTGCACAAAGAGATACAGTCAGAGCTGTTGGATCTGGTGCTGGAGTTCTCCTAGAACATAACTGAATCTGTTCTGCCTTGAACAAACCCAATGATCTATTTGCTTGACTGGAAAATGTTTGATACTGCAATCTGGAGATCAGGGTATGTGCTGGCCACCTGGGAAAGAGGTTCAGGACCTTCTTCCAAAGCAATCAGAAACCAGAGTTTGAAACCCCCCACCTCTCTTTCTCACCCTAGTGGCTCTCTCACAGATTTAGAGGAGCAGTCATTTTTTTTTCCCTTGTACATGTCCTTTTTTCCTTCAATTAGTTATTGAAGTCTTCAGTAACTGATTTTTGCTTCTTGTAATTCTCAAGAGAATTCATACATAGACTCTGTCATTGGGATGAAGACTTGCCCTCAGGTGCACTGGAAATCATTCTCTTCAACAGCCACTACAGATAAGGCTCACAAGGGCAAAGGTAAGGAATTTGTTCATCATTTATTTTAGGCTGTTGAGGGTAAACTGCGGTCTCCTGAGGCCGGAACAAAGACCAATGCTTTCAAATGTTGCAGTCATCTGAAGAACAATCAACTCTTAACCTTTCCATGTGGTGAATTAACCACATTGCATCGTGGAATTCTCCTAGATTAGAAGCAAACACACAATGCTTTTTGCTTTGCCTTTTAGAAATGGGTGGTGACTGCGGTGCCTCACTCTCTCCAGCCATTGATCTGTACTCAAAATGTTGAACTGCAGGAGGGTAGAAGGGTTTCCATGTAGCATGTGTTAATTTTGCAGTGATGTTATTTTGACCAGCTGCATGGAAAACAGGAGCACATTTGCCCTAATTTGTAGTTACTTTATTCTAAAAAGCACTATTGAGGCAGCAAGATGAATTGGTGACTAAAGCAGATGAGAGTTCTGGATTTTTGTTCTTTTTTTGGTACCTAGAAATCTCTTCTAAACTGGTTTATTTTCTAGAGCATGTTTCAATGTATAGTAATCCCTTGAGATAAATAACCAACATCATAAGACAGGCCATTTATAACCTATGACCAAGTTATGGTTAGTTCACTCCTTGCCTTAAAAAAAAAAAAGCCTCTGCAGTTCTGCTGTGCACTGAAGCAATTTCTCTGCTTCACTCTGTAGTTCTTTTCCGTGGTTGGTGATCACTGCCATGTTGGGGAATTGTAATAGATGTGTTAAGACTGAATGGGAAGGTCTGGGAGCTGGAGAGGTAGCAAAGAGAGCAGCAGCAGGTGTTGAAGTCACTTAGATTAGCAGGTCATCAAAATCCTACCTGCAAGTGGTCAGGAGGTGAAGTCCCTGAGCAAATTTTGTCAGGTCAAGATGGACAAGACTGATTATAGGCAGAACCTAAAGGCTGTCCCAAACCAGCACACAGCTGCCAGCCTAAGAGGAACCCAAAGTGGTAAGAACTCAAGGGCTGGTGTCCCTTTTTCTGTATTGCCACAAGGAGTCCTGGACAGACCTTCTGGATCCAGGAATCTCGGAACCTGAATTTTGCACAGACTGCTTGGACTCATACTTCCAGGTAGATTATGTGGCTACGAGGGTGTGAGTGAGTGAAATCAGGTGTGTTTGAAAAGGAAATCAGCTCCCCTTCCTAGGCTATTGGCTTTATGGTTTGCTCTGTTACTGCTCTCGTGTTGCATCTGATAGCAGAAGAATTCATGGCAGAGGATGGATGTAGCCAGGTGCTTTTAAAGAGTGAAAGGCTGGACCCAATCTAAACAGACAATGAAGGGAAAGTGGAGAGGAGGAAGTGCATGCAAAGATTTTTTAGCAGTTCATCCCAGGAGATCATTTTGGAATAGATAAAATGCTACTCCAGAATTTAGGGATATGCTGTTTTTTCTGTGATATCTATTAATCATCTCGATGTTCAGAATGCAACTTAAAAGCAAATTGCTCTGGGCCAAATTCCACCTTTGATTACCCCTGTAAAAGATGGTTGGAGACTTTGGGACACAGTTAAAAGAGGAGGTGGGGGAGGGAGAGGCTTTGGGGTTCTTTTGCGTTCCTACTATGTTTATGACAACAGTTAGATCAGACGTGTGTCCTGGTCTGATCTTATGGTGGAGCTTGGCCATACTGTGGTCACACGAGGTCAGTCATACAAAGACTTTCAGTAAATGGATAAAAAGAGTTCCCCATACAGACTGCAGTAAAAAAAAGACACAAAGCAGCAGAGCTGAGTGCTTCATATGAACTTTAAAAGGCACTGATGTTCCTCAGATGGTGCCCTGCAGGTAACGAGGCTTTCGGTTTCCCAGCTACACCTTTCACTTCTGTTCCAAGTTGAAGTTCCTTGCTTAGTAGATAATTCTCAGGATTGGTCTCTGTCTTCTAATGAAAGCAGCCTCTAATCTGAAATCAGAAGTGACTGGGCTTTCACTTTTCAGTTACTTCACACCCAAGTGACTTCCTTCCTTCCAAGTTTTGAGTTACTTCAGCTGCAGGGATATCTGCAGTGCAAGGTCTGCTATGCTCCCACATAAGAAGACTTAATTTGTACCTGGGAGATTTCTGCTGAGGGACTTTTGCTGATGATCCGTGGCTAACTACAATGTGGTTTTGCTCCTCTCTTTCCTTACCTGTACTTTTAAAACTAGAATGAGAGGGTTGGGTTGTTTTTTGTTTTTCTGCAAGGGATTACTCTGGTTGGCAGAGGGGTTGAAATGGCCACATGTCAAATAACGGATGTGGGATCTTCTTAGAGAGCTGCAGTCTGTATTCTGGAGAAGTTTGGAGTTACAGAAGGTTGGGCAGATGTGGGATCTGATTTAAAGCAAAGGAGATATCTGATGGCTCACTCGGGAAGAGTGACACTCTGAGTGCTGCTTTGAGGTGATTTTTCAGGGAGGTGATACATTGAGGTGTCCAAAATGTAAAGAGTTTTAAGCAATCTGCAGCTGGAGGAGAGTGAAGAGACACTCTCTTCCCTCTTTCCTGTCTCCCCAGTATATTTTATCTGTTATAGATTACTCAAAATCCTTGACCTGAAGCTTGATTGCTCAGTACTGAGTGAACAACTTTATCTGCCATGATCAAGTATATTGACGTATTATTGGCACGATCCCAGCTCTAGACAAAGTCCTCTGCCAACCTGTCCTTAACCCAGTAAAACTGATTGCAAGAGCAGAGTGCTTCCTTCCTCTCATCCCTCCTAGCTTAACACTGAGCTGCTACAAAGGCACAAAGGCAGATCTTAGAAGGTGGTGAACATCCTCATCTCACTGGGGTTGGACTTGAAGTTTTCCAGAGGTCCTTTCCAACCACTACCATCCTGTGATTCAATTCATAACATAGACAAAAGCTGCAAGTATTCACAGGCAGTAAGAGCCAGGGGAGCAATGTACAAGGAGAAGAAAAACGTTTACAATATGTTGAAACAAAGTGCATTTAACAAAACACCAATTGTGTGGACAAAAAGCCATCAGGCTCTCCAGCTGCCAAAGCTCTCTGCTACCGAATGAAGCTGTGCCAGGCTCCCTGCACGCTTGTTGGACCTGGATTATTTCAAAGTGAGCCAAGGCAGAACTTGAAAATAAGTCCACCTCTGCTAGCTGCAGCTAGGGGAGAGGTCCTGAACGAGCTTAAGTGGAGTTTGCACCTTCCATTGTCCCACAATATTAATTGACTTTTCCCCTGTGTTACAACTGGAGGCTTTCAAGCTCTGTAACAGACCCAAACTTCCCTTTTTGTTTTCCTGCTCACCTCAGGAGTCATGCATACTTTTTATTCCAGAACATCCCCCAGCCATACTAACATGCATGTCTTCATGGCAGCAGTGCATGCAGCTCATTTAATGCTGCACTCAGTTTGTAATCTGGGTTGAACTTGGTCTCCTTGAATGGGATTGTCCAGTCTGGACTGAGCCACTTGGTGGTAAAACTTAGCAAGGAGAATTGTGTTTTTCTGTGTTTTTACTGCACAAAGGGTGGTGCTGTCCAAGAGCTGGCTCTGAAGGAGCTGACTCTGAGGGGAATCAAATTTGTTTTTCCAAAGGACTTGCTATTCCATCAGGATTATGACTTACTTTAAGTATAATTATTGCCAAAATAATGTGTGGGACCAGTGTTTTACCTAAAATGGGAAATACTTGAGAGCACAATCTAGACCAAGCTGGGGGAGAAAGGCTTTTTTTTTTCCATCCTAGTAGGCTTTCCAAGTGTTATTTTAAAGCATTTATCAGAGTGGAGAAACTCTCTAAAAATAGTTTTGTTTTGTTTTGTCAAAGCAAGAAATAATTTGGAAGTGTTGAAAAGAACAGACAAGGAAGAACATCCATGAGAAATGAAAGGGAGCACAAAGCCTCTCTTCCTACACAGCCACTATCTACATGGGGAAAGGATTTTTGTTCCAAACCTTGTGATCCTCCTAGTGTCTTTCATTTCTTGCTGCAACAGCTGATTGTGAGATTGCTTGTAGGCATTTACTGAAAGAAATATGTGAGGGAGGCACCACTCCAGTGTTACTCACTGCTGGAAGTTGCTTCATTGTTTGGATGGAATTTACCTTAATATTTGCTCAGTAATGTAAACTTCTGAACACCTATTCATGCTTTCACATACTTAAAATCATTTAAGAGAAGAAATTCTTCTTAGCAGAAGTTGATTCTTTTCCCAGAGGCTTGTGGCATGGTGTAGTAGAGATCCTTGAAACACAGTGTATGAGCTGCATCAGCTTCTCTGCGCTCTGACTTTGTGCTGCAAGGAGAATGAAATTAGTAAATGAACTCCTTTTCATTTGGGCCACACTGTGGATAATCACAGAAACATCCAGGTTGGCAAAGCCCCTCAGGATCACCAGGTCCAACCTAGAACCCTACTCTACAAGATTCACCTTAAACCATATCCTTAAGCACCACTTCCAAAACACCCTTAAACACATCCAGGCTGGGTGACTCCACCACCTCCCTGGGCAGCTCATTCCAGTGCCTGACCACTCTCTCCACGAAAAACTTTTTCCTAATGTCCGATCTAAACCTCCCCAGTCTCAGCTTGAGGCCATTCCTCCTTGTTCTGTCTCCAATTACCTGTTAGAAGAGCCCAGCAGCAGCCTCTCTGCACTGTCCCTTTAGGTAGTTGTAGACTACTAGCTGGTTGCTGTCAGGAAGAGCAGTAAATGATGTTCCTCTCAGATTGTGTGTTCAATACATGGTTTTGAAGTTGTTGTCATGTCATAAAATAGAAAGCAGGCTGTCAGGAAGACAAGGCAGATAGGAAAACTGGTTTCCTAATCAGGGAAATTCCATTTCACTTGATACTGTGAAGGGAAAAGAGCAGAGCCATATATGTGTGTGTGAAACCTGTGCCAGATCATCACCTCTATTGAAAATTAACCCAGCTTTGTCACTTGGGGGAAAAGAGGAGGAAAACCAGAAAAATATTCTAGTGTTTTCCTTTAGCTACCAGAATATTTATCTAGTTTGCCTGTGTGATGCCAAACATATGCCAGATGAAGTTAAACACAAGATCTTCTACATGTCCCCTATGCTCTTTCACAATGAGGGTTTGTCCAGTGTTGGAGTTGTCTGAGAGCTTGTGATGAGCAAGAAATGTGTGGAAGGTACTGACTGAGAGATTGTTTCTACTAGCATGGATGGGATGTAAGAAAGGTCTGCAGCTGAGAGCTGTTGAAGAATGCCAAGGTGCCAGTCATCAGTCATTTGGGCTGAGTGGGAGATAAACGTGGGAGGCAGTGAGAGAGACATAGGTGGAGACAATATTAGGCAAAGCAAGCAACGTGTAGACCTTGTGCCTTGAAAATGGGCGCCAGCAAAGCCTTCTAGAGCAGCCCCAACTTGAGGGATGCAGAAAGATGTTTTGTGTCAGAGAAACTGGGATCCAGAGAGATGGAGTTTTTCGTTGGTTTTGTTTTTTGTGGTTTGTTTTCACATGTAAGAATGATAATTTTGAAAATAGAGACAGAGAGAGAAGGGGAGAAGGGGGGAGAGAAGAGGGGAGAGAGCAGGAGGGAAAGAAGAGGGAAGAGAGCAGGAGAGAGAGAAAGAAATAAGGTATTTTATTTTTCAGGCTTCTCCCAAATAGGAGGTCTGAACACAGTGCTGCTGGTATCGATGCTGATACAATTGTCAGCAATTCTGCAGGGTTTATTTATCTAACAGAATGTGTCAGCACTTGCTGAGGTGCCCTGTTTGCTATACAGGAGTAGTGGGCCTACTAAAGGAGTGTAAGCTGCCCCTGCACCTAAAAATAGAAGCTCCTGGCAGAATCTGCGTCATGCATTTTTAGTTGAAGGAAGTTAGCTGTAAATCAGATCTGGACACAAGAAAGGATTTGTCTTAAAATTAACAGAGTGTTTCTATTTGAAGGAGTGGATCTGTAAATCATGGCTGAACATAATGAAAGATTTACTTCTAGAGAGTTGTAGGCAGATGCTGATAATACCAATGCAGTGCAAAATATGTGATGCCCCTTTAAAAAAATAACTCAAGTTTCTTAGCTGTCTGGGAAAATGTGAATTAACTGGGAGCACATCTCTTTGGTGTCACCCAATGCTGTTCCTGCATGACAATAGGGCTCTCTGTCACTAGATTATCTGCGAGTACCTCAGAAGGTTCATATGGGCAGATGGAGCTGTGCTTAGAAAGTCCTGTACTGCATCATTTAATTGAAAAAGAAAACCTAGGCAGTTGTCTTTGGAGTAGTGTGTGCAGTAACTTAACATAGTCTTGCTCTCTGCCAGTCCATCGAGTGCCTAGTGGCCAAGTGAAGTGCTTCATTTCCTTTTAAGGTCTGGTCCAGTCTGAGTGGACACAAACAAGACAGGGCACAGTGGTAGAAGAGCCTGGGTTTATATACAAAAGTTCCTGTGAACACAGCCATCAGTGTGAGGTGGCTGTTGTGCAGTGATAGTGGAGGCAGCTCACTGGCACCTTGTGATAAGGGCACACTCAAGGGCAGCTTTTGTGCAATGCCTACTGTGCCATAAACCCACACGTTACCTTAGCTCACCTTAGTTAAAGGTGAGAGAGCCCATTTGGAGAAGAGAAGTGGAAGCCTTTTTCTCTTCAAGCAAACAAAGCTGCTTTAGAAGAAGCCCTTAGATCCACTATTTTGTCTGAAACAGGAGGGGGCTGGGAGAAGGAGTAGTTACATTGCCACCTCTGGTTTCAGAAACCTTGCAGGGGTTCACTGTGCTCCCGGGGAGGCTGGGAGCCAGGGGAGCCTGTAGTTGCAGGAAACAGGGGCCTGAAGAAGGCAGCTCCACACATGACTTTTATTACTGATCCCAGAATCACAGAACGTCAGGGGCTGGAAGAGACCTCCAAGGCTCATCCAGCCCAACCGCCCTGCCAGAGCATGATCACCTAGAACAGATCGTACAGGAACACATCCAGGCAGGTCTTGAATATCTCTAGAAAGGGAGACTCCACAACCCCCATGGGCAGCCTATTCCAGTGTTCTGTCAACCTCACAGGGAAAAAATTCCTCCTCATGTTTCCATGAAACTTCCTATGCCTCAAGTCCCACCCCTTGTGCTGTCATCGGGCATCACTGAGCAGAGCCTGGCTACACCCTCTTGGCACTCGCCCTGCACATCTTTGTAAACATAAATGAGAGCAGTCCTCAGGTTCCTCCTTTCCAAACAGGAGAGCCAGAGCCTCAGCTCCCTCAGGCTCTCCTCATAAGGAAGATCTACTCCATCATTTTTGTGGACTATCTCAAACAGTTCCCTGAGGTCCTTATTGAACCAAATAGCCCAGAACTAGACACAGTACTCCAGATGTGGCCTCACCAGGCCAGAGCAGAGGGGGAGAAGAATCTCTCTTGACCTACTCATCACAGCCCTTCTGATCCACCCCAGAATGGCATTGGCCTTCCTGGCCACCAGAGCACATTGCTGGCTCATGGTCAACCTCCCACCCTCAAGGACCCCCAGGTCCTATTCTGCTTTGCTGCTCTCCAGCAGCTCAGTCCCCAACCTATACTGATCCCTGGGGTTTTTCTTTCCCTGGTGCAAAACTTTACCCTCGACCTTGTTGATCTTCATTCCATCTCTCCCTGCCCAACTCAGCCCATCTGTATCTCCCTGAATGGCAGCACGGCGCTCTGGTGTGTCAGCCACTCTGCACTGACGTGTTCTGAACAAACAGAATTGCTGCTTCTTTTTCCCTCTGCCTGGTCATTCTGCCTCCAGCGTGTGCCTTTACCACCCTGCATTCAAAGAGATCCCTTGGTAACAGTTGCTTAAAAGCCAGTTTCTAGGCACATGGCTCCTGTTCACATTGCTTGTAGTAAGAACAGAGAGCAAAGGCAGAAAATGAGAAGACAGAGTAGGTGGATTTGTTTTCCAATCAAATGAGTGGAAAATATTTAGAGGTTTCATTGTTCTCTAACTGTGAAGGTTGCTATCGAATCCCTGCTTGTCTTCATCTTAAGTAAACATTTCTTTCTGGGAGCCTTCAAGCAATGTTTTTCTTGCTATCAGATGCCAGTGTCTTCTGTTTGATGACCTGCCAGAGGCCTCAGTGCACTTTCTCTCCTGACCTGATCATCATGTTTGGGAATCTTCTGATACACGGGTGTGTAGGTCAGGCAGTGTCACTAAGCTTGTCCTATGCTTTGACCCTTTTGGAGTTCATCCTAAGAGAGCTTCAGGGAAATGTACTATGCTTACTAATAACAAGGGGCAGTGAGTGGAAGTTGAGACATAGGAAGCTCCATGGAAACAGGAGGAAAAACGTGTTCTCTGTGAGGGTGACTGAACACTGGAACAAGCTGCCAGGGGGGTGTGTGTGTGGAGTCTCCTTCCCTGGAGATATTCAGGACCTGCCTGAATGCATTCCTGTGTGATCTGGTATAGGAAATCCTGCTCTGACAGGGAGGTTGGACTGGATGATCTCTGGAGGTCCCTTCCAACCCCTAACATCCTGTGAGGCTGTGATTTAAATCTGTGCTGTCTTCATCCTTGCAGTCCAAAACGCTGGGGCTGTATTACCAACACTTCAGAAATGCAGCTTTAATCCTCCTTCAGAGTGTGTCCCCCACATGACTCTCTGATATACAAACTAATCACTAGGAGTTGTTGTAGTGGTAGTTCTGATGCATTTTGAGGAAGAAATTACTTTGCAGACATAGCTGGGAAAAAGCAGAGTCACTCTAAGGAAGAAAGTGCTGCTTCAGTCTCTGCAAGTTTGTTACAGCAACAGATTGGCTGGAAAACCCACCCGAGCACTGACTTGTCTGTGAACACTTGCTCGGCTTGCCTGCTCAAAAGCCTTAACGACCTCCTTCCAAGGCCATCACAATCTTCTACTCCACTCAAATAATTGCTCAAACTGAAAGTGGGGTTTGTCTGAATTAACCAGACTAGCAGAGGAGAATGACTTCACTTCTCTATGGCTTCAGAGGAAAGGGTAAAGTTGTGGTGGTTCAGTACCATCACATTCCCTGCATTTTTTTCTTACTCAGTTTGGTTGCTGTCTCAAGATGCTTTTCAGAAGATGCCTGAAGAAAAGTAGTGCTACTTTGTGCTTGTATAGATCAGCTAGAGCTGGTGAGAGCCCAGAGATGAGAACAGAGTCTCTACTCCTTTCTTTCTCTTGCACAGAGAGGGTTCTGTTAGAATCATAGAATGAGACAGGGTTGGAAGGGACTGCAAAGATCATCCAGTTCCAACCCCCCCTGCTGTGAGCAGGGACACCTCACACTAGATCAGGCTGTCCAGAGCCTCATCCAGCCTGGCCTTAAACATCTCCTAGGATGAGGCTCCCACCACCTCCCTGAGAAACCCATTCCAGGCTCTCATCACATGCTGAAGAACTTCTTCCTGACATCCAATCTGAATCTACCCATTTCTAGCTTTGTTCCATTCCCCTCCAGTCCTATCACTACCTGTCACTCTAAAAAGCCCCTCCCCAGCTTTCCTCTAGCCCCCTTAAGATACTGTAAGGCCACAATAAGGTCCCCTCAGAGCCTTCTCTTCTCCAGACCAAACAGCCCCAACTCCCTCAGTCTCTTCTCATAGCAGAGCAGCTCCAGCCCTCTGCTCATCCTCATGGCCCTTCTCTGGACACCTTCCAGCACATCCATATCCCTCTTGTAATAGGGGCTCCAATACTGGACACAGTACTCCAGGTGGGGTCTCAGGGAGTTCTGCCATCCTTTCCTGCCAGGATTAGTAGCTAGCACTAGTGAGAGAGATTTTGAGTCAAAGCAAGTGGGAAACTTTACTATTCCAGCTAATAAACAGCTGATTCATTGCTAGGCAGCAGAATACCACTGAATTTTATACTCCATATGTAAACTCATCCAGTCCAAATCTCTGCCTGCAGTGAAATGTGACATTTGTCTTGGGTGAAGGATTTCCTGCTAGAGATTCCTGCATTAAAACTGTGAGCAACCTTTCCATAATCAGGAAGTCAGGAAATAGAGGCTAATTGCCAGAACATTTGCAAGAGGCAAGATTTGATTGCCATCATTCTAATAGCTTTAGCTGTTTGAAAAGGCTCTTAAATTGCTTTCTGATTTTTTTTTGGTGGAGTTGCTATGCTTAATCATTTATTCATCTTCATCAACCATATCCTGGGCTGCATCAAGAGAAGTGTGGCCAGCAGCTCAAGGAAGGTGATTCTCTTCTGCTGCTCCACTCTGGTGAGACCCCACCTGGAGTACTGCATCCAGTTCTGGAGCCCTGTTTTACAAGAAAGATACAGACATGCTGGAATATGTCCAGACAAGAACCACAAGGATGATCAGAGGGTTGGAGCTGCTCTGCTAAGTGGACAGGCTGAGAGAGTTGAGGTTGTTAAGTCTGGAGAAGAGAAGGCTTCAAAGAGACCTTATTTGTGGCCTTCCAGTATCTTAAGGGGGCTAGAGGAAAGCTGGGGAGGGACTTTTTAGGCTGTCAGGTAGTGATAGGACTGGGAGGGGAATGGAACAAAGCTAGAAATGGGTAGATTCATATTGGATGTCAGGAAGAAGTTCTTCAGCATGGGGGTGATGAGTCTCTGGAATGGGTTTCTCAGGGAGGTGGTGGGAGCTTTATCCCAGGAGATGTTTAAGGCCAGGCTGGGTGTGGCTCTGAGTGGCCTGATCTGGTGTGAGGTGTCCCTGCTCACGGCAGGGGGGATTGGAACTGGATGATCTTTGTGGTCCCTTCCAAGCCTGGCACATCTGTGATTCTATGGTTCTGTACAGATGTATTTTAAAATAAGGTGATTAAAGAAGCTTTTTCTTCCTTTTCTGGTAGAAATAACAGGGGACCTCAGGCTCATTCTAAGGCTTGTTGTGAAAATATCCTAGCAATTACAGGATGAAGGAGAGGTTTGTATTGCTTATTTATGATGCCTCATCCGGATTTGCCCTTGCTTGTGAAGCTTCATTTGAACCTAAATTAATTAGATTATCCTAATTAAAGGAAAAGCTTTGATTTGAGAGCAGGAAAGCATGTTTGCATGGTGGCTACACCCTCTGCTTTATCTGACAGCATCCCTGAATCCTAGCAGCATGTAATAATTAGGTGTGTCAAGTTATAAGGTGATTCATCCTCTCTCAGGGGTCCCAGAGGAAGAGGTGGAAGACAACTGTTCTCCAGAGGAGACTGCAGACATTAAGATAGATCCATAATATCTTTTTGAGTGACTATCCTCAATTCCTGGTGCTTTCTTAGAGCACATAACTGATAATATTTCAGTTCTTGAACCCTGCAAAATCCTTGAGGTGCAAACACAAAGGTGGCAAATGCTGATAAAGTAGAAAGTAGGAGAGTGAGCAGAAACAGAGTGTGTGTCTCTGTGTGTGTGTGTGAGGGTAATGTTGCTCTACTGGGGACTTACACCAAACATACTTCATTTTGTGTAGGTAAAAACTAAGCCTGCAGCACTTGTGTCAGCACAGCACCTGTGTCCCTTCTGCTTGCTTTATATAGTTTACTATAGCTGCTTCAGTAAGTGCATGCACTTGCTCCCTCCTCTAACTGTTAAAGTCATCAATGTCTTTTTGTATATGGAGCCCTAAGCACCACAGGCTTTATGAATTAACCAGTTCTAGGTTGTCTTTCCAGAGTTGCTAAGTGCTGTTGATTCAGTGTTGAATTCATGGTTGAAGCTAACAATGTCACAGGCTCACAGGTTGTCAGGGGTTGGAAGGGACCCATGAGCCAGCAGTGTGCCCAGGTGACCAAGAGAGCCAGTGGCATCCTGGCCTGCATCAGGAATGGTGTGGTCAGCAGGAGCAGGGAGGTCATTCTGCCCCTGTACTCTGCACTGGTTAGACCACACCTTGAGTATTGTGTTCAGTTCTGGGCCCCCCAGTTTAAAAGGGACGTTGAGATGCTTGAGCATGTCCAGAGAAGGGCAACGAGGCTGGTGAGAGGCCTTGAGCACAGGCCCTATGAGGAGAGGCTGAGGGAGCTGGGATTGTTTAGCCTGGAGAAGAGGAGGCTCAGGGGAGACCTTTTTGCTGTCTACAACTACCTGAGGGGTGGTTGTGGCCAGGAGGAGGTTGCTCTCTTCTCTCAGGTGGCCAGCACCAGAACAAGAGGACACAGCCTCAGGCTGCGCCAGGGGAAATTTAGGCTGGAGGTGAGGAGAAAGTTCTTCACTGAGAGAGTCATTGGACACTGGAATGGGCTGCCCGGGGAGGTGGTGGAGTTGCCGTCCCTGGGGCTGTTCAAGGCAAGATTGGACGTGGCACTTGGTGCCATGGTCTAGCCTTGGGCACTGTGGTAAAGGGTTGGACTTGATGATCTATGAGGTCTCTTCCAACCTTGGTGATACTGTGAGATCATCAAGTCCAACCCCCCTGCCAGAGCAGCACCATACAATCTAGCTCAGGTCACACAGGAACACATCCAGACAGGCCTTGAAAGGCTCCAGAGAAGGAGACTCCACAACCTCTCTGGGGAGCCTGTGCCAGTGCTCTGGGACCCTTACAGTGAAGAAGTTAATTTCTTAAATCCCCTCTGAGTCTTCTCTTCTGCAGACTAAACAGCCCCAGGTCCCTCTATAGTTCCCAACCTAGGACACCTGGGAAGGAAGCCACTGTGTGTTATCCTTTACATTGAGCTCTCAGTCTGAAAGAAGTCAACTAGAGTGAGGGGTGTCACAGACAGGAAACCAAATTAGGAATTCGTACCAATAGTAGAAAAACTTTACTGATGTCTTGAACCTGTAACCACTGTGAGATAAGCAGGTGGTGTAGGATGAATCCATAGATCTAAGATGTCAGGATTTTTGCCATTAAATGACAAGATCAGACTCCAGAACAGAAGCTGAGGCCAGCAATGTCTTCTGCATGAGGTCAGGGTTCAGGCTTCGGGTAACGCAGTGTGATGATAAGGCACAAACATCAGGGAAGTCATAAAAAGCAGATGTAGGTTGTCATCTAGGGAGTCTCCTCCTGCTCACAAAGCAAAACTAGCAAAGTGGTTTATCTTTTAAGATGCCAACCACAAACACAGTAAGGGAACACTGAAAGCTGTCATTGATTGTCACGAGTTTTATCAATATTAAGGGCACTTACACTGAGGAAAAAAAACAGAATTGCAGTGATAATTGTAAAATTGATAGAGAAGAGGGCAAAATGGGACCCCACTTTCCCTCCTTCTCTAAGTTGTCTTAGAAGATGACAGAACTTGGCTGGCATGTTGGTGCTGTAAAGCTTTGTGTTCCCTGCTCCAGCTGATGGGGTACATCTGGGAACTCTCAGGAAAGGGAGGAAAAAGTATCTTGGAAGGTATCCAGCTAAATATCAGCCTGGTTGTGTTCCACGCTTGTGATACTTTGGTTTCTGCCTCCTGGCCTCACCTGAAATTATCCCAGATAAGATTTTGTTTGGTTTGTCTTTAAGACTATTTGGCACATGGGGATGAGGACTCTCAGGCTGATATGCACAAACCTTGAAGGCTGCAGATGTAAAACAAAATAAATAGGTACATATTCATACACGCTTGTGAGAAGGCCGTGGTCAGGTGAGTGTGGGGAATGCAAGATCTGAGGTGATTTTAGATCATAGCACAAAAGACAGCAGTGAGATAGACCAAACACAGGTGCCTCTCCTGCAAGAGACAGGCAGGAGAGCGATTCATCACTGCTCGGTGCGGGGAAGACCTCAAACCACCACCTGAGGAGCTTTGCACAGGGAAAGGTATTCTAAATATTAGGATAAGTAGGAGAGGGACAGGCAAGTCAGAGAAGATGAGGTGCCCTGGAGAGGCTGCATCTGGAGTACTGTGTCCAGTTCTGGGCCCCCCAGTTCAGGAGAGGCATAGAGCTTCTTGAGAGAGTCCAGCACAGAGACACAAAGATGATGAAGGAATGGAATGTCTGTTATGAGGAGAGCCTGAGGGAGCTGGGGCTCTTTAGCTTGGAGAGGAGGAGACCTCATCACTGTTTATAAAGATGTAAAGGTGAGTACCAGGAGGCTGGAGCCAGGCTCTCCTGGATGATGCCCAGTGACAGGACAAGGGGCACTGGGTGGAAACTGAGGCATAGGAAATTTCTTGGAAACAGGAAGAAAAATGTTTTCACAGCGAGGGTGACAGAACACTGCAAGAAGCTGCCAAGGAGGATTGTGAAGTCTCCCTCTGGAGATGTTCAAAACCTGCCTGGATGTGTTCCTGTGTGATCTGCTCTAGGTGATCCTGCTCTGGCAGGGGAGTTGGACTGGATGAGCTTTGGAGGTCCCTTCCAGCCCCTGACATTCTGTGATTCTGTGAAATCCAACTTGCAATGTTACAAAGCATCATAGCATGATTAACATTTTCTTGGCAGGGTCCTCCTCTGGGTTTAGCATAAGCATATCAGTGCAGGTTATGGTGACTGTAGGTTAGTTTGATTTTGAGCTCCTGACAGATAATAATCTGGACAGGGACATGCAGCTGCCAAGCTGCCTTTCACAAGGAGTGCTTGCACATGGTTAGGGGACGGGAGCACTGCCTGATGAGGAGAGGCTGAGCTGCATGGGGCTGCTTAGTCCAGAGAAGAGAAGACTGAGAGAGGATTTAAGAAATGTTTCTAAATATCTAAGGGCTGGGGGTCAGGAGAGGGGGGACAGGCTCTGCTCACTTGCTGCTTGTGATAGGACAAGGAGCAATGGATGGAAGCTGCAGCACAGGAGGTTCCAGCTCCACACAAGGGGGAACTTTTTTCCTGTAAGGGTCCCAGAGCACTGGCACAGGCTTCCCAGAGAGGTTGGGGAGTCTCCTTCTGTGGAGCCTTTCAAGGCCTGTCTGGATGTGTTGCTGTGTACCCTGAGCTAGACTATATGGTCCTGCTCTGGCATTGGGGTTGGACTGGATGATCTCTTTGGGTCCCTTCCAGCCCCTGACATCTGTGATCCTGTGGAGCAAACCCAACATGATTCAAATTAAAAAAAAAAAAAAAAAAAAAAAGCCCACTTTGTAGTCAGCTCTTCCTTCTCACCTGCTGGGTGTAAGTTTGATATCTCAGGAAAACAGTCTTAAAAAGACTTCTGAAAGCCTTAAAGAGTCATTAAAAAGCTTTTCTTTTCCCTAAATGCAAGAGAACTTTTAAAACGTTGTTTCCTGAGAAGGAAGCAGTTCTATGTAACATCCACTCTCTGAAGCACAAGTGAGAGTGAGCCTGCGTTGCTGAAGGAGGAGCAGGGACACCTCCCACCAAAACAGGTCGCTCAAGGTCTTGAACACCTCCAGGGAGGGAGCATCCACAACCTCCCTGGGCAACCTGAAACAGACTTTCACCACCCTCACTCTAAAGAACTTCTTCCTAACATGCAGTTTAAAACTTCCATCTGCCAGTTTAAAGCCGTTACTCCTCGACCTGTCACTACAAGACGTTGGAAATAGTCCCTCCCCAGCCTTCCTGTAGCCCCCTTCGGATACTGGAAGGCTCTGGCAGGGGGGTTCCTGCTCTGCAGGGGAGTTGAACTAGATGATCTTTGGAGGTCACTTCCAGCCTCTGTGACTCTACAAGGTCTCCTCAAAGCCGTCTCTTCTGCAGACTGCAGAGACCCAGCTCTCATAGCCTGTTCTCATAGCAGAGCTGCTCCAGCCTTCTGAGCATCTTCTTGACCCTCCTCTGGACTCACTCCAACAGTTTGATGTCCTTCTTGTGCTGGGGGCTCCAGAGCCAGCTGGCTTCATGCCAGCTTGTGCCTGCATGTGTCTGGTCAAGGCATGACACCTGCACACTGCACAGGAGTTACTCCTTGACTTGGTTGTGCCCTTTCCCTAGTGCACAGCCTTCCTAGAACTAGCCTGCATGCTCTCGTCTCTTTGCCTTGCCTTCTGTCACAGGAATGTGCCTCTGCTTGTTTCGTTCCCATGCAGGGAAGCACAGTTACTCCTGCTAAAAACGGTAAGGAAGAATCTGGGCTACAAAGCCAAAGAAAACAAAGAGAGAAGCTGGGAACTCTGAGACTTTCTGGTCTTCAGGTTTGGCTGTCATTTGTTCGGCCTTTTTTATTTGAAATTTTATTTGTAATCAAATAAAACTTGAATAGGTTGTGGCTAAGTGGACTTTATCTGCAAGGCTTAACGAGCTCTTCAAACAGAACACTTCTTTTGTTTTTAATGGGATCATAAAAGCTTTCTTCTGGGATACTTCACAGGAGGGAAGCACATCTAGAGAGGCTTAGCCTGCACTGGCTGACGTTGTCAGATGTCAGAAAAGATCAGGGCTTCTCAGCTGCTTTGTGTTTCTCTGCAGCTCGTTGACACCCCAGCTGGAGGCATTTGGTCATTCAAATACTGAGAAATAGACCTCCTGTAAAAATATGCAGCTTCTGGCAGACTTTTTCACAGGCTCACAGGATGTCAGGGGTTGGAAGGGACCCAAAGAGATCAGTGAGTCCAACTCCCCTGTCAGAGCAGCACCACACAATCTAGCTCAGGTCACACAGGAACACATCCATCCACTGCTCCTTGTCCTATTGCAGGGAGCAAGTGAGCTGAGCCTGTTCCCCCCCTCCTGACCCCCAGCCCTCAGATATTTATAAACATTTCTTAAATCCCCTCTCAGACTTCTCTTCTGCAGACTAAACACCCTCAGGTCCCTCAGCCTCTCCTCATCAGGCAGTGCTCCAGTCCCCTAATCCTCCTTGTAGCCCTCTCTTGTACTCTCTCCAGCAGAGACTTGTCCCTCATAAACTGGGGAGCCCAAAACTGAAGGCAGTACTCAAGTACTCTGTACACGAGGACAGAGCAGAGGTAGAAGAGAGCCTCATTCAATCTGCTGGACACACTCTTCTTAATGTCCCCCCAGGATCCCATTGGCCCTCTTGGCCACCGGAGCACATTGCTGCCCCATGGATATTATCCAGCAGCACTCCCAGGTCCCTCTCCACAGGGCTGCTCTCCAGCAGATCACCTCCCAGCCTGTGCTGGTGGTGCAGAACTCTGCACTTGTCCTTGTTGAACCTCATCTGGTTCCTCTGTGCCCAGCTCACTGTCTGTCCAAGTCTCTTGGTCTCACTTTTCCATGTTCTCCTGATCTGGGAAATGTGAGAATCCATTTAATGCCACTTTCCCTACTGATTGCTTTGCATCTGTATTTCAGCTCCACTGCTTTGTTGACTGTAAGGCTGTTAGCACAGAGGCTAAAATACAAGAGCACAGTGTCACAGAACGCCAGGTTGGAAGGGATTCCAAGGATCATCTGGTCCAAAATCAGCAGCTCTTCTCAAAACACCCCAACCAGGACTGTTAGAAATGATGGAGAACATGTAGCACCTTGTGGCTGGTGTCTAGCAGGGCTATAGGGCCACAGAAAAGGAGAGGGATGGCTCTGCAGGCAGGGTCTTTGTTCTGGAGTGCACAAAGCCCTTCCATTTATTTATCTGTCTGTTTATTTATTTAAACTTGCAGTCGTGGAGGTTGGCTTCTACTCCCCTTGCACCTCACATGCTGTTTGTCCCCAGAGGCAAAGCCCGGGTTTCTGTGGCAGATACCATCAAGAGTTGAGCAATGGGGAATCTTTCCTTTGTCATGCCTCGCATGCCATTAGGTTTGGGGCACAGTTACTTGCTTCCTTCTGTAGAGCTGAGCATAAATTAGAGTTCCTGAGTGTTTATTCTGTTTAAACATCCCATGACTTTTCTGTCCTGAACTGTGTAATGCAAAAGTCAACACCCAATCTTTCTTCACCCAGGTGATAACTGCTGCTGTTTGCAAAGCACCCTGCATCATCCCAGCTGAACTCTCCAAGACAGGTGAGCCAGTGTGGCTGCAGCACAAGGGCACCTGAAGGGTATTGCTGCTGTAGGATGCCACTATCTCCCGTCTAGGTACAATCACAGAATTGTCAGGATTGGCAGGGACCTCAAAGATCATCTAGTTCTAACCCCCTTGCCATGGGCAGGGACACTTTCCACTAGCTAAGGTTGCCCAGTGCCACATCCAGCCTGGCCTTAAAGACCTCCAGGGATGAGGCTTCCCCCCACAGGATGTCAGGGGTTGGAAGGGATCCAAAGAGATCATCCAGTCCAACCCCCTGCCAGAGCAGGACCATACAATCCAGCTCAGGTCACACAGGAACACATCCAGACCTTGAGAGTCTCCACAGAAGGAGACTCCACAACCTCTCTGGGGAGCCTGTGCCAGTGCTCTGGGAGGCTTACAGGAAAGAAGTTCCCCCTTGTCTTGAGCTGCAACTTCCTGTGCTGCAGCTTCCATCCATTGCTCCTTGTCTTATTGCAGGCAGCAAGTGAGCAGAGCCTGTCCCCTGCCTCCTGACCCCCAGCCCTTGGATATTTACAAACATTTCTTAAATCCCCTCTCAGTCTTCTCCTCTCCAGACTAAGCAGCCCCAGGTCCCTCACCCTCTCCTCATCAGGCAGTGCTCCAGTCCCCTAATCATCCTCAGGGCACCTCCCTGGGCAACCTGTACCAGTGTCTCACCACCCTCTTGGTGCTGCCTTTTTATCTGCTGTATCTTCCAAATGGCCTCTGAGACTTTCTGCAGTCAAAGTAAACGTTGCAGAGAACAAACCCTGTGTGATAAGAAATCTGCAATTCTTTTGCTGGTGGGCAGCTTTTCATTAACTGTGCAAAGACCTGGCCTTATACCAGTACCTGAAGTTAGACTGGCCCAGGCTGATGCAGGTGGAACATGCTTCTAACACTTTTGCTTATTGATTAGTGCTTTTATAGTTTGTTTTTTTTATCCACAGGTTGAAAGGAGTCCTTGCATGGAGGCTAGTGAAATGCATCTGTCAGCAATTTGTAAGGATGTTACTTAATTTAGGGTATATTTATTTATTTAGATAGATAAAAATGTGTTACATGTTAAAATATATATTACACATCTAAATACATGGGTTACATTTATATGATTGATATATGTATATGTGTGTGTGTGTGTGTGCATCTAAGAGACTATGAGAAGACAGTGACTATTATGCCAGTATCCACTGAGATTTAGCCTCTGAAGTGGTTAGTCCAGGCTGCCTACTTCAGGTCAAGTGTTTTATGAAGGGGAATGAAACTCAGTGTTTCTGTTTTTTCAGTGGCCAAAGGCTCTTTACATCCGGGAGGGTGAGAGAAAGGGTGAGAACAAGAGGGAACATAACTGAGTAACTTCTCTGTAGTTAAGTGCTCTTCAAATAAGGGTTGCAAGATGGAATTGTGGAAAGCAGTCGCAGATCGCCGATGTGTGCCTTACAGCTAAACCCCTGCTGTTAACCTGGGTGCTCAACAACTGTTTCCATGCAATGCCAGTGTCCTTTATTCCTGCTCTATGGAGTGAGTGCTCCATGGGAGCGATTAGCAGTGCTGGAAGGACTGGCCAAAAGCTTGCCTCTATCTCCCTTCAGCAAAATGTGTTCCAAGTTGTTAAGAGCTGATTTGACTTGGTCTGGTTGCCTAGCATTTGGATGAACATCTAATTTAGAAACACCTTTTTTTTTCTTATTCTTGAGTGGCAATAAGGGATTTACAGAGAAACCTCCAACTCTGACTTCCTTGCCTGGCTCCTTGGGGTTTTAGGCAATGCTTTAGAAAAGTAGCTTGAGTGATCTGCTCCCATTTCTTTTGAAGCACTGAAATGACAAAGCTCTCAATATGTTTCCAGTGAGGCACTGGAGGATTGTGTTGTTCCATCAAGATGCAATGAATTGCTTGACTCATCTATTTCCATTCCAAGTTCTCAATTACCTTTATGTACACTGTTGTGGCATGCAAGCCTGTGTTTACTGCACTGACCTCCTACAAAGTCTAAGTAATAAATCATACAAGCTGCTTTGAATCAAATGTTAGAAAACCAAAGTTAATTGAAAGGGCTTAAAGGTGGTGGAGTGGCTTCCTTCTCTTCAGGTTCCCCAAGATCTGTCATTCTGGTTCTCCTATGCAGTGATTTCCGTATTGGGCAAGACTCAAGATGTATTGGCAAGCTTGACCCAAGTTCCCAGGAAAGGTGGGAGGACTTTACTGTGAGCTTTCCCAGCTTCTGGGTTTGTATTCAAGGGTTAGAGAGTAGTTCTCTCCTCAGCAGAGACTTCCTCTTTCCTGGTGTTTTTGTCTCAGAGTGGCTATAGGAGACCTGCTGCTGCAAGTTTAGCAGCCATCCTAATCTGGCTTTGTTTGCTCATGCCTTTGGCTGAGATGAGTAGGTCAGTCCCTTTCAGAGGCACAACCTGTGTGGCTTGGCATCAGATGAAGGATGCACCTGATGAATGTTCCACCAGCTGCTCTGCATGACACACTAAATAAAATGCCTCTGCTGCCAGGTAGGGGAAGTGTTTGCTGCAATGGCTCTCAGCGTCCCCTACTTTGTTTCTCAGGCATTTTTGACACACTGCTGTGTGTGAGCTGCATTTGGTGAATAAGGGTTTCCAACAACTGCCCATGCTGCAGTCCTAGGCACAGCGTGCTCTTACATGCTGTTATTTGTACTAGGAGCAACTGAGGCGATGGCACTTTGTTAGGCACTTCTTAACTCCAAAACCTACCTAAAGAAAGAGAATTTAAGGAAGATTTTTTTTTCTAAGTGAGGCTGTGTTCAAAAGCCTGGAGCCTCAACAAGAGAAATGAGTATCAAACAGAACAAATCCTCCTTAAAGGGGATCCTCCAAAAAGGATCCTTGAATCCTCCAAAAGGCTAGAGCAGGAAGGTGTCCACCTGTTTCCTTACAGCCCAAATGTTGTTTTAAATGGTGGCAGCAGGAGCTGAGGTGCTGCAAGCAGCCCAGCCAAGCGCCCTAGGGGCCACAAGAAGTCAGCTGCAACTGCTGTATGGCTACAGGGGACATGATGCTGTCACTCGGTGAGATGTGGCACATTTTGAACAACTCAGCACAAAGTTCTTCAGGTTTCTCAAACTGACCACCCCGAAGTTCCTGGGCTTCCTGGCATGGATGAAAATGCCACTAAACCATTTCCTTTTGAGAAAAGTCTTGTAAGTAGTGGAAGTTGTCAGAAATGGTGGTTCAAAATGCCATCAGTAAGGTTACAAATGACACCAACTTAGGTGGCAGTGTTGATTTGAATGAAGGAAGCTCTTCAGATGGACCTGGATAGTCTGGATCAATGTGCCAACATTAATGGGATGAGTTTCAATAAGGCCAAATGCCAGGTCCTGCACTTGGGTCACAAGAATCCCAAGCAGTGCTACAGGCTTGGGGCAGTGTGGCTTCCTCACCCTGCTTACCCATTCACAGGAACTAACCATATGCTTCCCAAGGCACCACGTCTACAGAGTGATGCTGGGTTGCCCCTAGACATTGGTGCAGCTGTCAGTGCTCTTTTGGCATCCTTGCAGGAGCAGGGGCAGAGTGGGATGGTGAGCACAGGCAGGTGGCTGCTTCCTACCCACACTGTTATTGTGGCCTTTCAGTATCTTAAGGGGACTACAAGAAAGCTGGGGAGGGACATTCTAGGCTGTCAGGTAGTGACAGGACTGGGGGGAATTGGTATATTCAAACTGGATGTTAGGAAGAAGTTGTTCAACATGAGGGTGCTGAGACCCTGGAAAGGGTTCCCCAGGGAGGTGGTGGAGGCCTCATCCCTGGAGGTGTTTAAGGCCAGGCTGGAAGAGGCTCTGGACAGCCTGATCTAGTGTGAGATGCCCCTGCCCATGGCAGGGGGATTGGAACTGGATGATCCTCGAGGTCCCTTTCAACCCTGCTGATTCTGTGATTCATCACTTCGGGCTCCAGTGAGCCCCTTGGACAGGCTTTCACCCCAGGCACAACACAGCCTTCCCTCTTGTTCTTCATGCGCCTGGGCTGGGAAAAGTCCTGGCCATCATTCCCAGCACTAAGTGGCAGTGAAAAGAGTAACCACAGGCACAAAACAATTCAATCTGATCGAGGGCTTCAGTTTGTGGAGAAGTCATATACAGTAATAATTCTGAACTGTCTGGTTTGAACACCTCTGAACATCACAAGCTCTGCATTTCATTCTGTGAGGTTTTTCAAAGGAAGAAGCTCTCCAGCCTCTTTCCAAACTCACATAACAACGAAGCAAAGTGCTCTGTGCTACACAGCATGTGGAAACCCTTGCTGAGACTAACAGGGCAGAAGCTGATAAGTCAAATCCTATTTCCTGTAACCAGTAACAGTTTATGAGGCCTGTGGGGTCCAAGCTGATCAATAAAACAGCAGAGCAGCCCAAGTGAGGCTCAAGGACAGCACATAAAGTATTCGTAAGTGGGCTATACATAATTTAGTGAAATTAGCATAAAGTTACAGTTTTACAACTCCGGGAGTCTGGAGTTACACCTCAGCTGTAACAGAGACACCTCTTTAAATCTTAATATATGCAAAATGACACTTGTTACCTTCAGGGTTTTTGTTGGTTTGGGTTTTTTTAATAGTCCTTCCCACACAATTAAGAAGCAATTTTGTCTTCTTGCTGCACTAATTAATGTTTTTTTACTTGAACAAAGAGCCACTTAGAGGGATGGAAGGCTTAGGTTTGTGATACTGTCGTTTTCACTGATATTGCAAGGGCTGTAATGAAGGTGCATTCACTGATGATTAAGGTTGTGTTTCTTGGCAAGGCTCTAAAGCAACAGCTCAAAATCAGGTCATATTATAGCAGGGAATTTATGTTCATCAAGAAGTGTGTAATATGTGGGCTCTAAGTTTGAAGAGGCTTCAGACAACAGCCTGTGCATGTGCAGAGGTTTGTCAAGCAATCTTTTTATTT
The DNA here is from genome assembly GCF_015220805.1 of Pogoniulus pusillus. Lineage (NCBI taxonomy): Eukaryota > Metazoa > Chordata > Aves > Piciformes > Lybiidae > Pogoniulus > Pogoniulus pusillus. The sequence goes on along the minus strand of NC_087274.1, from coordinate 18,285,978 downwards.
TTTTTAGAGAGGTGAATTTATGTTTTCCTGTGCAGAGGAATTGTTTATAATGATTATGATAGTTAATGACATCCACTTTTTACAGCAAGATGGGCTCTGCTTTGGACTTGAGTGAGCAGCCAAAGTCTGAGTCTGTTTGCTACAGGAAAAAAAAAACAAACAGTTAATGATGGAGTCAGGTATCCTTGAAGTATGCCTCTATATTTCCAAGACACATTCAAATTCCTGGCCCATGAATTCAGCTTAAGAATAGGACAGAGAACATTTTCTGTGATATACTGTTTTTGAATCTTCTGGTTACCTTCTCTTGCTTCGCTGCTTGAAACATCTTTCTGCCAGCACTAAGCCTGAAGGTTTAGATCTTCACTCAACACCTTTTGAGCTCTGGCTTGTGTGCCCCATGTGAAAGGCTGTTTTGTATTTAACTCACATAGAGAGACAACTGCAGCACAAACACTCACACCAGTTTCTGGGGTTTAAGGGAAACAGACAGAGACAACTGCATGCTGGCTAAGGCTGAGGACTGTGAGGAAATGCTTTCTATCTTGGATCCCTCTTCGGGTTATCATTGTCTCTCTTACAGTCTTCTGGGAAAGCAAGTGTTGGTCTCATTATTTCCTTAATTACACTTTAATTACACCCTATAAAGCCAAAAATATTTGTGTAAGAGGATGAACCTACAAACAATTAAAAAAGCATCTACTGCCTGTGTGCATATGTGTAAATTAAGGTATTGCTGGGGAAGAAAAGCTACCATATTTGATTTAAATACTATTATGAGGTCTAGAGACATTAGACACAGATTTGTTAAGCTTGTAGTGTATACTCTGGGCAGAACTGAACTTTGATTGTGTGCAAAAATTAGCTGGAGTAACACACAGCATGAATCATGTCAGTGTTTTACGTGGCAGGTGGGTTGGAACTAGATGATCTTTAAGGTCCCTTCCAACCTGAACCAGGATCTGTGAATCTGTGTAAGTTCTTTTAAGCCAGTGGGAGCTGTGTGCCGTCTGTGGTAGGGTTTGGTTTTCAACGCTTTACAAGAAGCTCTGCTGTTAACAGATGGAGACTGTCGTTTCTTCTAGGGAAGCCACTTAGCACATGCGGGCACCTGTGTGGGAAGCACAACACAGTGTAAAATCAGCATGGTGACACATCACAGACTGGGTGGAGAGATGGAGGTCTGTGCTACCGTGCAGGGAGGAATGCAGAGCAGGCTGGAGGCCCAGTTCTTCCACCCAGTGGGCCTGGAGGCTCATTCTTCCCCTGATCACCTGCAGAATGGCCCAAGTGCTGGCGCAGCTGATAACAGAACAATGGCTTGACCACAGTCCCACCCCCTGCACTTTGCACAACAGTAGATACCAGCTATAAATATTACCCTGAGCTGGTATCTACAGCAGGGATGAGACTTCCACTCCAAACATCAGGGAGAGATCCAGAATCTTGTGTCCTCCTCACCCACGGCAGAAGAGTCATCTCTTGGTAAGATTTGTGGCTTCGGCTACTCTGAGTGCTTCCCTGGGAGCCCAAGCTTGGCAGTACAAGCAGATTGTAGAGCTGCACCTCAGTGCATTTATCACCAGCAGCCTTAAAGAATCTGCATACATTGCCTGCAAATAAACCACACTGCCTGTGCACCTGCTGAGTGCAGCCAGCCCTACGGCGGCCAGGCTGTGCGGGGTCTGTAGCTGTGGCGATAGCTGGCAGAGCTATTAAGAGGTAAGTCCACCCTCTGCGATCTCTGAAGACTGGCTACAGTGCAGGGGAATTCATCCCTTACCCAATGCAGCACACCTGGAGTCTACAGAAAGCAGAGAGCATTTGGACAAATGCTGTGTGGCACAGAGACGTCTCCTAATTGCAAGATCTCACAGCTATGCAGCAAAACTCGTTTGCCTGATGCAGGAAGAAAATTGCTGTGGAGAGGGCTGTCTTTGCACCTGGCTTGACTTGAGATCCTTTACTGTTTATCCTGGCAGAAATAAATCGCATAGAACTAGCTTGGAAGAGCCCTACAGCAGCCATCTAGTCCAGCTGCCTGGACAAACCCGGGCTGACAAAGCTAAGCGCCTTATTAAGAGCCTTGTCCGGGTGCCTTCTAAACACTGATGGACTTGGGGGATTGACCATCTTTCTGGAAGGTCTTTTTCAGTCTTTGACCACTCTCTTGGGAAGGAAGCGCTTCTTAAAGCCCGGTCTGAACCTGCCCTGGTACAGCTTTGAACCATCCCCATCTATCCTGTAGCTGCATACCAGGTAGAGCTGCATACCAGTGAGTGGCCCCTCCGCCTGCTTTTCTCCAGCCTGTCCAAACCCAGAGTGCTCAGCCACTCCCCACAGGACATTCCTCCCAGCCTTTTTGCCAGCTTTGTTTCTCTCCTCTGGACATGTTCAAGGACATCTTCATCATATTAGGTGGCAATTGCAGGCCAGGGATTGTGTATTGAGGAGAGTTGCTATATTTGAGATGTATTAGATGCTTTCGTTTTGCTGTTAATTTTGCAGATGTGGTTTAACAAGCTGTACAGAGTCGCAAGTTAAGTTCGAACAGAAGAGTTCTTTGTTTGTTTGTTTGTTTGTTTCTCTTCTCCTCTTATGGCAACAGATCACCTTTAGGACACTCACCTGGAGTTGTCCAGAAGCTGTTTCAGGGATGAAGGCTGAGAAAGGAGACGCTGCCAAGAATTTATCAAGCGAAGAAGTGGTGGCATTGATGAAATAATTTGTGTTTTTTCAACTAGAGTTTCTAATGCTGAAAAGACTGGCTGGAAGCTTGCCTCTATCTCACTTCAGCTAAACACGGTCCAAATTTTTAAGAACTGGTTTTGCTTTGTCTGATTGCCTAGCATTTGGATGAATAGCTAATTTAGAAACACCCTTTTTCCCCCCTCTCTTTTTCCTATGTGTTTTTATGCTTAATATTATGTCTATATTATTACACGTGCATTATGCTTGATCTGTAACGTCCAATCCTACACAGGATTAGTGCATGTATGATCCTTGTAAGAGCAGCATGTCTGTGTGAGGTTATTCAATTTGACAAAACCCCTCATTGTAAGTCACTCTCAATTCTGTCTTTTAGGCAGAAGTCGTTTGGGTGGAGGGCAAACAAGCGTGGCTGCTGCGCCTGAGCTCCTCTGCAGGCAGCAGATGAAGGCCAGCAGGCTGGACAACGCTGCTGCAGAAACTGGACAGGTTAGCAATGTGAGATGAGTCTCCTCCTCAGCACACTGAGGCTCAGCTGGCTGTGGGTAATTGTATGCCCAGTGTCAGCCAAAGGTTAACAAACTGTGTGGGAAGAAAACAATGGAATTCTTTAAAACAACCCCTTTGAGCTGTCTATGAATAACAAAGGAGTCAACGATGTCTACTTTGAGATCTGTAAATTAAGGTTTACATAAGAGTGTAAATATTATTATTTATTTAAGAACTCTCCTGTTTCCCTTCACTTCTCCTCTTCCCCATCACTTGTTTGTTGGGAAGATGCTATTTGCATTCATGATTATGTGTCCAAAGTGGGAGGCAACCGTAGGATGTGGAATGGAGATTGGTTGAGAGGGTGGAAAGGAGAGGGGGGGGCAAGGTAAGGGGAGAGACTATATAAAGAGCAAGGAAGGGTTAGCAAGAGGGGAATAATATTGGATTTCTTTTGTGATTAAAAAATTCTTACCCTAAAGCGTCTTTGGTTTGGGATTGGGGCTTTTTTTAACGGACACTGCTTAAACCATTTGCTTGAACATTCAATGCAAGAAAAAAATAGTTTTGGGCAGCTGTGATAAGAAAAGTTTTAAGAATTTATCTGGGCTTTAGTTGCCAAAGCGTGTGATAGAATTTGTGGGTTTAGCATTCTGGCTGAAATTGAATCCAAGCTACCGCTGGCGCTAATCTTTCTGCGTGTAACATGTTCTAGCCAGTGCCTTTCAGCCCATCATTGTGTGTATGTCCCCAGCCCCAGGGCCGGGTGGGAGGCACTTGCCACCTTTCTGCAGGACTGGGCAGAGCTCCCACCCACCCCAGTCGCTTTGCACCTGTCCTGCCGGCTCTGGGACAGAAGCCCCTTATGAGCTGGTAAATGTTGAGAATGGTCTGGTAAAGGTGGGAAAAGGCTTGAGAATAGTTATGTTCCGGTAGGCAAACATCGGCTGAAGAGGGAGTTAAAAGAAGACACTCCTAGAGGAATTACAGCAATTGTCATGTGTGACTTGCATGGAAGACAGCAGGCTGTGGACAAACTAACCCCACTAACTGGTGTCCCAGGGATGCATTTGTACTGACACAGACATTCGAGGCATAGTTATAATGAGAATAGGCTGTTTGTATAGTGAGGAGGCTGCTCAATTATTGCCAGACCGAATCAGAGTCTCTGTTTCCTTTCAGACACATCTATCTCCCTAACATTGTTGGTAGATTATTCAGTCATTCTGCCTTTCCTGCGTTGAAATATTTATTTTCCCTCTTATGCCTGAAAACCTCTCCTGTAGCTTTTCTTTTTCTGACTCCCCCACATTTTATTTCCCCCTCCCATTCCTGGAATGCACTCTGTTGGATGCTGCCTCTTTATGACTTTATTTGTTACTCAGCTCTAGAAGTATGTTAATTATTGTAACTCCATTAATTTTTTCGTGTATCATTTCTGTGAGATGAAATGAACAATATTGTAAATCGGGACCTTGTGGTAGGATCCAGGTTCTTTATACATTTAATTAGTTCAAAGTAGCATTAAGAGCTCTTCCTGTAGCAGAAATAAATAGTTCTGAGGATGCATTGTGACCATAGCCACTGAAAGCAGGAGAGCACAATTGAAGCTTCAAAGAAAAAATTACCCTTCTTAGTGGAAAAGAAATTAATTAATCATCAGGAAACTTGTAGCATGCACGTTCTGTTCCAAAATCAGAGCATCGTCTCTATATATATAATGCTCTGCTACAAATTTTGGTCCCCAGTAAATCCCCAGGAATTTAATATTTAGAAAATATATCCGACTGAGCATTTTCATGAATAATCTTCTTTGCCTAAAAAGTTGACATGCAGAACACTTTTCAAACTAGAGAGAAAGCTGGGGCTTAAGCTCTTCAAGGTAATTGTACAAAGAAGGAGGGTATTCTTCAGCTAAGTAGGGTTAGGTCCTTAAATAACTATCTGGCTGCAATTCATATTGAAATCAGCACTGATCTCTCTCTTTAGCAATCTTTGTGTTTTGCATACCCGGTGAGGGGAAGGCTAATTTACACTACTGCTGTTCCCACTGTAGACAACAAGATTCACTAAAGGTTTCTGAGCAAGTAGAAAATGGTGTTTGCAAATGACGGGAGCAATAGCAGCTGGCTTCAGTTCAAAGCCATGTAGCTATTTGCTAGAGTCTTGAGCACAGAGAAAGCTTCTAGCTGTTCCTTTGGATTTGTGGAGTACTAGAAATTAAACTGCAAGTCAGTTTCTCTGCTGGTATTAGCTGAGACGCTTGCTCAGTCATAGAATCATAGAATCAAGCAGGTTGGAAAAGACCTCCAAGATCATCCAGTCCAACCTATCACTCAGCCCTATCCGATCAACTAGACCATGGCACTAAGTGCCTCATCCAGTCTTTTATTGAACACCTCCAGGGATGGCTACTCCAGCACCTTCCTGGGCAGCCCATTCCAATGGCAAATCACTCATGATGCCTTTCAAAGCTGTGTCTGCTAAAAGAGCAAATTTCATCATGTGAGTGTTAGTGAATATATATCTTGGACTGCTCTGGTAGCTTTGCAGGGTTGATGACTGTTTCTTTTGTTTCCCTTTACCTATTTTTATTGCTGTAGTCTTTAAAGATGAGTGGGATTGACACCTTCAGAGCCAATACCCCTTTTGTGGGGCAGATCTGTAAGGGAGCTGGTAGCACAGGTCTCTGCTATTTAGACATGTTTCTTGCCTGTGTTACAGCTTCTTGCAACACCAACTTGACTGGACAGTATTCATCTCTCACAGAGTTTGCACATGCTGGGAATTCTTTTCTCATTCTCTCTTTGAGACATTTTGTCTGGCTGCACTTCCTGATAAATGCTAAACTCTCACAGGTACAATTCCAAGCAGCTGCAGGGTGATCCAGCACCTTCGTGACAGCAAATCAGAACCCCTGAAATTTGCTTATTTATTTTATTCAATATTCCTTATCTGAGACTATATATGTACTTTTTTTCCCGGTTAGATCAGTTGCTTCCCCCCCATGCACACCCTACAGGAGAAGAAAGAGCATCGAGTTACACTTCCATAGCATCTGCATCCTTTGAATTCGTGACAGATGCACAACAAGTGCTCTGGACTACTGCTCTAACTGTCCTGGGAAGAATTTCATCTTCTCTTCGTATCCTGAATGAGGGAAAGGTTTCTGGGGCAAATTATGCCCTTGTGGATAGGTCCTTATGGAGGCTTTTCCAGGCTGACTTTGCAAAAGGTCCACCCTGAACTTCCAAAGACAAATTGTCCATCACCTGCCTGTGTGGCAACTGGCTTTTTATTTCCTAAAGGATTTTCTAAGAAATACAACAGGTCTGATCTAGGAGTGCTGCTTTCCTAAAGCATTGCTAAGCACAATCACTGCACAGGATTGTGCTTGGCAAATGGAATGAGCAGCGCTGGATTAAAAGTGCCGTGGAAGACGTCACCATGTGCTGGCTGAGCCCTAACTGAGTACCTGGAACGTGAGTTTCTTGTACCTTGTCTCTGTCAGAGCTGGATTGCCCAGGGTGAATCAGAAGAGAAGAAGCCACAGCTCAGAGAAACACGAAGGTTCCCGGTTAAAAGCTCAATCTGATTTTGTACATCAGTGAAAAGCAACTATTTTTAGACACAATGTTAAAGCACTCCTGATAACAAAACAGAGCTTGTGAACCACCAAGGTGAAGCTCGGGTCTGTTTTTCATCGCTTTGGACTGTTCTCTACACAGGACAAGAATCGGTATCCATCCTGTGCATCCTTTGTGCAAACTGCAGCTGGGAAGAGAGAGGCGTGGTTGATGCTTTCATCCTTGGGCTCCAACATTAGCCGTGCCCAGGGCAATGGGGGTGTGGTGGGGGTCTACAATAGCAGAGCTGCTTGGTGGTTCCACTGTCATGTTGTGAAGCTATGTCTAGGACTGTGGAGGCTCCTACCATCACCTCTTATTAGAGGTTTCTGCTGCCGACGCAGGTGAAGAGTAAGTTCTGAGTCACAGCTCCAAAGGCTGGGTGTCTCTGCAGGCCAGAAAAGTGCAAAAAGCAAGAGTTTTATTCTTCTGAGTTACTAAGTCACTAAGCTGCTGGGAGATATGACCATGTACTCGCAGACAAAGCAGATCTGCTGATTAGGCTGCTGGTTTACAGCTTATTTTCTCAGTGTAAGTTGCCTGTTGAAACTGAAAAAACTCCACGATAATAAAGGTACAGTGCCTGATGCAGTGCCCAGCTGCCCACCGGGCTCAGCATCAGAACAGCAGTGCCCAGCTGCCCATGGGGCTCAGCATCAGAACAGCAGTGCCCAGCTGCCCATCGGGCTCAGCATCAGAACAGCAGTGCCCAGCTGCCCATCGGGCTCAGCACCAGAACAGCAGTGCCCAGCTGCCCATCGGGCTCAGCATCAGTACAGCAGTGCCCATCTGCCCATCGGGCTCAGCACCAGGACAAACAGCAATGCCCAGCTGCCCATCGGACTCAGCACCAGAACAAATAGCAGTGCTGCTGACTGCTCCGTCTCACCTGTGATACCCTCCTGTACTTAGCGAATAACCTACCTAGTTATCATCGTCTTTCTCACTAGCAGTCTGAATGCCATTATCAAAGGTGTCCTTACATCTTTAAATCTCATTAAGAAGGAGAGCCACAGCCAAAATGCTAATGAGCTCACCTTAATGGTAAACATTGAGCACTGATAAGCATGAAACTCCATCCTCTCTTCTCAGAGAAGTTCTTATGTGGTTCCTACTTACTCTGCTTTTTATCTGATTCTCCTTCACTTCTGCTCCTAGGCAGGTTAATAGGCACCCGAACAGACAAATAACAGTACTGCATCTTCCTCACGCCCTTTTGACAGGTCTTTCGAGACCGCAAAACATTTTTGGGGAAAATTATTATTGGGGGAAAAAACAAACAACGAACCAGAAAGAAAAAAATCCCAAACCACCTTCCTGGGTGATCAGGTGGACAGGGGCAGTTTTTTCAGGCTGGAACAAACTGTTCCCCAGCACTCCCATGAACACATTAGCAGCTGGTACTTAAATGCTGATGGGACATTTTTTAGACCCTGATAAGTGTGAACTAGCCCCGAGTTTTATCTGTGGTGGTTGCTGCCCGCTGCTGCTAAAAAAAGGTTGATTGTGATCATTAAGCTCGCAGGTAGGCAGTGCCTCTGGACTGTAAAATAGGAATGTTAGTGCGCAATGATGAAAGCAAACTTTGCTCAACACCTGTCTATATATATTGCAGGTTTCAGTGGCTGCCCAGTTGATCTACTCGCTCTGTTGTCTGGGAATAAAGAAGTGGTAAGTAAGAACAATTAAGACCAAACTTTCTTTTCTTCTTTTTTTTTTTCTTTCCCTCCCTATTATTTCTTTTCCTCTCAGTTGTTTAGCTTACAAACCCCAGGCTCTGCTTCTGCAGCTCAAGGAATGGCAGCAGAGAGCTAGCGTGGGGAGCTGGAGTGGCACATGAAGTGTCATCCACTTGTCAGCATTTTCACCTCTTTCTGGCAACTGCGTTTGTATTTTAAGGAAGTGTTTTTAAAAACCCCGTAGTTCTAAACCCAAACTGTGCTGCGTTTTGCCTGCAGATAACTAGATTAATTTTTATGGGATATGATTAAGAAAGAGGAGGGGAAAAAAATTATCAGCAGCTGCCAAAACCAAACCAAACCAAAACCAAACCCACAGCACTGCCTGTAGCATAAGAAAGTGTTGTTTTAGCCGTTGTTGGGCTTGAAAAGAAGTGAGATTTCACATCACAGTCATCAGTGGTATTGGATACTGGAAAATGTCTAGGATATGATTAATGAAACATTGGAAGGAAACACTGTCAGTTGGGGTGTTAGCATAGATAGGGTGTGAGGGCTGTCTGCTGCTCCGTGGCTGTGGCAGGGTATTCTTGATGGAAACATTTTCTTATGCTAATCCAGTTTGACACACGGAAGTAAAAGGAATACATTAGTCTAATGCAGTTAGCTCAACTAATGTGGCAGCAGGCAGAAATCAGCTGGTTTCTCAGTAACTTTTATTAGCAGCTCTTCCTTTGATCAGTAAGTGGGCTTTAATGTCATTAACCTTTTTTCCTCTCTCGGTTCTTCACTGTGTGGTTTTGTGCTCAGGCTGGGGGAGATCTATTGCATCTGGTGGTTGGTGGTTGGATTCTTTTCTTCTTGTCGTTTTCTTCTTCAGAAAAGTAATTGTTTTATTTAAGTACCTGGTAGGCATTTCAAGTAGCTCACTGATGTTTCCCAGCTCTGTCTGCTCAGTGGCAGGGTTTGGTGCTTTGCTTGGCTGTGAATGCAAGAAAATAGTGTTGAGGATTTGTTGTCCTTCTGCACTTGCTTAGAAATTAGATTTCTTTACTAGTTTGGTTTGTTTATTTCTTTTAGCTTTGCTCTGTGTGAGATTGAAGCTTGTGAGTACTAAGTCTCAGGGAGCCACAGGAATAAACAGTGAGCACAGAGGTCATTGCTCTTTAGCTTTCAGGTATGATTTCTTTTCCTTTTGCTGCTGCATTAGTTGAAAGTTTACATCCTGGCCAAGCCTGCTGGCTTGTTCAGAGAAAAAGCCCCAAGGAGGCAGCCGGTGTCAGAGCAAGGACAAGACTTGCTCCTAGCAAGGCTGAATCATTGCTGGCATTTCTTTAAGTTGTTGCCTGTTGCACCTGAGGTTTTGCGGCTGCCATGGAACAGGTTCTGGGGCAAAATTAGCAGCTGATGTAAAGCTACTGGAGGAATTCCTGCTGGCTGAGGATCTTTCCTGTCTCTGCAAAATGTGCTTCTTTGTTGTAAACAATACATTTTGAGGGGAATAAGGCAATAGTTCTTCAAAGTGTGTATAAGAAGGGCTGCTATGTAGCTTACTCCAGTGAAGAATGTGTGGTAAATAATCATATTTACTAAGCCATGTAGTCAGAGAGAAGGGTATTGATAAATTCCTTTTTAACATATAAAAACATAGCACAGTGGTGAATGACAAGAAAGTGATGTGTTGATGTGGAAAATCTGAGAGTGAAGAGAGGGAAAAGCCTTTTCACTGAATCCAAAACTTGATTTGGAGCTGCTTAAGCAAGCTGCAGGCACAGGTATGGTCATGTAGGTAGTTGCTGCAGGTATTACCAGTTGGTTCTGAAAATACTGCTGCTTTCTCTAGGTGAGATTTCTTTAAGAGTTACTGCTTCATAGTTTTTGTCTCGGGTACAAGGTGGCCTTGCAGTGAGCTGTCACGGGTGGAGAGGTACAAACAATACTGTCCAGGCACATTCAAGTGGTGGGTCGTATTCTGCAAGTTAAGTCCAGCAAAATATATACATTTGCAACTCTTTCTGATTTAAAAAACAAATGGCAGCAAGAGGGTCGCCTTGCAGCAGAGGCAATGCTCATGCAGTCCAATGAGTCACTGAGGAATGCAACACAGGGCAACTACATGACACCTAGAGCAGCCCAGATAATTCCTCTGGGACTTTAACTCTTTGAAATGCTGCAGGCGGAGACTCAGCATGGCTACAAAACCAGCTTTGGCTTGGGCTTTCTCACATTTTAGCTCAGAATTTGAGTGCAAATGGTTCCTATCTCTCTTCTCGTTAGGAGTTTCAGTCTCTCGGAGCTGGTGAGGATGTCACACGCAGTTGGCATTTTCCGAAGGCAAGGAAAGACTATACCTACAACAAAAGGAGCACACAGCGTGGTGTGAGAGGATTTGCTGTGAGCTTCACCAAAACAGGCTGGGTTACAGCTTCTGCAGGCATTGGTTTTCAGACCTTTGCAATATGCATAGCCCATTCTGACCTGCCACTTTCAGCAGGGTATTACCTCCCATTTCAGGCAGATATCCAAAGCACCAATGCTTATCCGGATGTGAGCTCTGGGAATACGCCCTGGGTGAGAGCAGCCTGGCCAGTGTTCTGCCAGCTAAGGCAGGAACTGGCCATGCAACGCTGAGACAGCTGGGCTGGCACGGGGATGGGCAGAGCTCATCACTCTGGGCACCTCATCCAGCAATTGTGGCTGTGCTGCTTTGAGCCTGGACTGGTGCATCCAGCTGAACGTAGCTCCTTGCTGCAGGGCGCGTCATTGCCAGCCCATCCACTCCCCGTTCTCTAACGTGTCCCTTTGCAGCATAGTGAACCCTTCGGTGTCCAAAAGTAAGCCTCTGCTAGATTTCAGTGTCAGTTATGTTGGTCTTCTACACCACTCCTGGTGTCAACCTTTCCTAAGGCTTATGTAAGCTGCCAAGGAGAAATGCAGTTAGTTTTTCACCACACTGCTCTGCTCCCCCACAGCACCCAGTTTTCCTTCTGTTTTCTCAAGATGTTAATTTGTGTGTGTTTGGGGCAAGCAGGAATTCTTTGAAGAGAAAACTGTAGAATGTAGATAGTCCTTGTGATTAATTCACAGTAAGTAGCTGTGGCCAGGACTTCACCAAACAGAGGATTGGGTGGCTGTAAGCTATCTTCTCAGCTGTGCCTCTTAACAAGAGTTGGGATCTCGAAAAAGGGGACAGCTTTGGTAGAGCTTCTCGGATCTGGAGGGTTCTGCTTTCATCAGTCCTTGATACCAATCTCATAGAATGGGCTGTTCTAGTAACAGCTCTCTGAGCCCAAATGCACCAGACAAATGCTGTAAAGCCCTCCAGTATTCAAGCCTGAGGCTGTGCAGGGCTCAGTGAGTAACTTTATATGCATACCTATACAAAAAACTTCCTCCACAGAAGTGCTCACCTCTCATTCTCTGGTATTTAATCACATAAGGCAAAACCAATAACAACACATGACATACCTGTGGGATCCTGAGCACCTCAGGAACATGGGAGATGGTTACTACGAAAAACTGCCCCGCTGAATTCTTGAATGAGGACAGTTTATTTAGGAGAAGCAGAGACTGTTTGCCTGCTGAAGTTTTCAAGCTCCAGTTTCTCCAGTGAATACATCAGCTCAGTTTCCATACAGTAATCATGCAGCCTGAATCCTTTATTTCCATACTGAGCGTAACAGAAGAGCTGTGGAAGTACTGATGGCATCTCTAGGGCTGGCAGCGTCCAGCATATTCTGTATCTCTCCACGAGGGGAATATGTTGCCAGTGCAGCTTCCCATCGGAATTTCCAGTGCACGCTCACGATTGCATTTCACTTAAGAAGCACTACTGCTGAGCGGGTGGTTGGGGTTGGGTTTTTTTTTAGAGCTCTTTAACTGCTGAACATGTATAAATGAAACTCGTTTGACAAGACAGAGGTGTTCTGGCATCGGGTGGGGCTTGGAGGTTGTTCTGGCACGGGTGAAAATACTGGAGTTTGCTCCAAGCTCGTGGAAACCCTTGCTGAAAGAAGGAAGGCTGATTTTCTTCCAGCTGTTCTGAGATTCTTTTTGTTCTTGTTGCATCTTGAGAACTGCTCTTGATCTCATGCCACAGATAAAGAATGTCTAAAAGCATAGTTTTAGTTTAATGGGGTTGTAGGATGTTTTTTCCCTGATGATGTGGAAGGGGAGGTGCTCTTTTCTTTGTGGAGTGCCGAAGAACAATACCCTCCTCTGTTGCAGTAAGACATGAGGGATTTTGTGTGTGAGGATGTGGGACTCATTGATGTGGGCAGGGACAAGTCATTTTCCCCATCAGCTACATGAGAGATTATGATTAAATTAATGATTAATTATACTCTCTTAGAGTGGCTACTAAATGTAGGTGAACCTTGTTTATGGGAGCTTGAGAGCAGCTCTGACACTTCCTTTGGGAGCCTGTTTAAGAGGAGCATCCCAGGCAAATTTGCCAGATGTGCCAGTGTCAGATGTGGTGGCCATGGGGGGAAGCTTTGTCCACAGCACTGGCAGACTTCTCATGTAGCAGGGAGGGTGGAAGAGATCTGTAGTTGAGGCTTTTTCAGGCAGGATTAACTTCTCCCTTTCTTTTCACCAAGTTTTTGGTCCTGCAGGCTTAGCTAACCAACAGCTTTGCAAACCTGGAAAGGTGGAGGTGTTATCATATATTGCCTTGGCTCCCCATGGTCACCTTTGTCCTCTTTCATGTCCCTCCCTCTATCTTCTGATATTGCTGAAGCGAATCATAGAATTGTTTTGGTTGGGAAAGTTCTTTAGGATCATCAAGTCCAACCTTCAGCCCAACACTGCCATGGCCATTAGACCATGTCCTGAAGTGCCATGTCTACACATTTTCAAACATCTTCAGGGATGCTGACTCCACCACCTCCCTGGGCAGCCTGTTCCAATGCCTGGCCACAAATAAGTAGGACTCTTCCAGATTTTAGTTAAAGGAACATTTGCCTCCTCCTCCTCCTGTGCCCAGGCTAGGGCTGTCACAGGTTGTTTGTACCTGAGAGGGCAGGATTTGGCCACCTAATGTCTTATTTTAAAACTTATAATTGGTTAATACTACACTGCATTTCAAAATGTGCTCAAAAAGGGGCAGGAAGGAAGAGGTTCAGGGAGATCCTACATGAGATGGGTGAGCCTGACCTTGCTGCTACTAACTCGGCTTCACCTGCGGCATTAGCAGTTACAGGCACATATTGACCTACAAATAGCCACTGCTGCCTGATATGCTCTAGTACAGTTTGAAGCTCCAGGGTCTTCCTCCACCTTGTCCAGGATCATGTTCCACTCCATCCTTCCATGGGAATGAACCAGTAAAGGCAACAGGAAGGCTGCATTTAGCATATGCTGCCCTCTCAAAGCCAATGCTTTAGGGAAGAACTTTCTTTGCTAAGGTCTGTGTTTTGAACTGCCAGTTTGGTGAAGGCAGCCTGTTGAATCCAGAAGGTGTATGAAAGGAAAACAGACCTCTGACCTTTTGCAGAAAGGGCACAAAATGAATTGAAGAAGTGCCCAAGGTTTGGAAAGCAGAAGAAGATTGCTTTCAAGACAATGACAGAGGAACAAAACCACAGGAAATACGTTCAGTAACTGATGAATCAGTTTCATAAATAAAAGAACAATTCATGAGGAGTAGGAAAAAGCTGTGTTTGAGGATGAATTGCTTCCATTCCATTTCTATCTCTTTTAAACTTAAATCATGTTTCTCCATAGCCTGTTGTAAGATGAGCATTTTGAGTGCATGTCCCTTTTAATTGGTACGACTTTGTTAGTCACAGATCATGGCTCCCTGGCCTGAGGTGGAGAAGCCTGAAACCAATAACTATATTGGGGACTCTTCCAAACAAAACCAGAACATGGCTGGGAAAGAAGGAGAAAATCACAAAGGTAATGAGTGCTCACCCATCAGGTACAGAGCTGGAGAAGTCTGGGGGCTCCTTGGAAACCAACTAAAGTGGGCTTTGATGTTCTGCTTCATCAGGCAATGTGGCTTCACATGGAAATAAAGGGGAGATTCAACCTGCATTTTCCACAATAGCCTTGATAGATGAGACAAGGCCAGAAGAAGAAGACCCATGGGCTCTACCAGAGCTGGCGGACACTGGGGTCAAGTGGTCAGGTAGCCATTTCTCAGTTATTAAGTTACCTGTATTTACTTTTCCCATTGCTACTTCTCTTTTCACCTTCATTATTTTGCTGACATGATATGTGCTGCAGAACTGAATTTCAGACTCAAGGAGTTTTCAGGTGTGAGCTCTACACTCTGTCTCACCTGCCCCAGCAGCAAGTGAGGATATTGTGTTTAGTCAGCTAAGAAGAAATCATACTGCCTGCCCTCCTTGAAACACAAAGAGACACATGGAAACCAATCTAAAACTAATGTGATTTTATATCCAGGCTCCTACTGCTTCTTTCATTACTCAGTGAGATGACTCTTTAATACCAAGGGTCAGTCTCAGACTTCATAAAGCTTTCATTGTACACCAAAAGCTTTTATATGCTCAAAATTCAGTGAACGATCTGCCTGCTTCTGCAGGTAAGATTTCATTATGGACATACTTTTGGGTTTAATCACACTCTGGGGTCACTGCCTTTGGCTCTCTGCTTGTGCACTAGACTGTTCCAGAGAGAACAGGAGATAAAATCAAGCAAGACTTTCATGCCTAATGTATTTATTTTGCAGACCTGGACAGAAAAGGGAAGATCATTCGTGTGCTCTATGGGATAGGGAAGTTCATCATGCTGCTTGGATTGCTCTACATGTTTGTGTGTTCTCTGGATGTGCTGAGCTCTGCTTTTCAACTGGTGGGAGGTATGAAAATGTCTTAAAATATCAAGAATAAGCTATGAATGAGACAGTAAATTTTATCTGAGTGACTGAACTGCAAGCAGCACTCTTCAAGAATGCTCTCTGTGGGTTTGTGTGTTGAGATGTATGTTGAGAAGTAGCTCTGCTGAAGATTGATCTTTGTTTGAAAGAGCCTTTGTTTCTCAGATTCCAAAGGATTGTTGATGTAAGGATTATTGGTCTGAATTTCTTAGG
Organism: Pogoniulus pusillus; assembly: GCF_015220805.1. Classification (NCBI taxonomy): domain Eukaryota; kingdom Metazoa; phylum Chordata; class Aves; order Piciformes; family Lybiidae; genus Pogoniulus; species Pogoniulus pusillus. The sequence goes on along the minus strand of NC_087274.1, from coordinate 18,270,418 downwards.
TTCCTGTTACTTTAGTGACAGTTTACACAAATGTGTCTGTACATAAATCTGGGCCCAATGAAAGGCATTTCAACAAGTTGAAATACAAAAATTGGGCTTTTAATCAAAGCCTTCATCAATGAAACATCCTCCAAAGCCTTCAAAGAAGAAAGCTACTGAAATGCATTTTTCACTTCTGCCTATTTCCAAGGGCTGACTTCCACTGATGGATTCAGAAGTGGTCAACAGTGAATTACCTGAGTTTCGGTGGAGGTGTTTGGGATTTTTGCCAACCCCAAAAGCTACAGAATTACTAAGGATTATTAAAAGAGTTTCTCTTCAAGCAGTAACCCAAACTATCAAGGCAATAATACCACCTAAATCTGTGCATGTGTAGGTTTCTGTCCTCTGATGGCTGTGGTTGTAGATAGCTCCCTGCAAAGCTCAGTCATTGAAATGGGGGAATGCAAAGCATTCTCTGAGGGCTGAGAAGCTGAAAGGTCAGGAACTGAATGTGGAACCTTGAGCTACATCATCTTGTACCTTTGTTGTTTTGTTTTGTTTGGCTGTGTTGATTAAACAGTTGAATGACCTGTAATTAAACACTGATAATTCCCATGGGCTTTACCTGGTACTTCCCTCACTCTGAGAATGTTTTTTTTTAATATATTTTTTTTTTTAGGTAAAGCAGCAGGGGACATTTTTAAAGATGACTCAGTGCTGTCTAATCCTGTGGCAGGACTGGTGATTGGAGTTCTGGTAACTGTTATGGTCCAGAGCTCCAGCACTTCTTCATCCATTATAGTCAGCATGGTGTCCTCCACATGTAAGTCCGTGTAGCATCTTCCTAGAGATCACCATAAACCTTGGTCTGGGGTGCAAACCTTCCCTCCTCTGGTCAAGCTTTGGGAAGGGCCTGAAGAATAAATCTTATGAGGAGCAACTGAGGGAGCTGGGCATGATTAGTTTGAAAGAGAAGAGGCTGAGGGGAGACCTCATTGCTGTCTACAGCTACTTGAAGGGACATTGTGGAGAGGCTGCTGCTGGTCTCTTCTCACGGGTAATTGGAGACAGAACAAGGGGGAATGGCCTCAAGCTGAAGCTGGGAAGGTTTAGATTGACATTAGGAAAAAGTTTTTCACAGAGAGTGTTCTGGGACTGGAATGAACTGCCCAGGGAGGTGGAGTCACCCAGCCTGGATGTGTTTAAGGGTGGTTTGGATGTGTTGCTTAGAGCTATGGTTTAAGGTGAATTTTGTTGAGTAGGGTTCTAGGTTGGACTTGGTGATCCCAAGGGGCTTTTCCAACCTGCATGTTTCTGTGATTCTGTAGGAGTAGAGGCTGCAGGAAGAGGTTTTCACAGCTGTTGTGCTAATATGATATAAGATTTTTAAGAATAAGAATAGTAGTAGTAGTAATAAATCCACAACTGCACTGAAAATCATTGGAAGCCTTGGTATTGAATGCATTCATTTGGGAAGTGTCTGCATACTTTTCTCCTGTTAGCCAGTTATTGAATTTCATTTGTTTCTGTGGCATCATTCACAATTCTGCAGCAGGTAGGAAAATGCCTGGGAAAGAAAAGAGTTTATTTCACTCCAAGCCTCTAAGATGTGGTGAAAGTGATTCAGTAGGATCACGGGATTGTGGGAACACCATGTTCCCAGGGGGCTTGGTTAAAGAAACCATATCTGGATTGGAGAATCTAATCCCAAGGATATCAAGGGTCAGGGTTCCAAGTGAGATTAATAGATGTTGATTTCCACTGGGGCAGAGCTTGCCATTGATCTGATGTTCTGTTCCATCCTTCCCTTTCTGCTTTCTAGTGCTGACTGTGAAAGCAGCCATTCCTATCATAATGGGGGCAAACATTGGCACCTCAGTTACAAACACTATTGTGGCACTCATGCAAGCTGGGGACAGAAATGAATTTAGAAGGTATTGTACTTAAATACTGGATCTGAAAAAAAGTTGCTCTTCTTCCTCCCCTATAGGTTCCCTTCTATATTCACTATCACTGCTACAGCCACTTGAATTTTCCATTGCCCAAAATCTGGATGTCTGGCTAGGAAAGTCACAAGTATGGCCATGGGCAAAGTGTAATGCTGCCTAGGTGTATATATATATATATATATGGGTATACAGGTTAAGAAAAGCATATTGGGTTCCTTGGAAAGTTGTGTGGGTTTGTAGGAATCCACCCTTTTAAAGTGTATCTTGTACAAGGATGTATTTTCAACTGCTCCCACTGTACCACCCACAAGAGGGCTGCACAAGAAGTCCACATTATTTTGGTCTAAAAAATAAAAGGAGACTTCAGGATTGAAGGTTTTTAAGCCTACACCAAGCCAGAGATGGTAAATGTAGAGAAATGAAGTGTTCTGACAGAATTACACAGTGACTGCCAGATATGCAGAGTGACAACTTTTGGACTGCCACTTCACAGTATTACTGGAGCTGTGCAGTGATATGAGATGTTGGTACCTTGCCATTTGTAGTGTGCCAGACACACAAAATGTACATCACCAAAGCCTCTGAGGAGAGATCTGTGGCTCCTCAGGCTGTAGAGAGGAAACTGGAAGAGAGCTGCACACCAGCAGGCTGCAAGAACATGTGAGAGGGCTGCAAAAGCCATCTTGTCCTGGAGTCAGGGAGAGCAGGTCCCAGGGAGAGAGGTCCCAGAGCAATGTGTGGCTGAGGACTACAAATGTACCAAAGACAGGCAAGAGGCAAACAAATGTATGCTGTACAGCTACCTTTTTTTTCAAAGTGCTCTTGGCAGCCTCATGTTAAGCATCACTTTGGCCTTTTCTAGTTTGTCTTGTCCCACTCTCCTGGCTGGCTCCTTCACTCAGTCGATGGTGTGGAGACAACTTTCCACTCCACGGCAAAGTAGCTACCTCCTGTCACCCTAGAAATTAAATTACTCCCATCTTGAAATGGGCTTCATCCTCCCTTCTCTGATTTCACAGTTAATTGGTGTTGTGCAGGTGTTGTTTAACTAAAAGCAGCTCCCTTTCCCAATCTCCTCTGGCAGGGCGTTTGCTGGTGCGACAATCCATGACTTCTTTAACTGGCTGGCTGTGTTTGCACTGCTGCCCGTCGAGGTGATCACTGGCTACCTCTACCACCTCACCAACGCTATAGTCGACTCCTTTCATCTTGAAAGTGGTGATGATGCCCCTGAGCTACTAAAAGTCATCACAGATCCCTTCACAAAGCTCATCATTGAGGTAAGCTCTTTCTCTCTTTAAGGATGCTGCTTATTTGGTTCAGCCTTAGATAATAGAAATGCTCTGGATGTAAGGGGGACTCCCACTCGCTTCCCTGCATCCTCAAGGTGAAGCTCAGTAGCAGATGGATTCTTCTTTTAACACACATTTCAAAAAGCCCCAGGTCTTACTGGTTTTGGTTTTTTTACCCCTACTTTTCACCTTAATGATGATAGCTGTAGGTAGGAGTGGGTAGGCAGGAGAAGACAAACTCAGCCACATAGGTTGGATGAGATGGCAGCTTGTTGCCTAGACATTGCCAGGTATAACTGGCTGGCATAACCTGGCACATCCAGAATATCTGTGTGGGCCCTGAGGAGATGGCACTGCAATGATGTGAAGGGTTTGGGGAGGATACACTGTTCTTGTGTACATGGAGCTGTACCTTTTCTTTTGGTGATAAACACCCTCCTACGTGTTAAGCAGCAGCTCTAGCATCACAGGTGGTCATGCAGGCTTTATTTACATGACTGAGCTTCCAAAGGGGCTTACTTGAGCAGAGCTGATGCACGTTGTAATACTACTTTTCTTCTTCTTTTCCAAGCTTGATAAATCAGTAATAAATGCAATTGCTACAAATGATGAATCAGCAAAAAACAAAAGCCTGGTAAAGACCTGGTGTGAAACTAACACTTCTGAGGTGAGTATAATGCCAAACTCATTGCCAAATTCCTGGCAAAATCCATTGCTGATCTGTAGCTGACATTTCTTATCGTAGGATTGTGAAATCAGATTCTTAAATTAGGAAATTTGGTTTATTTAGCAGGGGAAAAAAATGATAACAATGTAGGGTAGTTTTTGCTCCACTTAAAAGAAGTTGGTCATAGCAGTGGTGAGCTTGACCTGGTTGCTTTTGGCACTGTGCAACACTTTTGCTTATCAGAACTGGTGGTTTGGAGCCAAGGCTTTTACTTCTTTCACATCCAAATGCCTTTAAAACTCTGATACTCCCTGGAAGGATCAAAAATCTGCAATGTAGGCCAAAGAAAATGTGTTTTTGCCCACTGTTTATCTGTTGATCTAGCCAGCTTTAGTCTTATGTGTAACCTGGTGACCTGGTAGCAGCTGGTTATTTGCAGCTTTCTTGGCAAACTGCCCTTGGAGAAAGCCTCTCCAGGTCTTGTGCCATTGTTCTCCACCCAAGTCACTCTGGAGTTGAAGGAATCTGTTGCCCAGATCAACGCCAGTGAGTGTCTTGGTAAAGTGTGGAGCTGAGTGTTTGGTCTGTGTTGTTCAGCTAACTCGCAATTAGAGCATTAACTATTCCTTGGATCTCTAATTAAACTATTTTACTTATTAGTATGTATGGAAACATAATCCCTCAAGTCCTGAGGCAGAAGATACTTGAGGGCACACAGCAAAGGTGAAAATTAAGTGCTTGAGTTTTAAGAGAAGCTCAGCTCCTGATGAATGATGGTCTGGATGGCCTGGGAGATGCTATCTAGGGAGACAGAAGCAGAGCTGTGCTCATGTTGAACTGCTCAGGTTACAGTGCTGAGGAGCTGGGTGTTTCATCTCCAGGGAGCAAGATATGTGGGCAGCCCACACTTGGCCAGCCCTTTGCCTCTCTGCTCAGGCTGGCACAGTTTAACTCTTGGTGAGGTCTGAGCCCCCAAGTCCTACAGGTCCTCCACTCTTAGAAGACAGTTCTGGAGCCCCTATTACAAGAGGGATATAGATGTGCCCAAAGGTGTCTGAAGAAGGTCACAAGGATGATCAGAGGGCTGGAGCTGCCAGGAGAAGGCTCCCAGGTGACCTTATTGTGGCCTTTCAGTATCTGAAGTGGGCTACAAAAAAGCTGGGGGGAGACTTTTTAGGCCGTCAGGTAGTGATAGGACTGGGGGGGAATGGAACAAAGCTAAAAATGGGTAGGTTCATATTGGATGTTAGGAAGAAGTTCTTCAGCATGAGGATGGTGAGACCCTGGAACGGGTTGCTCAGGGAGGTGGTGGAAGCCTTGTCCCTGGAGGTATTTAAGGCCTATGGACAGCCTGATCTAGTGTGAGGTGTCCCTGGCTATGGCAGGGGGATTGAAACTGGATGATCCTTGTGGTCCCTTCCAACTCTGACTAATTTTATGGTTCTATAATTCTAAGTCACTATGTGGAATGTGCAGGCTGAGAGTTACATTTCCTTATACAACATTTTGTCTGTTTGGTGTGGGACTACTGCCTAAGCCTATAATCATATTAAAAACCCACGTTGCTTGGCTTGAATTTGGGAAGAGAATTATAGAATCATTAAGGTTGGAAAAGACCTCCAAGATCATCAAGTCTAAGGATAAGATCATTTAAATGATTTATATTCCCAGTGAGTTAAACTTGTTTCTGGCAAAAAAACCCAGACTTATTGCAGAGATAACTATGTGAGGGTCCCACGTGTTTAAAGCAAAGCATAAGGGTAAGCATTTTGATCTAATGCAGCTGCTTTAAAACCCCAGTGCTTGGGAAAAAATCAGGAAGGCAAGAAATAGCCTAGTGTTGTGTTTGTAAAGGCTGATGAGCTGGGGGTGCTGGAGACCAGGCACTCCCTGAAGACACAGGGGCACCAGATCCACCCCCAGTTTTACCCATCTACATCAGCTGGAGGGGGAATGTCAATGCAGCTGCCTGCAGGCAGTGCCCAAGAAGAAAATATGATCCTTCTTTCTCTGTTTCTGAAAAAAAGAAAAAAGAAAAGGAATCACTCAGACACATCTTTAAGACCCCTCCTGTTCAGCAGCGTGGTTCAGAGTCCATTTGCCTGTCAGCTGCTTTTATGGGAAAGTACAGTTCTGTCAGCAAACTCCTAATCTGTGCAAGGACTTATGGACCTCGTGCCAGAATGCACACGGCTGGGCTAGGAGCTCTCGTGAGGAAGGTTTTATTGCAGCATAAATAGAACTACAGGTTCAGCTCAGTAACACTAATGCTGCTTAAGCACTAGGAATGAGCCCTTTGATAGCAGTTGAGCTTTAAAGTAGTAGCAGCTCTTCTTTTTCCTGAAAGAGGGAAACTGAGGCAGAAAAAGGCAACGTTGAGCAGCTTGTGGTCATCCAGCTGCATTGGTGTCGTCACATTCTGCACCACAGTCCTGTGCAGTGCTCACCAGACCATTAACTGCAGTTAAAGTGATGGCAAAGAGGTATTTCTTCAGCCCAAGCAAGCTGTGATGCTGGCTGCTATGGGAATGTCACTGTCCTGCTGCAGCTAGACGTGGACCTCATTCCATGAACTACCTCAGCAGTTGAGGTTCTTCACTACAAGTGACCTGGGCACTGTGGTTATTACAAAGTGGAAGGTCTGGGGCATATTTTAATCTTTAAGTGTTGTGTTGATTGGCTTGGCTAGGAGCAGAACCACTTATTTTAAGAATGCAAAACATTTTGCCTTGTTAATGTGGTGCCAGCTTGCAGTCCAGCTTACAAATCTCTCTCTTGGTGAATTCTTGCTTGTAGTAAAATCCTAGAACTGTGCATGAGCTCCTAACAAAGGGTTGTAAGTGTAGAACTAATCTGCTTTGTCTGGCAATCTTTAGACACTGCAGAATGTCACAATTCCACCCTCAGAAAACTGCACATCTTCTGACATTTGCTGGACTGTGGAAAACACGACATGGATCCTGAAGAATGTCACTGAAATAATCCCTATCACTAAATGTAAGCAGCAGAACTACTTCTCATTTAGCAATATCTTTACAAATGCAGAGAGGTCGTATCTGGAGTTCTCTGTCCAGTTCTGGGCCCCTCAAGAGGGACGTGGAACTGTTTGAGAGTGTCCAGCACAGAGCCACAAAGGTGATGAAGGGAATGGAACACCTCTCTTACAAGGAGAGACTGAGGGAGCTGGGGTTCTTTAGCTTGGAGAAAAGGAGACTGAGAGGTGACCTCATCAATGTTTATATATGTAAAGGTGAGTGCCAGGAGGCTGGAGCCAGGCTTTGCTGGATGATGCCCAGTGACAGGACAAGGGTCACTGGGTGGAAGCTGAGGCATAGGAAGTTTCATTTAAGTGTGAGGAGGAATTTTTTCCCTGTGAGGTTGACAGAACACTGCAACAGGCTGCCCAGGGGAGTTGTGGATTTTTCTTCTCTGGAGATATTCAAAACCTGCCTGGATGCATTCCCATGTGATCTGCTCTGGGTGATCCTGCTCTGGCAGGGAGGTTGGACTGGATGAGCTTTAGAGGTCCCTTCTGGCCCCTGACATTCTGTGATTCTATGACAATGGTGCTAACAAACCACTTCAGAGGTGGTGTCATGAGGCACTTGCCTGGACATGGACGCAAAGTCCTGCTGCAGGCACAGTTGGAGCAGCCTGTGCTGTGTTATAGCAATGCAGCTGGAGTTACCAGCAGCAGCCTGATAGCTGGCTGCAGGTGGATCTTTTTCCATGCTCCCAGATATCAGCAATTGAGGTCTCCAGTATCATGTCACCTTCGCTGTTCAGCTATCTCGGAGCTACAGTTACTTTGTCGTAAGGGTTGCCTGGATATCTCCATCCCTATGCATGCCCTCCAGGACTTTCAACAACCCTCCTCAGACACACAGCCACGTCTGGGAAGGGCCTGACTCACCACCCAGCTCAGAGCACCCCAAAATTTCCTCACAACATTGTATTTTTACCCTTTGCACATAGTCACCCAGGTCTTGCCTGCCCAGCGTGTCTATACAAGAACACCTCTCAGACATGGCTTTTGTGGAGTGAGGGAGGTGTCATTTTCACTCTGTGTCACCCCCTCAAGCCATGTGTGCTATGGGTATGGATGAAAACCAGAGCTGGGCCTGAGATCAGAAGGGAAAACGTGGCTAGGCCAATTAATTTTCCTTTTCTTTTTCAGGCAAGCATCTCTTTGTAGACGCAGACCTGCCTGATCTTGCCATCGGTCTCATCCTTCTTGCCTTGTCCCTGCTAGTCCTCTGCTCCTGTTTGGTGGCCATCGTGAAACTATTAAACTCTGTGCTTAAAGGACAAGTGGCAAGCATTATCAAGAAGACAATCAACACTGGTAATTAACCGCTTTTTCTTGGAGGCTGTTTTCAGGAACAGAGATACAGAGTGCATTTATCAGTATTTCCTGCTCTGGCAGACATTATATCAGAGTTTAAAGAAAGCAGTGTTAAAGCAGAACCAGGCACACACACATGCACACACCATTTGTTCTCCCAAGCATGTTATTTTCTTCCTTCTGAAAAATCTATTAGTGAAGAGCTTGTTTGAGAACTGCAGCAGATTAACAGCAGCACAGAGCAAAGTCCAGGCTGTGTTTCATGATGTATAATCATTAGCTGTTAGAAATGTGATGTTCCCATCCTGAAAAGATAGCACTGAGGTGCTGAGATGGTGATGGCCTGCTCTGGATGTTTCTACTAATGTAAACTGGGGAAAAAAGGGTTGTAGTGATTAATGATCTAACTCCCTGTGCTTGCCCTGTTCCACCCTGACCCCCTTTTCAGTAGGACAAGGCAGTAAACAGTGATGCTTTCTGTGTTCTCCAGGTGCTTTTTCAGCCTGGATCCATTGAGTCCAAATCTGGGGAATTTTTTTCCATTTTATTGCTTTTTCTTAATCCTTCTTTGAACAGAGAGTTTAGAACCTATAGCAAAGAAAAGCATCCTTGGTTATTGTTGAAGGGAGGGTTCACAGAATCAGGCAAGGTAACAAAAGTGGCCTCCATCTGTTTTCTTCTGGGCAGGGGACAGAGTTCAAACCAAAAACAAGGAGCAGAAAGTAATTAGCTGCCAGTTAGTGTTAGTTTGTGATCTCCTCTGTGTTCCACTGTGTCCAAGTAAGCTCCTGGCTTCCTGGCTCACTCATAAATCTGCAGGTGACAGGGGACCATTGTGCCTAGTTTCTTTCTCCAGTGTGATTACCTTTTCTTTGCAAGGCTTAGCAAGTGGATTTTTTAGGAGGGGATCTGCTTGAAACTGGTTAGAACAAATTACCTGATTTTCTCAGGGTGATCTTCAGATCTTTCTGCAGATCTGATCTACGCAGCAGGTGCCTGGTGGCTGAGACCAGGAACCAGGCTGAAACTCAAGACTCCTAGAAGGCTTTCTGCTGACCTCTGGTACCTAGTTGTGTTATAACATAAATGCTATCTTGGGTCAGGACAAATGTTTGCCCAGTCTATTATCCATCTCAAAGTGTGGAAGGCTAACAGGCTGAATCAAAGTTGTAGAACTGACTCTGATCCAAAACTGCCATTTAAGAGACAATATAGAAAGAACACATCTACATTTGAAATGCTTAATAGTCTTTTCATTGCTGTGTTGCTGTCACCTGGAGCATTCTGTTGTGCTGAGGACAAAGCTCTCTCTCTGTTCTTTCAGATTTCCCGTTTCCCTTTACCTGGCTGGCTGGATACCTGGCTATGCTTGCAGGGGCTGGTATGACCTTCGTTGTTCAAAGCAGTTCTGTTTTCACATCTGCTATTACACCCCTTGTCGGTAAGCTGACAGTTCTGTGTTGTGTGTCTCCATGTTTTATCTTCTCCCTTGCTCTGAATCCACTCAGTCCTTTTCCTTTTCTCCTAGGCATTGGCGTTATAAGCATTGAGCGCTCTTACCCCCTCACCTTAGGAGCCAACATTGGCACAACCACAACAGCTATACTTGCAGCTCTAGCAAGTCCAGGGAGCACATTGAAATACTCATTACAGGTCAGTATAAACCAGTGGTTCCTTCACTTCTTTTAGAAGTTGCAGCTTTTGTCAATTAAATCACAAAATTAACCCGGTTGGAAAAGACCTTTAGGATCATCGAGTCCAACCTATCACCTAACCCTTCTAACTAACTAAACCATGGCATTAAGTGCCTCATCCAGCCTCCTTTTAAACACCTCCAGGGGTGGTGACTCCACCACCTCCTCAGGCAGCCCATTCAAATGGATGACTTCCAGTTTCTTTCAACGTCCAGCCTAAACCTGCCCTGGCTGTGGTGCTATTGCCATGGAAGTTGTGCCTGATTTTGTGCGTGCAGCTCACTCACTGCAGGTGCTGGAGCAAAATGTTCATATTGACAGCCCCAGAATGTCAACAGGTAGTAAAATCTTGCCTTGGTAAATTGTGCTTGTTCTGATTGAATTAATACAGAACGGAGGCAGGGTGGACGCCTTGACCCCTGATTGTGGGCTCAAGCTTGCAGATCAGTGCCCACATCTCTGACAACCCTCTTAGATAACCCTGTAATTTCTGTAGCTCCTTCCTCAGGACCCTAACTGTTCATGCAGTGCACAGGGACTCTTGTAACCTAAGTGAAGGTTGTCCAACCCTTAGAAATGTAGTTGTCTCCCTACCTCTAGTTCCAGCGTGCATAATGGCATCTGTTTTGTAATTGTGCATCTAATCTATGTGGGATTTATCAAATTCCTTCTTGCCTCAAACTAATCAAAAAGTAGGCAGCCAGGCTTTGGGCTCCCACATAACACCCAGTAAAGAACATTCCAGGCAGCAGATAACATTTGAATGAACCCTCTACATCAAAGAGTGGAAAGATAACAAAGTTTCCTTTGTGAACACGATGAATGTTCGGGTTTCTTTTTTTTTTACTATCCACAATAAATCAAGAAAATTACAGAAGTCATTTTATTGTCCTCAGGCATGATGGAATAGATGTAATCATGAGAAGATACTATCTGGACCCAGCTCAGATTTCATGATAACTCCATGTTTTTATAATGTGCTTTAAAAATAAACCCCTGTACTTTCATGTTTACTTTAGTCTGATAAGGATTATAGAATGAAAATAAGATGAAATGAGAATATGATAAGGCAAGCAGGGATAGTACTGTTTTGCTCAGTATTCTGTCTAAGCAACATAAGGAGGTGTCTCTTCAGGCCTATTTTAAGTAAAAAAAATCATTTTGAAGTATGTGAACCAAAAGATTCTGAAAGACCCAGGCAAGGTCATGTTCCAGGAATCTCCTGGGTGCCTTGTAAGCTTTTAGCTATTTTTTTATTTTTTCAAATCCAGGTTTGTGCCTTTGACAATTTCTCAACATCTGGTTGAGCCTTCCCATTTTTCACTAAAAAAGTGTATGGCTGCAGAACACAACAGTGAGCAGTGTTCACCTGGTCCTCGTGCCTTACTACCAACAGTCGGTGGTCCACTACTATAAGGCCAAACAACTGATAGCTGTTTGGTTTGGCAGCTTTATTTCTGATGGCCTTCATTGCTTGCAGTTGAAATCTTCTCCATCTGTGAGGGAGATATTCCACCCCCTCTAGGCTTGTCTTACCCTTTCTCTTCAGGCAGTGATTTTACAGTGTGTGAGTCTTTGCTGCATGCTAGGAAAAATCCTGCAGCGCAGCAGCACGAAAGGCAGGAGGGAACCGTAGGGAGCAAGAGAAGTTTGAGTACCATTGGAAGTTGTGTGTCATGTGTGGAGGAGCATTTAAAGGCATTTCAGCTAACAGACTTGCCAACTGCTTTTTGCTTTCAGATTGCCTTGTGCCACTTCTTCTTCAACGTCTCTGGGATTATTCTGTTTTACCCAGTACCTATTACCCGTCTGCCAATCCGCATGAGCAAGACCTTGGGAAACACAACAGCCCAGTATAGATGGTTTGCTATATTTTATCTCCTGGTCTGCTTCTTTCTCTTGCCGTTGTTTGTATTTGGTCTGTCCCTGGCAGGCTGGCCAGTTCTGCTGGGTGTTTGCCTTCCCCTGTTTGCTCTTTTTATGGCCGTGGTTGTCATTAATATCATGCAGAAAAGGCGACCGCATTCCCTGCCCGAGAAGCTGCAAAATTGGGATTTCCTGCCCACCTGGCTGCACTCCCTGGAGCCCTGGGACAATGTAATCATGGCCTCGCTCTCCTTTTGTGGGAAGCACTGCTGCGGCTTCTGCAAGTGCTGCAAGGTCAACACAGAGCAGGAGGGTGCCAAAGACAAGCAGCTAAAAACTATGGAGGTTTATGAAAACACCATGGCGATGGCGGATGAAGAAAGAGGCGGAAGGAGGACCCCAGCTGCAGCTGGTGTGGAGAAAGCAGGCACAAACAACACGGCCTTATAGTAGTGGATCAACTCAGGCTAGCAGCGACACAGCACGGGACAGCCAGGCTCTTGAAAACCACCTTGGACAATGCACTGAGGACAGACTGAATGTATTGTTAGGCTCCTGCAGCCGGCGATGCATCACTCATCAAGGAACGGCGTCCAACAAGCTTGGCAGAGCCCCCCAAAAAATCTCTGATCTGTTGAAAAGCTGATGACAGACTTGCTTACAGAGGACCTACTATGTGGAAACTTCATCCAGTGCTGTTAGTTGCAGACAAAAGAAATCCCAAAGTAGTCCCACGGAGAGGGGGATGAATGGAGTGGTGATCAATTCAAACTCAATCACAAAACCAACAAGCAGACAATGCACTTGTAGAACAGCCTTTCTGACCTGATGACTTATTCAGCAGGAGTTCATTTTTAATACCTAAAAGCCTCTAGGGAGGGGTGTGGGGTGTGGAAAAAAGAAAAAAAGAGGGAGGGGAGGGAATAAAAGAAGAAAAAAAAGGAAAAAAAAAAAAAAAAAAAAAAAAAAGGAGGAAGAGAATCCTAATGTTTTCCTGGCCTGTTCCAGGGGTCACAATGGAAAGCTGTAGCTTGAACTGAAGTTCTCCCAGTATGTACAAAATCTATTCTCAGTGTATGAAGGAAAACGAGAGGGCATCCTCCAGAAGGTCTGGGAGTCCTGCTCTGGCAGAAGGGTGTGTAAGCCCATTCTGAGCCCTCCCTGTCTCCTGTAACACTGGGGACAGGTAGTGTAATCTTGTATGATCTCAAGCTAAAGGCCATAAAAGTAATTGCTGATCCCTTTGCTTGCTGAAGGTTAAGCACTGGGTTTGGAAACACTGGGTGGTTATCAAAGGTCTTGAAGGACTCAGGATGTGGTTGTGTGGTCGTTCCTCTCTCTAGATGGTCCTCTCCACTCCTGTCCACCACCATGTAACTCCACAGGCAGTGGAATGATGCAGGAGGGAGGACAAGTAACCGGTGCAGGGGAAGGGACAGCCACCTGAGCTAGAGCTGACACTAGAAGGTCTGTGTGCAACTGACCCATTCTTGTGACTGGCCACAAAAATGACTTCTCAGAGTCCTGGTGGAGACTGGTTTCAGAGCTAGGAAAGAGGGAATCCGGAGAGCAGACTCCAGCTCTCACAGGGTAACATTTCCTGGAGAGAAGGAGATTGCTTTGCACCATCACCTCATGCTCTGAACCTGCCCTCCTTGGAAATAATGTGAATTTTACTGGCAATTGTATGTAGCAATCCAAACCCCCAACACAATCCATAGCAGTGTGCCCAGTCTCCTGAAGAGTCCATCTACAGGTGCTGTAGCACTTGATGGGGAGCTGCTTGTGCCCACGTTGCTGAGGTTTCACTAAATGCATGTGGGGCTGCTCTGCACCATGGGCTGACTCAAGGCACGATTTCAACGTCAGAAAAAGAGCATTTCAAAGATGCACTGAGTACCTCTGCTGGCCTTCAGGTGCTAGATATCAGTCAGTATGGGATCTCCTCTGAAATCCAGCCACTACCGCTAAAGAAGCAGGTGGCTGCACGCTGGCCAAGTGTAGGTGGCTGAGTTGTAGGCTGAATCTGTGGTGGAAATGCTGAGAAAACCCTTAGCTTAAAACATAGCCACTCAGTGCTTCTAGAACACATTTGCTTCTGAAGAGCTCTGGAATGCAGCAGGTCGGATTTGGCTACCAGGTAAATTTGTACATTTTTAGAAGTGAGAATTCTTTTCAGTTACTTTGTTTGTTTGTTTGTTTTTTAAGCTGGCAGATGCTGTTGATGAAAATGTGTTTGCAAATTGCACTCATAGCGACATTCCAGCTGCTTCTGCAATGGTGAGCAAGTGACAAAATGCTTAGAATCAGAGTGAATTTCCAAATCTTCTAGTTTGGGTAAAATTCTGCTCTCCTGGGGTTTAGCAGCAGAGAGCAGAGTTATGCCAAACTATCCTTAAAAAAAAAAAAATCGTTTTCCTTGTCCTTCATGTAGCTGAAACAGAATTTAATCAGCATCTCGGTTTTGAAAGTGGAACTTGGATATTTTCAATAATTCTCCTTCATTTTATTCTCACAATTCTTTAAATCCCAACCTGCGCTTCCCATGCTCTGCTTCTTTGGGATAAACATGAGAAAAACATCTGGAATTCTTTCTGAGCTATCTCAAGTTTCTGTTGACCACCCCTCGAAGCAGGAAATGTTTGAATCTCACTTTACTCCTTTCTTCAGCAACCGCACCTTATTTGCATCTCGAAGCAAAGCCATTAAGCACAATGATCGTAGCTGTGGGAAAGCAGCTCTTACAAAAGAATCAGGGTAATAATTAATAGTTAGACATATCAGTACTTTATGGCTCCTCATTTTCACATTTCCTCTGTGGTCTGTTCAGCCCTTACCCTCTCCCTTCCTCCCTCTCCCTTCCTCCCTCTCCCTTCCTCCCTCTCCCTTCCTCCCTCTCCCTTTCTCCCTTTCCCCTCCTCTCCTTCCCCTCCTCTCCCTCCCCTCCTCTCCTCTCCCTCCCCTCCTCTCCTTCCCTTTCTCTCCTTCCCTTTCTCTCCTTCCCTTTCTCTCCTTCCCTTTCTCTCCTTCCCTTCCTCTCCTTCCCTTCCTCTCCTTCCCCTCCTCTCCTTCCCCTCCTCTCCTTCCCCTCCTCTCCTTCCCCTCCTCTCCTTCTCCTCCTCTCCTTCCCCTTCTCCTTCTCCTCCTCTCCTTCCCCTTCTCCTTCTCCTCCTCTCCTTCCCCTTCTCCTTCCCCTCCTCTCCTTCCCCTCCTCTCCTTCCCCTCCTCTCCTTCCCCTCCTCTCCTTCCCTTCCTCTCCTTCCCCTCCTCTCCTTCTCTTCCTCTCCTTCCCCTCCTCTCCCTTCTCTTCCTCTCCCTCCCCTCCTCTCCCTCCTCAGGCCATACTGTGCCTGTTGTTTCAGGCAGAGCTCAACAGAGCTCCATTCAACCACCTGACAGCACAACACGGCCTGACCTATTTTTTTCCCCAGCCCCCCCTTACTCTTACCCAAAGCTATTTACACTTTATTTATAATTATTTGAGTGTACAGATTTTTTTTTCATAAGTTATACAGCAAAAGGCTTGTGCTCGTGGTGAATGTGACATAGTTGAAAACTATGCAATGTTTATCTATTAAAAACAAAACCTGTATAAAGGCACTAGTGTATATTTGTAATATAACTTGTCCAGTTGTTTGTAGCTGTGTATACTGAGTTATTCTGGAGGCTGTGGGCTCCCTCAGTAGGTTACATGAGGGTTGCTGGCAGTGCAGAGGCAGATTTCCTGAAGCAAAGACAAAGCCCACCTACATAACTTGGAGAACATGGCTCGAAGCACAAGGATGCTGAAGTCTCCTTTTGGGAAAGATCCTGGACTTTCTGCAGTGAGGAATTTTGGAAACACAAAGTTTCTAAACCACTTTTTTTGTTTCTTTTTTTAAACTCTTATCCACTCTGTCTTTTTAGCTGGTTCGAGGACAGTTTATGGCTTTATACTTGGTCATGAATATTCATCTTGTCTGTCCTCATGCATTGGATGCAAAAATAAAGAGATGTTAAAAAAAGAAAAAAACCAAACAACCACAAACACCATCAGGTCTTTTCACAATATTGTCTGTGTGCATGGACAGAGGCACTGAGTGCACCCTCAGCAAGTTTGCTGATGACACCAAGCTGTGTGGTGCAGCGGACAGGCTGGAGAGAAGTGATGCCAGCCAGAGGGACCTGGACAGGCTGGAGAGGTGGGCACAAGCCAACCTCAAGAGGTTCAACAAGACCAAGTGCAAGATCCTGCATCTGGGTCGATGCAATCCCGAGCACAACTCCAGGCTGGGCAGTGACTGGCTGGAGAGCAAGCCTGAGGAGAGGGACTTGAGGGTGCTGGCAGATGAGAAGCTCAACATGAGCCTGCAGTGTGCACTTGCAGCCCAGAAAGCCAACCAGATCCTGGGCTGCATCAGGAGAAGTGTGGCCAGCAGGTGGAGGGAGGTGATTCTCCCCCTCTACTCTTCTCTGGTGAGACCCCAGTACTGCATCCACTTCTGGAGCCCCTATTACAAGAGGGATGTGGAGATGCTGGAGTGTGTCCAGGGAAAGGCCACTGGGATGCTCAGAGGGCTGCAGCAGCTCTCCTATGAGGACAGACTGAAAGAGTTGGGGCTGTTCAGTCTGGAGAAGAAGAGGCTCTGAGGTGAACTTATTGTGGCCTTCCAATATCTGAAGGGGGCTACAAAAAATCTGGGGAGGGACTTTTTAGGATATCAGGGAGTGACAGGGCTAGGGGGGATGGAGCAAAGCTGGAGATGGATGTTCAGGCTGGATGTGAGGAGGAAGTTCTTCAGTATGAGGGTGGTGAAACCCTGGAAAGGGTTGCCCAGGGAGGTGTCTGAGGCCCCATCCCTGGAGGTGTTTAAGGCCAGGCTGGATGAGGCTCTGGCCAGCCTGATCTAGGGTAGGGTGTCCCTGCCCATGGCAGGGGGAGGGTTGGAACTAGATGATCCTTGTGGTCCCTTCCAACTCTAACTGATTCTATGATTCTATATTATAGAATGCCAGGGGCTGGAGGGGCCCTCCAGAGATCTTGGAGCACAATGGAAATTTGCAGGAAAGTAAGTATGCAGATGAGCTCTAGCCTGAGCTGAAGCAAGGGGCAAGAAGTGAGGTGAGCACTGAGCACTGAAGAAAGATGCTGGAGCCCTCTGTGTCTGACATTTTCATCTGAATGAGATGTTCTCACACAGGGAAAAATACAAAGAATTGCTCAGTGCAATTGACTGGGTCAAGACATACTCTGTTGAGGTTCTGCAAGCTGTCTTCAATGAAGCTAAGCATGGGAGGGCAAAGCCTGGGCTGATCTAACAGCAGGATGCAAGATTAAGTCATAACAAACTATTTGTGTTCCTGTTCTAGGCTCAGATTCTCCCTTCTATATGAAGAATGGCAAACAGTTTCCAAAGTGCTACTTATACCACATGACCTGAGAGATGTCTGGCTTATAATTGGGAAAAAAAATCCATCTTCTTATTTTAACCACACATAGAATCACAGAACCAGTCAGGGTTGGAAGGGACCACAAGGATCACCTAGTTCCAACTCCCCTGCCATGGGCAGGGACACCTCACACACACAGGCTGTCTAGAGCCTCATCCAGCCTGGCCTTAAACACCTCTAGGGATGGGGTGTCCACCACCTCCCTAGGCACATGACCTGTGGAGCTTAAAACCAGACAGAAAGAAATAAAAAGTGCTCCTTATACACCTTAAAGATTATTAATGAAGGTTGTTAACAAAGAAATAAAAAGTACTCCTTAAACACCTTAAAATTGCTAACAAAGGTCATGGGACTTCCTAGATACAAGCTGAACAGGGGCTCAGGAACCAGCCCCGGGAGAAATTGTCATTCCCAACTGCACCACGTTTTGGTGAAATGAAGGTGACAGGTTTCTTACAAGGAATTTTTCTGCACTGCAGTGTAAAGTGTCTTCTAAAAATGCAGTTGGCAGCAAGAACTCCAGGCTCATTATCCCACATTTCCAGCTTCTCATACCCATGCAGATACACCACAGCAATTTGTGCCATCATTTTGCCTGCCTGCTGCCCATGGGGAATCAGCACAGCCAGGTTCTGCTGAGCACCTCTCCGTTCCCAAACCTTTTGCAGAGCTACCCGGGGCAAAGTTCATCTCTGCCTCCAGGTATTCAGTAGCAAGTATGGCTTCGAGTGTTGTCTTCAAAACACTTTGGCTGATTGTGTGCTTGCTTCTGAGACTCATCTCAGTCCTCCTGCTCTCTGCCTGTGCCTTAACTACGCTGTCCATAGCTCCTTCTGATTCTCCTCTGCCTTTTTTTTTAACCTCTGCTCAAGATTCCACTCCATTTCCTCCTTCCCTCTCAGTTTCTTGATTTGAATTTTCATGCAATTTTACCTCTATCACTATGGAGGGCTCTCACCAGTCACAGCTGAAACACTCCATCATCTCTTTCTCCAGTTTACCATGTGCCCAGCAGGCCCCTGGGACAGCTGCTCAGCCATGCCACAGAACAAGGCTCTACTCGGATCTACAGGAAATCATTTGGAGGAGCAGACTTGTGGTAGGATTGGCTTAACCAATGCACAAGGATCTGATCTGCTCAGTAAGAGGCATTAAGCAGCACTGAGCAAACCTCATTGTTTAGAGGGTGATTAGGGGACTGGAGCACTGTCTGAAGTGGAGAGGCTGAGGGAGCTGGGGCTGCTTAGTCTGGAGAGGGAAAGCCTGAGAGGGGATTTAAGAAATGTCTATAAATATCTAAGGGCTGGGGGTCAGGAGGCAGGGGACAGGTTCTGATCATTTGCTCCCTGCAATAGGACAAGGAGCAATGTATGGGAGCTGCAGCACAGGAGGTTGCAGCTCAACACAAGGGGAACTGCTTTCCTGGAAGGGTCCCAGAGCACTGGCACAGGCTGCCCAGAGAGGCTGTGGAGTCTCCTTCTCTGGAGCCTTTCAAGGCCTGTCTGGATGTGTTGCTGTGTGCCCTGAGCTAGATTGTGTGGTGCTGCTCTGACAGGAGGGTTGGACTCACTGATCCCTTTGGGTCCCTTCCAACCCCTGACATCCTGTGAGCTTGTGATCCTGTTTAGGAGCTACAGAGGGGAGGAGACACTGAATGCAGCAGGCAGTGCTGGGCACACTTCAGTTGCATCACCCCAGCAGGATGTGCTTCCACGCAGGTGCTTCAGCTGTGTTTGGATGCTTTTTTTCTCCAGCTGTGCTGCAGAATGCTGGCATTGCCATGTGCCAGGGTATGGCACCCTGCAGGTAAACCCACTTAGGATATTTTTACAGTGAATGCTCTGTGGATCTTAGTCCCTTTATTACAATTCCACTCCAAAGGAAATGTGATTCACAGGAGACATATGTGTGTTTGAAATCCTCACTGGACAGTAACTACACTGATTTTCACTGAGGTGTCCCTGAGCAGGTTTCCCCTGACAACTGAGATCACAGAATTAATCAGGTTGGAAAAGACTTTCAAGATCGTTGAGTCCAATCTGACACCTTCTAATTAACTAACCCATGGCACTAAGTGCCTCATCCAGCCTCCTCTTAAATACCTTCAGGGATGGTGACTCCACTACCTCCCCAGGCAGCCCATTTCAATGCCAATCACTCTTGCTGTGAAGAACTTCTTCCTAACATCCAGCCTGAACCTGCCCTGGCACAGCTCGAGGCTGTATCCTCTTTTTCTGTCCCTGGATTCCTGGGAAAAGAGACCACCTGGCTACAACCTCCCTTCAGGTAGTTGTAGAGAGCAATGAGATCTGCCCTGAGCCTCTTCTTCAGGCTGCACACCCCCAGCTCCCTCAGCCTCTTCTCACAGGGCTGTGCTCCAGCCTCCTCTCCAGCCTTGGTGCCCTTCTCTGGACACAGTCCAGCACCTCAACACCTTTCTTAAACCAAGGGTCTCAGAACTGGACACAGTACTCAAGGTGTGGCTTAATCAGTGCCGAGCACAGGGGCAGAAGGACTGCTCTGGTCTTGCTTTGCCACAGTAAATCTGAGTGTTTCAACAAGGTGGAGAAACAAACCAGAGGGTAGCATTAAAGTGTCACAAACATTCTGCCTTACTCAGCACCTGATGAAATTCCCTAATTACCATTTACACTTTTGGGGTGTATCAATCTTTTTACATGGCTCAACATCTAACAAAACATTGCCATGGCACAAACAAACTGGGTAATTACGGGAGGAGGCATTTTGCAACCACCACCACCACCACCACAGTGGGTAGGTTGTGGTTTGAGGTTTCTTTTTTACACAATGCAAACAGCAGAAATTGCAGAAGACACAAACAATTCACAGCCCAAATGCTGCCTCTTGGTTAGGCAACAGTGCAGCCACAATTGGCATCAGGAAAACTGGTGCACGTGTGAAGCAGGGCGGCACTGAGCCTTCTTTTAGCTGACTAATGCGATGGCCTCGGGCACAGGATCTCACAGGCTCACAGGATGTCAGGGGTTGGAAGGGATCAGCGAGTCCAACTCCCCTGCCAGGGCAGCACCGTGCAATCTAGCTCAGGTCACACAGCAACACATCCAGACAGGCCTTGAAAGGCTCCAGAGAAGGAGACTCCACAACCTCTCTGGAGAGCCTGTGCCAGTGCTCTGGGACGCTTACAGGAAAGAAGTTCCCCCTTGTGTTGCACTGCAACCTCCTGTGCTGCAGCTTCCATCCATTGCTCCTTGTCCTATAGCAGGGAGCAAGTCAGCAGAGCCTGTCCCCTGCCTCCTGACCCCCAACCCTCAGATGTTTAGAATCACAGAATCAACCAGATTGGAAGAGACCTCCAAGCTCATCCAGTCCAACCTATTGCCCAGACCTATCCAATCAACCAGACCATGGCACTAAGTGGCCCATCCAGTCTTTTTCTGAACATCCCCAGGGATGGTGATGCCACCACCTCCCTGGGCAGCCCATTCCAATGCCAATCACTCTCTCTGGCAAGAATTTCCTCCTAATATTCACCCTATACCTCCCTTGGCACAACTTGAGACTGTGTCCCCTCATTTTGTTGCTGATTGCCTGAGAGAAGAGACTGACCCCTACCTGGTTACAGTCTCCTTCCAGATAGTTGTAGACAGCAATGAAGTCTGCCCTGAGTTTCTTCTTCTGCAGGCTGCACACCCCCAGCTCCCTCAGCCTCTCCTCACAGGGCTGTGCTCCAGTCCCTTCACCACCCTTGGTATCCTTTTCCGGACATGTTCCAGTACCTCAACATCTCTCTTGAATTGAGGAGCCCAGAATGGGACACAGCACTCAGTGCTGAGTTATAAATATTTATTAAATCCCCTCTCAGTCTTCTTTTCTCCTGACTAAACAGCCCCAGGTCCCTCAGCCTCTCCTCATTAGGCAGTGCTCCAGTCCCCTAATCATCCTCCACTGGACCTTCTCCAGCAGATCCCTGTCTCTCTTAAACCAGGGAGCCCAAAAACTGAAGACAGTTCTTAAGGTCTCACCAGGGCAGAGTAGAGGGGGAGGAGAACCTCCATTGATCTGCTGGACACACTCTTCTTAATACACCCCAGGATCCCATTGGCCTTCTTGGCCACAAGGGCACATTGCTGTCCCATGGATATTATCTACCAGCACTCCCAGCTCACTCTCCATGGGGCTCAAATGGTTTCCAGCAGGCCAGCTCAGGTGTTGCTGTGTAGCACAAACACATGGATTTGACTCTTGCTTATTGCTTCCAATGGTTGTATTGCCTGAAAAGATATTTTAAATGATATTTGCTAGTGAAATTCCTGTGTCTCCCTTGAAGACTGGGCTAGAACACCACCTCAAACTCTTCCCAGCAGAGTGGGAAGCACATCCTACCTGCTGGATCAGAGCATCCTTTGGTCCATGCTGGAGGGCAGGTGTGGCACACATGGAGCATTCCTGATGGAAACAGCAGCACAATGGCTCAGATCATCAGCTTGGATGCTGGAAGTTAAAAGAAACTACTGTTTCCTGAGGAAATCTCCTTAGCCTGGTTGCCAACTTTGGCCAGGCTGGACATATCTTTGCTGCCTTCAGAACAAGCACCTCTCTCACAGGAAGGGGAAAGAAGAAAGGAGCAGGAAAAACTCCCAAGCAGCTCATTGTGGATCAGGTGGGATCCCATCTCTGCTTTCAGACCTATATATTTAGGACAGTTCTTCTGTCCTCTCCTCAAACATGCCCATGCTGCTGCACCAAGGAACCCTCAAGCTGATGGTCACCCATCGTGGGGGGAAAAAAAGGTGCAGGAAATGACATTTTGTTTGTCTCTTCCTTCCCTCACACTGCAAGCCTGGGATGCTGGGGCCTGAGGAGCCAAAGACAGAGCAGGAGTGGGGCTGGAAGAACAGAGCTCCAAAACAGGGCAGGACCTCTGGGGATCAGATGAGGTGAAATTGATACTAGGGCTGGGTGACAGGTTGGACCTAGTGGTTAAATGACTGCAAGCAGGAACACTTTGGCTTCATCACCAACAATTTCAACATTAGCTTGAAAGTCAGGAATCCATTTTGCTTCCTTTGGAGTAAAACAAAATGTGTGGTAAGCTGAATGAGTCATCCTAAGCCCAGGCTCGTGGAGCTGGCAGAGATACCCCATGGGCACAGATGTGGTGGAGCAGCTCCTGTCCACACCTCCTAGTCAGGGCAGAGACCACTAATCATGCACTCACAAGCTCAACAAAACTCTCAATAAAGCAGACTCAAAGCATCTGCTGAGGTTGCTGAGCAGAGAAAGCAACACAGTGTCCAGGGACATCCCATCACAGGGCTTCACCTTGGGCATTGCTCAGGGATAGGTAGAGGAGACCTCTTTTCTTCTGCAGGATGGCAGCCAGGCCATCTCTTCTGGGCATACACACAGGTGGAGAGGTGTTGGTGTGCTGAATGCAAGCACTGCTTGTAGGTACCTTTACAGCCCATGTGAAACAACAACCTTGTGCCAGCAACTCTAAAGCTGAGCCAGGAAAACAACAGCTGAAAACCAGCCAGAAAGGTTTGTCATGTGAGCCATTAAAGATCATCCCTGACTCCCCCAGAGAACGAGAGGTCTGGCTCCTGGTGAGTTTGGAAATTCTGCTTGCTGAGTGGTCTACTGTTGCAACTCTGTCCTGTGATGGATGTGGATGTTACCTAAGAGCAGCACAAACACTCTTCCTGTTGGTATGACTACGTTGCTCCCAGTCCATATTTAGCTGTCCCTCTTGGATGTGAGTCAGAGAGGAATAAGCCCTGAGAGGCAACTTTTACAGCTGTTAAGGTGTCTCAGCCATGTGTAAGAGGTGCCAGGGCTGAGTTGCAGCAGTGCTGCAGCTCAGGGTAAAGCTTTAAAGCTTCCTCACATGGTGGCAGGCTGCCGTGCAGCAGAGCTTGGCAGGGGAAGACCTGGGAGGAGCACTGGGAGCTGGGCTTTACTCAGCCATTGTCTCTCTTTAATTAACGATCTGTTTCAGCACACATCACTGGGTAACTTTTTTTTTTTAATAACAGTAATTAATGAGAGGTTGAGTCAATGAAAAAGTCTTCCTACAGAGATGTTACAAATAACACTTGCAGAAGCTCTTCTGGATCAAAACTCTGAGCTGATAAGAGCTGGAAGCATCACTCCAGTGGAGCATCCACAAGGACAAAACAGGACCCCTCTTGTGTGCTAAGCCATTTGAAGGGAGGTGAAGACTCAGGAGGCAGGGCAGGAGGCAGCATTCATATTCTCCTGAAGCAGCCTAAATCTACCCTCCTAAAGCTTAAATCCATTCCCTCTCCATTCTTTCTCTTGAAAGGTCTGCAAATGATTGGCAGGGTAAGCGGTGCTGTGTAGGACAGCACAAGCAGCAGTAATTGCTGTTGATTTGGGGTTTTTTTAGACACCCACATATTTTTCCAGGCATACAAGCAAGCAAAGCAAATAGAAATGGATTTAAAAAGATACAGAATAATTCAAAGTGTTACCCAGTTTCTATTGGGTGACAAATCAACATCATCCAAGATGGTCTGGGGGATTCCCCCCCTAAAAGCTTCAAGCAGCTTTTCAGCTTTGAAAGGATCAGAAAACTCTGCCCTAGAGAGAGATGAAGTAGCTCAAATAGCTGACTGAGGGCACCTGGAGCACAGCTGATGATGCTTTAAAGCAGAAAAAAGGAAGTGATTGAAAACAGCTGAAAAGTGACTGAAGAAAAGAAACCTTGCTCTGGGCAGTCAGATCCTGGTTTAAGCTGGAAGCTCACATCTTTTTTAAGTGCCTGAAGCTCGGCTTGCGGTTAAGAGCTCGTGGAAGATTAGGTAAGGATGGCCTTGGAGACACATAGTCTGAAACTGTGCCTGCTTGATGAGGAGGTGTTTAATCGTTCTGCACCAGTTAGCTGGTCTGAATCCCTTGTACTGTAGTAGAAAGGAATGAGGTTTCTGTTCAGGGTAAGCTTTGCCTTGAATCAGAGGAAATTTGTGGGAAGGAGAGGGTATTTTTTTCATGGGCACATCAATGATGTACTCACTGAGGACCATTTTGTAGATTTTTATTACAGAAGTGTTGATTCCCCCTCCAATTCTCTCTCTCTCTCTAGGCATGGAGCAGCTTCTATGAAGGTACTGATTTTAAAGTATTTAGGGGAAAGATTCTGATCCCCCCACAATTTCCCTCCTTTGTCCCGTGCAGAAAGCTCCAGGCTCTCTTTGTGAGAGTAGATGTGGCTCTTGTGAACAACTGAACTGAAATGGTTAACTTCTTTTCCAGGACTGGCATGCACTTGTTGACTTGAAAATGAAAGACACGATGTCTGTGGACTGAAGAGCTAGCCACATGCAGCTGACACTGGTGTGGAAGAGCAATGAAATGCTGATGAGCAGAGGTGAGTCTCTCGACCTTATCAGCTGGGTGGGACAGCAGATGGAGTCGGGAGGAGACAAGGAGGCAGGGACAGCACTTTGCCACTAATCAACTCAGCAAAGCAGAAGGGGGAAACTACACTTTGGTCTTGCTGGAATAAGGTAGAGTACGAGTGGAGACTTCGATTTATTATTCTAGTGGTGTGCTTTGGCAAGGCTGTCCTGTGGTCTACAAACACATGCTGACATTTCTCTCTGGAAAACCTTCAGAAGAGCTCTAAACATATCTGGGCTACTGGAAGGCACTCACTGACCAACAGGGTGGTGAAATCAGAGGGTCTGACCTTACAGTAGTTACCTGGGGAAGGCACAACTCATCCAAACAAGGTCTGAAAGAGATGACTGGGCTCTGGCTCCTGCTCATCTCAGTTATCTGGTGGTGTGCTTCCTTCCCTAACCTGAGCATGCTTGAGTAGTGTCCTCCTAGACAACAGTGCACCAGTTAGGGGTTTTATGGATGAGAACTGGTCCCCAAAATAAAACAGTACAGGAGGCAAACAGATTCCCAGCAAGAGTTTAACTGCTCACAGCAGGGTCTCGACTTCATGGGTTTGCTAATACAAAACCAACCAGGGAGATCTGCTCCTGGGCTGTACAGTTAAAGACCCTTGCTGTGTAAATCCATGGTTCAGACCACAGCAAAGAGACAGAAAATGCTGTGCAGGTGTTTGGGTTTCTCTTTGGTGGACTATCATGAAATAGTGCCAGGCTCTGCTCATGACTTCCCCTGTTCAGCTGGCAGAAATGAAAAGAGCAAATAGCAGTGCTGGGTATTAGGAACTATCTAGAAGGTCGATGAGTGACTAAGGAGAGGTCAGCATGGACAAACGAAGGAGAGCAACAGGAACTGGACAATGTGAACTGGGGAGGTAAGCAAGGTCAAGGAATATGTTAGCAGAAAGATCACCGAGCACAGTTATAAACCAACCTGTTACAGCCAGTTTCTTTCCAAGGGGTTATTAAGATGCACAAAGGTGCTTGGGTATCTGATATAACTTACCAAACAAACCAGGTCCCTCCAGTCAATGGGCACATAGTACTGGTGCAGCTAAGTTTGGGCCCTCAGTGCTTTAGAATGTCTAACCACCAGCGGAGGGGACTTTTGTCTTGGTTTCAAAGTTTTGGGGGTTGTTGATTGGGTTTTTTTCTTGAGAAGACATCTAATGCTTACTGTAACATAAGCACATATTGCAGCTATGTGAAGTTATCTCTTCCTTTCTGTTTTCCTTCCTCTTGATTCGTGACTTTTTCCTGGCTCTGGTGCTCACTTAGCTGTGTGTGGCTGCTTCTAACGCAGAGTCCTTGCATGTAGGTGTGAACTGCCTGATACTTGTTGGGCTATTTTTCTACTGTAAATAATAATTTGGCCTTCTGGCCTAGGAACTAAATCTTTTCATAACCACTCCAGCTGTGATGCATTTCCAGCACATCTACATCCCAGCAGCTGCTCTTTCTTCATTTACTGTGGATTATTCAGGAATTGCTTCTAGACCTTAGAAGACAGCCTAGGAAACTATTACAAGATCAGACTACCTTTAGTTCTTCTTTAGCTTCCCTACACCTAGGCTTGCTCTTCAAAATTCAAGCTCGCTCTTTGGCTTCTGTTATCTTTCTGCATAGAATGGTTTAGGTTGGAAGGGACCTCAAAGATCATCTAATTCCAACCTCCCGCCATAGGCAGGGACATCTCTCACTAGAACAGGCCTCATCTAACCTAGCCTTGAACAAGTCTTTTAATGCAATTCATCTGTTTAGAGGAGTGGGAGGACAAGAGCATGTGTGGGTGGAATTCCTCAGCCAAAGCTTACTCATCCTCTTTCCTACCTTTGTGCTGCACTTCATCCAGGAGAAGGGTCAACAGTCAGCCAGTGCTAAATGCCACAGTCCATTGGTCAACGGGGGCAGCTTACACAGACAAGAATCTGCTATAAAACAAATCTCTCCACAGATAATCCATGGATCCCACACGCTTTTAAAGGCCATTCATGCTTTCCCAGCATACAGAAGTCCTAACAGAGGGCAAACTTCTAATAAGTCCATGTGCCAGGGATTCCCTTTGCATCCAATTCCCACGTATTCCCTGTATGACTGAACCTCGTTTCTGTTGCAAGGGATGGCTTTTCAACGGGCATTAAGACAGAACGTTAAGCATGTAGTCGTGCCTGTGTGCTGGAATGTGATGTTTCTCACCTTCTGAGCTGGGAAGCAGCACCATGCAGTGGTCACCAAGTCACCTACATAAGGATGCTCACGTTCAGGTCTGTCCTGCTTTGCTACCTTGCTGTGTGATGCAAAGCACAGCTGCAAATTTTGCATAACCAGTTGGAATGCCCCACTTAACCCCCAAGTCGTTCACCACTCAGAAATACTTCAGCAGCACACTTCATATTGGTTTTTTGAAAGCTTCCTCCCTTCCCCAGTCTGTAGCTTGTATCTGATTCTCCCTTTCCTCATAGCTCTCTGACACACTGTGTAATAATTTCTCTCTCTCTTGTCCCTTGCTGTTTGCTTAGCTGGTGTAAACTGTGTTGATTGTAGATAATTAGGCACCTATTTTGTAAATAGCTGCTCTGAAATTCTTTATTCTCTCCAGGTCATTTGCATAAGATGATTCTGGGCTGAATCAAGGGAGAAAGAGAAAAACAGTCATCACTTGTAGCACCTGAAGCACCACCTGTGATGTTCAGCTGGCTGAGTTGCTATGAAAGGTGGCTAAAGAAGCAGTGGTTTAGGTCTATACTTGTGATTTGTGTCCAGCAGATCAAGGGAGGTTCTCCTCCCCCTCTACTCTGCCCTGGTGAGACCTTCTCTTGAGTACTGACTTCAGTTTTGGGCTCTCCAGTTTAAGAGGGACAGGAATCTGCTGGAGAGAAACCAAGGGAGGGCTACAAGGATGTTGAAGGGACTGGAGCACTGCCTGATGAGGAGAGGCTGAGGGACCTGGGGCTGCTTAGTCTGGAGAAGAGAAGACTGAGAGGGGGTTTAAGAAATGTCAATAAATATCTGAGGGCTGGGGGTCAGGAGTGGGGGACAGGCTCTGCTCACTTGCTCCCTGAGATAGGGCAAGGAGCAGTGGATGGAAGATGCAGCACAGGAGGTTCCAGTTCCACACAAGAGGGAACTTCTTTCCTGTAAGGGTCCCAGAGCACTGGCACAGGCTCCCCAGAGAGGTTGTGGAGTCTCCTTCTCTGGAGCCTTTCCAAGACTGTCTGGATGTGTTGCTGTGTGACCTGAGCTAGATTGTATGGTCCTGCTCTGGCAGGGGGGTTGGACTCGCTGATCCCTTTGGGTCCCTTCCAACTCCTGACATCTGTGATCCTACCATCCTCACCACTAGCTACGGGCTGCAGATTTCAGTGGTCTTGTTTCAATTCTTCATACAACTCTTCCCCCACACAACCCCCCTTTTTTTTTTTCTCTGTGGATGTACCAGCCCTGCATGGCTGCTTCCCTTAAGCAATCATCCTCTCCATCTCTCCAGGGACTGTTTGAGCCTTTCCTCTACATTGTCAAATAATAGTCCCCTCAATCTTATAAGAAGTGGATAATAATGTAACCTTATAATTTCTGCCTTAATTATTGCCAGTTTATTGTGAAGAGTTGCTTATCTTAAGGGCCTTTATCAAGAATACTTTGGCAGAACTTATGATGAAGATAACGATAAACAAAGACCAAACTATTAACTGCTGGCGTCAAGAAATATATTGCAGCTTCAGCAATTGTCTTCTGACATACAGATGTGAAATCATGCTTCTGGCTAACTTCCTCCAATTAGTTAAGCACTGAAGTTGAGAACATGGGCTGCTTTGGAGAGGAAAATGCAGCCAGCCTGACTGCCAGCACTTAAAGCCATAGGTACACAAGCTAAACCTCTGCTGCTCTAAGAACCCTGTGATTTCAACACATGGGTTGCAATCCTGTCACCACTGACAAACCCCCATGGGCTTAATATTTCACTAGGGGCTTCAGTTTACTGCACATGTATCTTAATACAAGCAGGATTTTGCCATATGCACAGATGTCCCAAGCAGGACTTGCCCTGTGCGTGTCTAAACAGCTTTTTGTGACCACCTAAGTGTGCCACTTGGTACCTGACATGATGCTGCTGTTGTGACAGTTGTCTGCCTGCCTTCAAAAGCTACAGTTGACGTCCTGTAGTGTTCTATCCCAGCTTTACTTGGTTTTCTTTCATTAGGTGATCAGAGTGAAGTTGGGAGAACCCTTGAAGCGTCCACACGATTGGGCTGAGGAATGTGGTAAGATCAGGTTTAGCTGTACAAGCTCCTGCAACTGAAAACATGGATCACAAAACCCCACTGTGATCCATTTGCAGTGGTTACTTAAAAGTACAGCACACACCCTCTGCAGGTCAGCAAAGTAGGGAGGGGAACCTCAAGATCTGGGGTGGGGGTGGGTTTGCCCCTTGTTTACACAATGGAACTGCTGCTTCAAAGCATCAGCTCTTCACTTTTGAATTTGCAGCCTTCTCCAAGAGCAAGGGCCTCTGATGAGATAGGTATGTACATACCTGCATTTATAGAACTCTCTCTTGAAAGTCAGAGGTTTTTTCCCTCCCCCCTTTTTAACTAATTTTCTCACTCAAAACTCCTGTGGCTTGATTGAAAAACAACCCCAAACCTCTTCCAGGTCGGCTTTGTGAAAACATTGCCTTCCCCAAAGCAAGCAAGGGGTGACTGTCCCATCTGAAGCTAGGAAACAGACACTGAAAGAACATCCTCGAGCAGCAAGACACTATTTCATCTGCCAGGTGCTTAAAAACACAACAACCCTCCACACGCAGGCTGAATTAGAAAAATATTTTTATTTACAAGAGCAAATAATGTAGTGCAAGGAGAGTGGATTTAACCCTCAGTAATGCATAGATTGATGCAATTTATAGTCTGTGAGCTACGTCGTTCTGCAGAGGTGCGTGCACACCTGCTCTAGAGGCCAGACTCTTCCTACAGCCACCTCCCAGGCAGAAGGCATCTGCACTCTGTAGTTGGTTTCCATATAGCCCATCTGGCACTTGGACTGTCACTTAAACAAGTGTCGTCCAGAGAACATGAGATAAATCCTTGCCCCTGGTACTGCAATCCACAACTAACTCGTTCAGACACTTGCTGTCACCTGTCCACGTTCAAATGCTATTTCATTTATCCATTTGTTTCTTTATTTCTCTCATCAGGGCAGGAAACATTTCCTTGGCATCCAGCAGGGGCCTGCTGACACTTGTGAAACTTTGACCAAGCTTGCCCAGCAGAAGTGCTGCTGCAACTGTGCCTGGTGTTTTCCTTCCAAAACAAAGCACTTCTTGGACCAAAGAGTAAGGATGCAGTATAAGATGGCAAAAGAACCTATTTGTTACCACTGCCTGTACTGGTGTGCCATGGAACTGGGGAAGTATTGGTGGCTGGGTTTCACTTTTATGGAATTTCCATGCTTCCAACTTGGAAAAAAAAAATTCTAGCAACTTTACCAGTAAAATAAGCTCAAATGCAGTAAAGAGAATTTAATATTAGATAGGTGAGGGAAAACTTCTCCATCAAAACTGGGGAGAGATTTGCTCATTCTTCAATTTGGCAAAGGCTCTGCCTGTTTTCCTCAAGTTCTTCAATGAAATCCATTCTGATTGGGTGGGGGGAATGCAGGTTCCCTCACTATTACCTGTTTGGAGTATTAAATAAATGATAGGGCTGTTTTTTCCTTGTAGTGGAGAAATCAGATCAGTGAATTTCCCTGCAATTTTGGCTGTTGGACTTCATAATTTATGCCACCATAGGGTTGGCTGCCAGTTCTTAGCTTGGTAGTTGTTCCTATCCCACCTTCCCAAGAGGACATCAGCCTTTAGGAAACTACACTTCAGCTTGTAACAAGAGGATTCTGAGGGTCTGACTCCTGCTGTTCTAAACCATTTGAGGAAGTAGATTCATCTTGCTGCATTAGTCTGGTAGCATCATCACTGCTATTCCCTGAGGAAGAAGGTTCATCTGACAGTGCTTCTGATCTTGTTCCAGGAGTGTTCTGGGCTGTGGAAAAACACAGAATCAACATTAGGGGCTGGAAGTGACCTCCAAAGCTCATCCAGTCCAACCTCCCTGACAGAGCAGGATCACCTAGAGCAGATCACACAGGAACACATCCAGGTGAGTTTTGAATATCTCCAGAGAGGGAGACTCCACAACCTCCCTGGGCAGCCTCTTCCAGTCTTCTGTCACCCTCACAGGGAAAAAATTCCTCTTCATGTTTAAATGAAACTTCCTATGCCTCAGCTTCCACCCAGTGCCCCTTGTCCTGTCACTGGGCATCACCCAGCAGAGCCTGGCTCCAGCCTCCTGGCACTCACCCTCCACCTACTTATAAACATTGAAGTCACTTCTCAGTCTCCTCCCAGCAACAGAGTTCCAACTCCCCCAGGCTCTCCTCATAACAGAGATGTTCCATTCTCTTCATCATCTTTGTGGCTCTCTGCTGGACTCTCAAGCAGTTCTATGTCCCTCTTGAACTGGGGGGCCCAGAACTGGACACAGTACTCCAGATCCAGCCTCATCAGGAAAGAGTAGAGGGGCAGGAGAACCTCTCTTGACCTACTAGCCATAGCCCTTCTAATCCACCCCAGAATGGCATTGGCCCTCCTGGCCCCCAGAGCACAAGAACACCAAAAGAAATGATTAGAAAAGAGCCTGCTGTGTCTGGGCAGTCTATTTACCACTGAAATACTATGTAGGTATAAAAATACTAGATATAAAACAATGCTCAAAGGTTAAGAAACAGCAAAGAGGAACATTTGGAACTTGAACTACTTATTTTATATGCATGTAGTGTGATTCCCAAGTGGCATAAATCACAACTATTAAGAAAAGGAAGTTGCAGAATTATCTCCATAGTTGGTGTATTATGCACAAGGAAATGTCTTCAAAACTGCCTAGGAATTACAAATCTAAATCACTTTTTTCATAAACCATGGTGGTTGGGATTTTTTAAATGCTCTTCCCTCTAGGTGCAGGTTAGCAACAAGGAAAGTACTTTTTTTCTCTCTACCTTACTATGAAAAGATGGCAGAAAGCACTCTTTAGCCCGGACAAGAGAAAGCTCTGAGGGAGACCTTATTGCAGCCTTTCAGCACTTAAAGGGGCCTAGAGGAAAGATAGTGACAGATTTTTTGACAGGGCAAGGAGTGATGGGTTGAAACTAAGACTGGAAGACTCAGACTAGAGAGAAGGAAAATGAAATGTTAACACTGATGGTGGTGAGACCCTGACCCAGGTTGCACAGAGAGGTGGCAGATGCCCCATCCCTGGAAACAATCCAGATCATGTTGGGGAGGGTTCAAAGCAATGTGGCCTGGTGGGAAAAAAAAAATCTCCTATTTCCATTCATTTTCTGCAGCTGACATTTGGATTTGTTTTGATTTGTTTTAAGAATCTCCTTTATTAATGGAAATTCTCCAGAAATCAACAGGTCACAGGCTCACAGATGTTAGGGATTGAAAGGGACCCAAAGAGATCAGCAAGTCCAATCCCCCTGACAGAGCAGGACCATACAATCTATCTTAGGTCACACAGCAACACATCCAGACAGGCCTTGAAAGGCTACACAGAATGAGACTCCCCAACCTCTCTGGGCAGCCTGTGCCAGTGCTCTGGGACCCTTACAGGAAAGAAGTTCCCCTTTATGTTGAGCTGGAACCTCCTGTGCTGCAGCTTCCATCCATTGCTCCTTGTCCCATCCCAGGGAGCAAGTGAGCAGAGCCTATTCTCACCCTCCTGCCCCCAGCCCTCAGTTATTTATAAACATTTCTTAAATCCCCTCTCAGTCTTCTCTTCTCCAGACTAAGCAGCCCCAGGTCCCTCAGCCTCTCCTCGTCAGACAGTGCTCCAGACTCCTAATCGTCCTCGTAGCCCTCCTTTGGACTCTCTCCAGCAGATCCCTGTCCTTCTTAAACTGGGGACCCCCAAACTGATGCAGGTTTAAATCTATGTCTCACTTCACCCCTTTCCAGCATCCAAAAAACGCCTTGTGTGTGTCTAAGAAGCTGCTGCTCAGAGGCACCTATGCCAAGTCTAGAATTCCTGCTTTGATTTTTGATGTCTTGACTGAAATTCAAAGATCAATCCTCTTCCTTTGGTCTTCCTGTGCCAGACACTTACCAGATAAAGACTGAAAATGCTGCACTGTAAA
Source organism: Pogoniulus pusillus (assembly GCF_015220805.1). NCBI lineage: Eukaryota > Metazoa > Chordata > Aves > Piciformes > Lybiidae > Pogoniulus > Pogoniulus pusillus. Next base: position 18,237,603 of record NC_087274.1, on the reverse strand, counting down.
TGCAACCAGAATCGACAAAACAAAGGTTCCCATGAAGTAGATCTGTGACAGCAAATTAAAAACAAAAGAAACCATAATTAGAGCTGTCCAAGGACAAGGACAAGTCCAAAGGAACTGTGCATGCACCAAAGGAGCAACACCTACCAGAGTAGATTGTAACACATTGTTCCAGAAAACTCGCAGGTAAAAATAAAGCAATGCTAATGAGCATGGACTAATTGATTCCTGGTTACTGTTATTCCAGCACCTACAAGAAGAAGATTAAACCAACTGATTAGTTCTCCTCTGCAGCACTGTGGCATCTGGGATCTCCAGCGGGTTTGCAGCATAACCTCAGGGAGCCAGAAAATCCAGCAGATATTATTGTCACTGCCTCCCAGCGGCTGAAGTAAAGATTCACAGAAGTAACAGAATAACCTTGCTAAGCACAGAACATTCTACCTTTAAATTGTATTTTTGTACTTGCTTGTAATAGGTCTCTGCATCCAGGTTTACCCTTGCCAAGCAGTCACAGTACAAGGTCATATACCCAAGATACTCTGTTCTAACTGTGTGAGTCAACAGCAGTAGGACTTGATTTAAGATTAGATGTACCAAATTTACTTGCCTGTTCAGGATGCTGGTGCCTAAACCCCTTCTGGACACAACAGAGACTACATGACACAGCCAGAGCCTGACTAGATAGAAGGTCTCCCTTGTGAGGTGAGCTGAGTAGCTTCATTGGTCCCATCAGTTAGAACTTCACCCATTACAGGAGTTTAGAGAGCTAAATCACAGGCATCTATTTTGATCATAGAATCAGTCAGGGTTGGAAGGGACCACAAGGATCACCTAGTTCCAACCCCCCTGCCGTGGGCAGGGACAGCCTACCCTAGATCAGGATCTGCACTTGATTCTTTTCTACCAAGCTGAGGAGGGGAGGGATGAGTGGAGGTGGTGTGTGTGTATATAAATATATCTCTTTTGATATAAAATAATTACATATAGATATAAAAATGTCACTTTAACTATGATTTTTAAATCTATTTTTTTTAACAGGTGTGTGTCCTTCTGTACAGAGGTGTGTGTATGATGATGGCAAAACGCTGCTGCACTGCCAGCTCTGGTGCTCCTCTCACTGAGAAGTAGACAGATTCAGCTTAAGTGAAGGAAGAATTCAGGGTCAAATTTAGAACCCCAGCTGAATCATCTGGTCCAGAAGCCCTTTTCTTTTTAATCTGACTGGTTTGTGGAGTGGAGGTAATTTAAGATACAAATTCAGGCTAACTGCAGTGAAGAACAATTTAAGTTAAGGATGGTAGTGAATCAACAAACAAGGTTTTAATGTTGGTATCCTCTCCACTTTTTTGGGGTCACATAACAATCTGTGGCAAATCAAAAGACTATCTCACTCATTCTTGGTCCACAGGCTCATGTATTAACCATGAGCTCCTCCTGTAAAGGCAATTCCACAAAGCCACTGAACGCTGTGTGAGTTTCCCACACCCACTGTGCTTCCCAGCACATGTTGCTTTACCCAGATAAAGGAAACTTAAGTTCTGTACTGGAACCAGAGGCCTCGAGGTGGTTTGTGCAAGAACAGTGCTGACTGAGAGGCAGCTCAGGCAGCAGATCTGTAAGCTTCTCAAATGTCTAATATTCTGTGCCACAAGAGCGGTGCCAGGCTGGAATGTGTTGGCAGAGTAATTAGGAAGGACTGCTATTATCCCAGTTACAAACTTGAGTTCTGTATTAAATTAGGTTGTGTTTATTATTCCAAGATTGGTTTGCACTGTGTACAAATTGCCAGTGCCTAATTTAGGAACTTACATATATCAAATTGGAACAGACCTCCTGGGTCATTAAATCTAGTCCCTACTACTTCAGGTAACTATCAGGTCCCTCTGACAGGTATAAACTGAAATATGTTTAGGTAATTTAAGCTCTTCAAGCATGTTGACCTTACCCTGCCTTAAGTCTTGCATGTGAACAAAGTTAATAACTACAGGAGTTGCTGTTCTCTGAGTAAATGGTACTTATGTGAAAAAAAACATCAACAGAAGATGCTGATTAAGAGGAAAAGAGACTCACCTGTAATAAAGCTCCTGAAGAAGTGATGTGTTACTAGAATGCAATGCCTGATCAATATCCAGGTGATTCAGAATGTAGGAAGGTATAGAGTTGCCCTCTTCTATGACAAGTGCCAAATTAAAGAAACCCTAGCAAGAGAAAAGCAAAGGTGCTGGTGAGCAATTCCATTTTCACAGGTACAGTTAAGGCACACTCCAAGCATCAGGTATCTAAGCAATCATTACCCATCTCCTAGAAATTTATTATGTGGTCTTCACAGAGTAACTGTGAGAGCTTTCTCTCCTAACCACAGACCCAAAGCAAAAGGATTAGCATTCACTGGTTGTGGCCCTGCTTTTGTAGAAACCATCTGCAGAAAGATCTGAGCTTTCTCCTTTTCAGTTGCTCTTGTAACACATCAAACTGCCACCTTTTATCTACTAGGGAAACGCAGGCTGAAAGCAGAAATGCATTCCCGTTCTCTTAATTGTTTTAATTCCCTTCCACCTAACTCTACAGAGCAAAAACAGTCTGAATAGTGAAACCGAGAGCAGAAACTTCTTCCAGACAATTTAACTCCTTAATCCTGGTTTTGCCTACCTGGATAAGTCTTAAGCATTCCAGTGTCTCTTCAGAGCCATGAACACACAGGATGCGTATTACAAGATGCCACATCAGTTTGGCTTTCATACTTTAAAGGAACTGTTCATGCAGCTTTGCTATTTTAAAAGTAATGTTTTGTCCAAATAGCCTCAAAACAGAACCCAACACTGCTACCTCTAGTAAATTCACCTACAAGACAGTGTCTGGAGACACTGCCGCAGGGACAGGGAGAACAGAGTGCTGCACCTGGGACACTTCAGGAGGGTCTGAGGACAGGGTACAAGCTAGAGCACAAAAGTGCCATCTCAACACCAGGAGACCTTTATGGTGAGGGTGGCAGAGCACTGGAACAGGCTGCCTAGAGAGGTTGTGGAGTCTCCTTCTCGGGAGACTTTCAAAGCCTACCTGGATGCACTTCTGTGCAGCCTGCCCTAGGTGATCCTGCTTTGGCAGGGGGGTTAGACTCTATGAACTCTAGATCCAACTCCTAACACTCTGTTGAAACACTGCATGTCTTTGGTAATGTGTTATGGTGTGTCTTTTCACTAGAAAGCATTTTAAAATGAAGCTTTTGTTGGTGGAGTGAATAAAATTCACCCTAAGGGCCACTTGGTACACCAAGGGACATGGACCAGTCATACTGCTGCTTAAACCAGCAGAGAGTAGGACTGAAATACAGCTCGGCAGTCTATCAACTCTTCCCTCTTGCAGCAGCAAAAATAGCAAGGTCACAAGAGAATCAGCTGTGCCAAGGTAGGGTAGCACTGAATTAATCTGTTCCCCCTTGCTTCTCAACACAGGCTGGACTGCCCCTCTGTGCCAGGTTTACCTTCTACTACCACCAAACAGTGACTAGAGGCTCACGAGGCATTCTGAAAGAGTGATAACTTATTCTAGCAGTGCAGCAGTAGCCAAGCAGAACAACCAGTCTCAGAGAAACCCTCAGGTGGCTCTGAGCTTTGCTGTTTCATAACCACACAACTGCAGCCTCACCTGCGAATCTCCTTCTAAGGCAGCTTGCGCGTACATCCGCATGGAGAGCTCCAGGTCTTTGGACTGGTTCTGGTAGCCATAGTAATAGAAGTCACCCATCTTCAGATAAGCTGTGGGAGAAACCAGTTCACAGGTCACTCAGAGTATTTGTAGAAATAGAACACACGTGATGGAGAAGCTAACAGTGATTCTATCTGAAGCAGCATACTAGGGCAAAAAGGCACCCTCGCTCTCTCTGCTTGTCCCTCTGGTCTGCCCACTGCAAGTGTTTATCCTGGATGGAAGGTTTCATGGCTTCTCTTCAATGACATTGCTATTTTCACCAAAACTGAGACTTAAAAGTCTTTCTACTGCCTTCCTTTTTCACTTGCTGAATCTGTTCTTGGACAGCCTTTTTACTGAAGTTAGCCTTCATAACTTTACAAGACTTAGTCATGCTAAGTATCTGTTCTGTACCTGCCACCATGGTGGCTGAACCCATCCTGAAAGTCACAGAACTTTGCTGATGATAATTTTACTAGTTTCAAACCCAACCCAAGCCAGGACAATGGTAGGCATAGAATTTTCCTGGTCTAGAAGGAAGCAGTGCCCAAAAAGTATTTCACAAAGATCTTTCTGTGGTACTGCATAGTGCTGATGTACACCGACAGAGTAGGCACTGACCCATCAGCAGCCAGCCTGACGTTGCACTGGTCTAAGCTAAAGAGATGAAAACCTTCCCTCTGCCTGCACCTATCTGACCTAAGCTTTCCCCAAATGGTTTGAAACACTCCTACACCTTGCCCTGTGCATCTGTGGAAGCTATCTAGAAACTCCACCTGCTCTTCCAGTGGACTAGAGCAGAGCTCTTCCAGGAGCAGCACTGAGCACTGACAACAAGGGCAGAAAGCCTATGTGGAGAGGCTGCCACAGATGAAGAGCTGCAGGCCATGAACACTGTAGTGAATCACCACAGAGAGCTCCCCTCAACCCTACTAACAGCATCATTCTAGGCCTGACTTGGAGAGGTGCCTGCAAAAGGCAGGGCTACCTTCAAGTTGCACCAACAATGTAACCCTGGAAATGCCTGCTGGCAAGGTTAGCCTCTCCATCCCAAGCCCTACACTGGGGAATTTGATCCCCCAGTACTGCAGGAGGGTCTGAGATAAAATTGCCTTTGTGTTACCCACGTGGAGAAGAGCTAAGGTATTAAAATCCTTCCCCTGTTGAACCCAGTAACTCTTCTTGACTTGACTGGAATCACAGCTTCACCCCGTGACTGTGACCTTCAGAAGCTTCTCTAACCTAAGGTTGTACCAATGGATCTGCCAAAGGGTTAACCAAACTACACCTTGCTAAGAGGTCTACAAACCCTATGGCTTCAGGCTGTGCTCAGTTTCCATGTTGCTGTGTGTTCACATTAACAGCCTGAATTACTTTTACACTCCACTCTTCCCTATGGATAAGGCATTTAAACCTTTCTTGTGAGGCAATCAGGTCATTTTTCAAACACTGAGCAACTCTTTCAAGGGTACCAAAACCACTTAGTGACTAAAATCACAGATGTAGTAAAATGTAAGGCTAGAGGAATGTTAAGTTATAGGTAAAATAAACCTTTTTTCTTTTCTCTTTTTCTAACAGACAATCCTTTAGTTACCCAAGGTAAGTTGTACCCATGTTGATAAACTCTGTACCCTAACAGAAAAACTTGTCATAAATTAGATAAGGAATCCTCTAGCCTTTATTAGTTCCTCGTGAGTCAATTATGATATGAAAATGTGTTTGCTTTTGGATTTTCCTTTTGATAAACTAAACTGCATTGAGCTCCTAAAGTCTACTGCTATTTTGTTTTCATCTTAAACCTTGAGGCAAGTGCTCAGGCTCCTAAATATCTACCCCCTTCTCAAGCCTTAGCTTTTAAAAATTATACTTCATTCAAATTTCATTCATTTTATACCACAAAAAGGAAAACGCCAGAAAAGCTGCGCTGAAACACAACACTCAAAATACATCCCCCCTGCCCTGAGAAGCAGGAATTATTCTTCTCACATAGAAGTTGTAACAAAGGTTGGTTTTGAAGTTCTAAATTAAAAAAAACCAAAGAAAAAGCAAAAGTGAAATTCAGCAAGAATTGCTTACACATACCAAATGATGGTGCATTGACTTGAGAAACAGAGAAATTGTAGTATCTCCAGACACAATCAGTTGCTAGGTATTGCCTTGCTAGGTCCTGGAAAAAAAATAAGAATGGATCCATTCACAGCCCAGATGATAATAATCCGTTCCTAATCTCTTAGCAGAAGTTCCTGCCAGGCTGAGCAGCTGTGAATGCATTTACTCACCGGTCTCTCCTCGCAGATGTGTGCTAAATTGGATTGTGACACTTCAATGCCAGTTTCAGCAGCTAAAACGTAATGCAGCAGAGCTTCGTGCCTAACGCCAGACAAAAGGAATCAGTGAAAAACCTAACGAGAATAGCAGGCATGTTGGTTACAGCGAGAAAACACCACTGAAGGCAGGGATAAAGTCAGCCCAGAGCAGCGGCAGATGGGGCTGGCAAATCCGTGCAACAGCTCCGCCTAGCGGCGGCGCTCGCTGTGACAGGCCAGGCTGCGCCTCGCCAACTCGCCGTGTTCTCTCTTGAGCCGTTGAATCACAGAATTAACCAGGCTGGAAAAGACCTCCGAGATCATCGAGTCCAACCTCTCACCTAACCTTCTAATTAACCAAAACACGGCACCAAGTGCCTTATCCAGCCTCCTCTTAAACACCTCTAGGGATGAGCACTTCACCACCTCCCAGGGCAACCCATTCCAATGCCAGTCACTCTTGCTGTGAAGAGCTTCTTCCTAACATCCAGCCTGAACCTGCCCTGGCACAGCTTGAGGCTGTGTCCCCTCCTTCTGTTCCTGGGTGCCTGGTAGAAGAGACCAACTCCACTCAGCTACAATCTCCTTCCAGGTAATTGTAGAGAGCAATGAGGTCTGCCCTGAGCCTCCTCTTCATCTGCCCTGAGCCTCCTCTTCATCTGCCCTGAGCCTCCTCTTCTCCAGGCTGCACACCCCCAGCTCTGTCAGCCTCTTCTCACAGGGCTGTGCTCCAGCATCCTCCCCAGCCTTGGTGCCCTTCTCTGGACATATTCAAGCACCTCAACATCTTTCTTAAATTGAGGGACCCAGAACTGGACACAGTACTCAAGATGTGGCCTAATCAGCACTGAGTACAGGAGAAGGACTTCCCTAGTCTTGCTGGCCACACTCTTCCTGATACAGGCCAGGATGACACTAGCCTTCTTGGCCACCTGGGCACACTGCTGGCTCATGTGCAGTCGTCTGTCTTCCAGGCATGAGGCTTCTACCACCTCCCCGGGCAACCTGTTCCGGTGTCTCACCACCCTCATGGTGAAGAACTTCTTCTTCACCATGTGAAGAAGTGAAATCAACCCACTCCCTCCCTCTATGTCAAAGAGTGTTTGCTGATTTCAGTGCTGCTCTGGGGTATTTTGTTGTTTATCTTGGGGGTTGTCTGTGTGGTTTTGGTTGGTTGGGTTTGGCTGTTTATTTGTTTGTTTGTTTTGTGGTGATGTGCCAATGCTAATTGCCCTTATCATGCTATAAAGGAAGTGAAAAAAACAGAAAATTAACTTGAAAACATACCAGGACAGCTCCAGATAAGCATTGAGAGCTTTTCTGATGACATGACCTAAGTAGCCATTTTTCTCTGCAATGTGTTTTGCCCAGCTGCAAAAAAGAACAACCACAGATTGAGCAGGTGTGTTCCAGTAACGTTATCCCAGCTGACACCGACTCTCAGGACACAGAAGAATATGGGATCACCTTCCAGTTTTCTTCCTTAAGACAAATTATGGCACTTCACAGTAACTGCTGCATCAGTCCTGTAACTGCTGACTGAATGAGGACATTTTGTCCATTCACCTCTATGAGCATATCAGAGACATCCCATGGTTGTTCTTGGCAAATTATTTGCCTTTTTCTCTTTTTCTTTTCTTTAAGCAAATAAATATGTTAGTAAGTGCTGTAACTAATTATCTACCCATTTCTTGATGCAAACTGCCAGTTCTACCACCATCAGGAGCCTGATACAACCTGAAAAATCAAACAGGCGTGACTTTGTCAGATGCAGCCTCTCAGAGCTGTCCAATACAATCTGAGTTCTTTTGGAAAGAAAAAGTACTAAACGTACTCAGTATGTCTCAAGCTCTGCTGGACATTTAAATAACATAAGTATTTATATGGATTCAAACTGCAAAAGAACCTTCTGCTGAGCAGAAGTACATGATATTGAGACTACAGACTTTAAAATATCACAGAAGTGTCAGTGGTGGAAAGGACCTCAAAGATCATCCAGTTCCCACCCCCCTGCCATGGGCAGGGACACCTCACACTGCATCAGGCTGTCCACGGCCTCATCCAGCCTGGCCTCAAACACCTCCAGGGATGAGGCTTCCACCACCTCCCTGGACAACCCATTCCAGGCTCTCACCACCCTCACGCTGAAGAGTTTCTTCCTAATATCCAGTCTGAATCTACCCATTTCCAGCTTTGTTCCATTCCCCCCAGGCCTATCACTACCTGGCACTCTCAAAAGTCCCTCCCCAGCTTTTTTGCATCCCACTTAAGATATTGGAAGGCCACAATAAGGTCACCTCAGAGCCTCCTCTTCTCCAGACTGAACAACCCCAATTCTCAATCTGTCCTCACAGCAGAGCAGCTTCAGCCCTCTGATCATCCTCGCAGCTCTTCTCTGGACAGGCTCTAGCACATCCATATCCTCCTTGTAACACAGGGGCTCCAGAACCAGACACAGTACTCTAGGTGGGGCCCCACAAGAGTGGTGTAGAGGGGGAGAATCTCCTCCCTTACCCTGGTGGCCACACTCCTCTTGATGCAGCCCAGGATCTGGTTGGCTTTCTGGGCTGCAAGCGTATGCTAATAATCAAACTAATCCTACCAGAAGTATATTTTCCGTTAAGAAATGGTTTCTCTCCTTACATTACAGCTTTTTCTGGATCCCTGGGGAAGTCTTCCATGTTCCCTGTGATGTAGTACTGAGAGCACCGCAGAGTCCCTTCTATATGTCCTCCTTGGGCAGCTTTGTAGAAATATCGTGCAGCAACTGTCTGTGAAGACACAAGACACAATTAACAGCTCTGCATTATTAATGTTTATTGAGCTTTGGTTCCTGGGATTCATTGCATTAAATGAATTAGAAGAGGCAACTGGCTAAGGAGGGCAAGCCAATGTAACTCCTTTTAATGTGCAGAGGTGAATTCCTTTCTCCTAAGTTTTTAATATTTTAGGCTGGAAAAAAGGGTTTTAACAGCATAAATCCTGATAATATATGGACTGTGAAATAGAAGAGTGTCTCAGTGTGCAGCCTTTAGTAGCACACAGTCCTTGTGTGCACTGACAAGAGTTAAATTAGTTTGTTCACCAGCAGGGATCCTGGGGAAGTGACACAGAACTAGATTTCTGCACTGGCAATGCCTAGGCTGGGGAATATTGCAGCAGCAGTATTCGGGGTGTCCAGCAGCGCACAGCCACAGAGCTCAAGCCTCTGATACTGTTTTACACAGACTGAGTAGACAGGGTCAGAGCCACAGAAGCATGAGGGCTGTGTGACTCTCTATGTTTTACCCTCAGGAACAGCAATCTGTAAACTAAAACAGCACACAGCCTAAAATCTTGATGTCAAGACATTTTTAACTATCAGAGTATCCACTACAGCCAGAACAAAGTACTCCTTCTTGTTCGTGGCTTTGATGAATAAAGAACCTGGGCACTGGTGCACTCTGAAAGGTGTATTTTTGTCCCCAGGGAAGGATAATGTGTTTTCCAAATGCACTTGCTGGCAAGCACTGCTGCTCTTGGCAGGAGATATGCTCAGTCTGGAGCACATCCAGATTTCAGAAGGTATCAAAATCTGTCTCAGAGTGAACACAACAGTCTCAGAAATGAAGCAAATGCTTCCAAACTGTGCCCCAGTGTAAGAAACAGTCTTACTAAGTATTTACTCACTTGATTTCTACCAGGTACTCCAGGGTAGATCCCATCCAAGTAAAGGACACCAAGGTTGTATGAAGCATCTGGATTTCCCATCTCTTCAGCAATTAACCAGTGCTCAGCTGCTTTTCTGTAGTCTCTCTTAAAATTGTGGTAGTACCATCCCAATCCATTCACTGCCTGGGGCAAGCCCTTAGGGAAGGAGAAGAGGAGTCTCAGGTCACACTTTTGATTCCCTTCACATTTCCAACTTGCTGCTCAACTTTGGGTGCTGTGGTGACTTTGCCTAGATTCTAGATGTCTGGCAAAAGGGAAATGAAGCTTCCACCACCCATGGTGAAGGCACTGGGAGAGTCAGTTGGTTATTTACAGAGAACTATGGTAAGAGACATTTTACATCAACTAGAGTTGACTTACCATGAGGATAGTGGAACACTGGAACAGGTTGCCCAGGGAGGTGGTTGAGGCCCCACCCCTGGAGATATTAAAGGTGAGGCTCGACAGGGCAACCTGATCTGGTTGAGGATGTCCCTGCTGACTGCAGAGGGGGTTGGACTGAATGACCTTCAGAGGTCCCTTTCAACCCAGGTCACTCTGTGATTCTGTCATTATTATTAGCACCTGGAACAGGATTTTTATAGTCAAATATTTATTACATTTTACCTTAGCTGCTGCTTTCTTCATCAATTCCAAAGCAAGTTTTGTATTCTTTTTCACACCTTGGCCCTAGGAAATGAGTAAGTGAAGCAATCATTGCTTGCAAGTACAGAACACAGGCTAATAAAAATCCACAGACATAAAATGCATTTTTAGCATTGATAGCATAATTGTGTCAGTGAGCTTTAAACAGCTACAGCAACAACCAAGCAGCAGCTTTCTGTTCATCCTTCATTCAGTTCATCTTTCATTCACAGCTTTGTAAAATCTCAACCATTCAGTCTAAGAAAAAAACATTTCAACAGTCAAGCCAAATGATTTTTATGGGTAAATAGTATCATGGATCTCTGATTTTTGGCAACTAAAGGAAGAATGAGAAGCACTCAAAGGTGCATGGATTGTTCAGGACTTGGCAATCTTATGAAGAGTAACTGAAGAAGCTGGGGCTGTTTAGTTTGAAAAAGAGGCTGAGGGGAGGCCTCATGGCTGTCTACAGCTGGCTTAAAGGAGGTTGTGGAGTCGTTGGTGCTGGTTCCTTCTCACAGGTAATGAGTAATAGACAAGAGGGAATGGCCTCAAGCTGTGACTGGGTAGGTCAGACATTAGACTGGACATTAGGAAACATTTTTTTTTCCCAACAAGAGTGGTCAAGCACTGGAATGGGCAGCCCAGGGAGGTGGTTGAGTCACCAACCCTGGGTGTGTTTAAAAGTCATTTGGATGTGGTGCTTGGGAATATGGTTTAGGGTGAACCTTGTAGAGTAGAGATATCAGTTGAACTCGGTGATCCTGAGGGGCTTTTTCAACCTGAATGTTACTGTGACTCTGTGAAAAATCATCCTTGACATCACAACTATCGATTTTCAGTGTGAAACTAAAAGCACTTGCACACAGCCTTGCAGTGTGCCACTGCAGATAACTTAACAAAACATCCCTGCCATAGGAATACTTTGTTTGAAGTGAAATCAGGAAACCTGGCTTACCTTGAACAACACAATGGCATAATCGTATATTAACACTGGATCTTCTGTTTCTATTGCTCCTTTTGCATACCATTCTATTGCAGCTTCAGGGTTTTTTGCCACTCCTTGCTGGCCCCAAAAGAGCATCTGAGCCAATCGTTGCTAAAAGAGAACAGGATTGAAACTGCAGCAGACTCTTGCAGGATTTCGACGCATCTTGGAAACGCCAAGAATCTAATTATGCATCCTCAACAGCTCAAAAACAACTGCTTATCAGGAATACTCAGGAGGCTTCCCAGTGATGCAATCTGCTGCCATTCAACCTACAGCAGGGTTATTTTTAACAGCTGTCAGTACTGGCTTGCTTTAAGTGCAGGGGTAAGTGATAAAGGCATTATCTGATGCATACAAATGGTGAAGCGTTACAACATATTGCTGCTGGTCTCAGATCAGCAACAATAAAGCTGCACCACATCAAACACAAACCCAGGGAAAATGATCAGAGAAGGAGGTTGCTAAGTCTTGATAGCTCTTCCCTCTTGCCTAGCATCACTGTTATGCCTTTTTTGTATGGGCACTTGGTATTACCAGACAGAAAGAGGAGAAATAAGTCACCACCATAAAACAGATGCAACTCTGGGCAAAAAACACCTGTCCATTTCACTCTCTTCCACCACTTTCCTTCACAGTCTGTAGACACACACGCCTGATGTGTGTATAACACCAAGAAAGGGGAAGTGTATTCATTTCTACCTGTGCAGCTGCATTTCCCCTTGTTGCTTCCTGCTTTAACCACATAAAGACATCGCCGTTTTCTTTTGTTTGGGCTTTTAGCAGTTCATCATCCATCAGCCTTATGGTTTCAACAAATGCCTGAAGAGCAGGTGAACAGAAAAAAAACAGACAACTACATGATTAATTCATTTGCCTGCCAACAATTTCCTGCCAGCATTTTCTGTTTATCCCTAAAAACATGTGGGAGGTTAAGCTCTGGGGGTTAAAATGGTCCCCACACCTTTGCTGGTCAGTGCATTAAGAACCATCCTTGCACAAAAAACATTTAGTGCTTCATTACAGGGCAAAAATTGAAGTCCACTCCACACTGGGAACATGTGCCAAGATGGAAACTGACAAAACTCTGCCCCCTCGGTAGTATTCAATACATTTAATAATGGCAGAGAAGTGCTTTAAAGGCTTCTTGGGATCTATAGAAACCATAGAATCAGTCAGGGTTGGAAGGGACCACAAGAATCACCTAGTTCCAACCTCCCTGCCATGGGCAGGGACACCTCACACTAGAGCAGGTTGTCTAGAGCCTCATCCACCCTGGCCTTAAACACCTTCAGGGATGAGGCTTCCACCAGCTTCCTGGACAACCCATTCCAGGCTCTCACCACACTCATGATGAAGAACTTCTTCCTAATATCCAGTCTGAATCTACCCATTTCCAGCTATGTTCCATTCCCCCATGTCCTATCACTACCTGACACCCTCAAAAGTCCCTCCCCAGCTTTCTTCTCTCCTAAAAGATAAAAAAAATGGTCTGGTGGGAGCCTTGGTGAAGATCTACCCTACAACACTTACCCAGGTTGCTGTCTGCTCATTTTAAGCTCTTCAGCAATTAAAATCTGTCTATGTTTTTTTACTTATCCTCATTCTTTCTGACAAGCCAGGACCCTAGCACTGGTCTGCCTTGAGTGTTTTTCACAGAGGCTGAGGGACTTGAGGCTGTTTAGTCTGTAGAGAAGAAGACTGAGAGGGGATTTAAGAAATGTTTCTAAATAACTGAGGGCTGAGGGGCTGAGAGTCTGGAGGCAGGGGACAGGCTCTGCTCACTTGCTGCCTGCAATAGACAAGGAGCAATGGATGGAAGCTGCAGCACAGGAGGTTCCAGCTCAACACAAGGGGAACTTCTTGACTGTAAAGGTCCCAGAGCACTGGCACAGGCTCCCCAGAGAGGTTGTGAAGTCTCCTTCTCTGGAGCCTTTCAAGGCCTGTCTGGATGTGTTGCTGTGTGCCCTGGGCTAGATTGTATGGTCCTGCTCTGACAGGGGAGTTGGACTCAATGATCGCTTTGGGTCCCTTCCAACCCCTGACATCCTGTGAGCTTGTGATCAAATTGTGTTACCTCCTTGGTGATGATCTGCCCTTCAACACCTATCCAGGTGGCTGGCTGCTCATTTTTAGCTCTTTGGCAATCAGAATCTCTTTATTTTTTTTACTATCATCATTCTCTCTGGTAATCCAGGATCCTAGCACCAGCCTACCTTGAGTGTTCTTCACAGATAAAATTGTGTTACCTCCTGTTCAGGTCATCATTCCAAAGTCCTGTTGAACCTCTCTTATCAAATAACTATTTAACAGCCAAATCTTGAACACTGGGTTATAGAAAATGTGTAAGTATGGATAATTAAATTTTTGCATGAACTTCATAATGTGTGGCTCTGGCAAGAGCAGATCATTTGCTTAACAAACACACCCAACTGCACTGAGAATTAAAAATCCGAGAGATATTCAAAGTGAGGCTCCACAGGGCTCTGGGCAGCCTGATTTAGTTGAGGATGCCTCTGCTTAGTGCTGAGGGGATTGGACTGGATAACCCTGGGAAGTCCCTTCTAACCCAGACCATTCTGTGACTCTATGATTCTATGACTGTACTGCAAGTGGACAATTCTGAGCACAACTTTGATTTGATTTCCCTCTTGCTAAGAAATGGGAGCAATGACACCTAAACAGAATGTGGGGGGAGCTGAAACAATCACAGTATCACCAAGGTTGGAAGAGACCTCACAGATCATCAAGTCCAACCCTTTACCACAGAGCTCAATCATGGAATGGTTCAGGTTGCAAAAGACCTTCAGAGATTAGTTAGTCCAAAACCCCTGCCACAGGCAAGGGCAATCAATCAGGTGAGCTAATAAATCACAGAATCAACCAGGTTGGAAGAGACCTTCAAGATCATCCAGTCCAACCTATAAAGACAAACATCTTCTGGCCACACAATTAATATTAACACTTGAAAGGTCATTTGCACAGAAATGAGACACATTCAGAACTCTTTTACCTGCTCCCCTTTTATGGTGTGTTGATCCAATGAGGTCTTTAGTGCAATGTTACTGTAATAAGCATAGGACAGCTCCAAATCAAGAGGGTAGTTGTTAATGCCTTGGTAATGTTTATAGCCAAGGCTCATCACAGCAAGTCTCTCATTTCCCTGAGCACCAACCAAACTGTACAGCCGTCCCTGGAAAAAATCAACAGACATAAACAAGAGTGAATTCACTGCACATCCCATGGGTTTAGTGATGATTTACAGGGACCAGAGTGGTCACTGGTAGCAGATAAATCAGCTACACCATGTGAACACAGTTACAGAATCATGCACAGCCCCAAAGGAGTCAAAAATCTCTTCTATATGTAGAGAAAGCCTTGAAAGAAAAACTCAACTGTCTAAACACTCCTCAAGTACTGCACTTATTCTGCCACCACTAAGTGTGCAGACGTTTCTTCAATGCCATTTTTCTACAGCGTTAATTACACTCTGACACTTTTTATACTCAACTGATGTCAACTGGATCTTCCACGCTGAGTTCAGTTGGAAATATATGAAGTTAACAAGCTGCTCTTCAAAATCCTAAGGATCTGATGGGACTGGAAGGGATGAGACTTGTGGCTGACAAGGTTTCAGCACAAAGCTCCCTTGAGATACACATGAATTGGTGCTAGAAACAGGCAAGGTACCACACACTTGCCAAAACCATTTTCAGCACTACTGTTATTTCTCACCTGCAGAGTAGTAACAGCAGTGGTGCCCCACATGTGCTGGAGATTAAATTATTTCCTACACTGTTTGAAGCAGGCCCAGTAAATAAATTACTTACTGTCCATCATTAGCACTAGATACGCACCATAATTAGAGTACAAAGAAGTCTCTTGTCTAAGGTTTCCCACATTTGAGAAACTGGACTGAGTTTGGTCCCTCAGGGGGTTTTCTGATTTAGAATCCTGTAACCCCACTAGGCAGAGCTCCACCAGCATTTTCTGCTACACTTAGATCACAATTCAACAGCTGTTGGCCACTTCAGTAAAAAGCCCTCTTCCAGTGATAGAGAAATACCTCCCCCTTGTCTGAGTTTGCACTGGAGACACTTCAGTGATCTGCAACCTGTCTGAAATGTCAGGAGCTCTGCAGCTGCTCATCTGGAGCATGCTCAGCTTTCCTCCAAAAGAAAACTGTTCTTGCTTTGGTTACCTTTGATCATTTGACCCAAATACACTCAGTGCCACATTTATGCACGTTGTAAAACAAGACTTCTTTCCTCTCTGTACTACGCAACCTTTCCAGCTTAGGAGATTTACCTGGTGTGAGACTTCCTCATACCCATCTACAAATGGCTGAGGGTGACTCAAGGGTTATCACATCATCCTACTTCCTTACTGACTGGGAAAAGCAGCATGTTCCATGTTGTTTAACACAATTTTTCAGTCTCACTAAAACATCCTTGTTCTGGATGAGCAAATTCCCACCATTCATAAAGATCCTCACTGCCACCAAGCTATTAGGTGAGAAATTCCTTCAGGTACAGCCTGGATCTGGAGGCCATTTCACTTTGTTGGGTTTTTTTTTTTCCTAATGCAATTGCTCATAAATCCATCCCATTTCTAAATTGCCTTTAAAGGTCATTAATTTCACAGACATGATCTAATTTATTAAATACACCTACTTTTGTAGGATCCACAGCCACACCAAGCCCTGTTTCAAAGATAACTGCAAGGAAATAGGAAGCCTTGTGGTATCCACAGCAACTGGAATCCATCAGGAGAGGGACATAGGAGTCCACACTGCTGAGGCCATCAGCACTGGACAGACCCTTTGCAGCCTTCTCAAATATCCTCTGGCCAACTTCTAG
The DNA here is from genome assembly GCF_015220805.1 of Pogoniulus pusillus. Lineage (NCBI taxonomy): Eukaryota > Metazoa > Chordata > Aves > Piciformes > Lybiidae > Pogoniulus > Pogoniulus pusillus. The sequence goes on along the minus strand of NC_087274.1, from coordinate 18,221,428 downwards.
AACTGGACTACCTTCATCTTCCAATACTAAAAATAAAACACAGGATGTACAGTTATTGCAAGAGCCAAAAATCTGCTGCTGATTTCCCCTCCCTAAGCTAATAGGACTGAGACAGATTCTGTTGGAGAGCTGTGAAGGCGAATAGGACCTGGGGGTCCTAGTGAATGGGAGCTTGACCATGAGCCAGCAATGTGCTTTGGTGGCCAGGAAGGCAAATGCCATTCTGGGGTGGATCAGAAGGGCTGTGATGAGTGGTCGAGAGAGGCTCTTCTCCTCTGCTCTGCCCTGGTGAGGCCACATGTGGAGTACTGTGTCCAGCTCTGGGCCATTCGGTTCAAGAAGGACCTCAGCGAGCTGCTTGAGAGAGCCCAGCAGAGTCACAAAAATAATGAAGGCAGTGGAACATCTTCCTTAGGAGGACAACCTAAGGGAGCTGGAGCTTGGAAAGGAGGAGCCTTAGGGCTGCCCTCATGAATGTTTATAAAGATGTAAAGGTGTGTGCCAAGAGGCTGGAGCCAGACTGCTGGGTGATGCCCAGTGACAGGACAAGGGGCAATGGGTGGAAGATAAGGCACAGGAAGTTCCATGGAAACAGGAGGAGGAATTTGTTTCACGGTGAGGGTGACAGAACCCTGGAACAGGCTGCCCAGGGAGGTTGTGGAGTCTCCCTCTCTGGAGATACTCAAAACCTGCCTGGATGCATTCCTGTGTGATCTGCTCTAGGTGAACCTGCTCTGGCAGGGGGGTTGGACTGGATGAGCTCTGGAGGTCCCTTCCAGCCCTTGACATTCTGTGGTTCCTCGTGCTGAATGCTATTCTCAATGCAGACCACCACCAGGATTTCCAGAAATACAAGGTACTACTGAATAAGAAGGGTGAACAGAAACCCCAAGGGCTGCATCAAAAGGAGTTACCCACTAAAGATGTAAGCAGATCTCTGTTTCCTTCTGCACAACAAACCATCCTTCATTTGCAGCAGAACATTTAGGCCACACGAAGAAATATGTATAAAACATGAAGTCAAAGCATGCTAACTCACATGACATACATTGTGGAGTTACTAAAGAACGACTACACAAAATAGGATTACCCTCTGGAGCACTGAAATCCATCTCCTGTAACAGTCTGAACAAACTGTGGTATCTCTCCCTGACCTCTTTTCCCCACACGAAGGCTTCACATTTGGATTTTTCTCCATATTTATGAATCAGCTCCAGGTAATAGTTTTCATAGTAACCTAGAGAAAACAACAATACTTTAAGGCATGAAAACTGACTTGATTGGCCTCTTAAACAAAGTCTTTTGGTTAAAACAAACAAACAAAAAAGATGTTTCTAAGGTAAACTAAAAATTCATGGACAAGTTAAGAACTCACACTGCTAGCACAGGTGTGCTAGTTCGAAGCTAGATAGAATGTTTAGGTGAGAAGAACTACATTACAGGCTGTGAAAGGGAAACAATGGTGATGTCTACTTCACTCATTGCCTTGCTGAGATGTGTAAGTACAAGGGTAAAAACACAGATAAGGTATTTGGGCACAGCCTGGGCTTTGGGCTGCATTTCTCTGTAATCTCACCTTCCGTCTTTCTGATTAACCCACTTGCTTCCTAACCCCCCTGGCCAACCCTCCATTCTTCCTCAGGGCACAAGGCAAAGTCTGGGGTAAGGTAGAGGGGTGGGAGAAGGTGGAAGGGTGGTTGGGAGCCCCTCCTGGGGACTCAGGTTTCTGGGAGGGGAGTAGTGTTTCTGTATTAGCTTTTAACTTCTATACTTCTGTCTATAACTGTCTATACTGTAAATATCTGCTTGTGTATTGTGCTAGCTGTAAATATAAGCTGCATTCAATTTCCAGAGCTGGCTGAGTCTAGTCTGGGTGATTTCCAAAGTGGTGGCGGGGGGAAGGATGGGGAACACCCAAACCACCACAACAGGCCACTTACCAACACCTAAGAGCTGTTCTACTCCCTGCAACACTCTGATGACAACACAGAAGACTGAATTCTTACTGGACCACAAGTTGGTTTCCAGTGCATGTTTAAGCTGTGTTACTTACTCTTCTTTCACTGAAGTGGTTGCTTTGGTATAAGCTTTGCAATTACAGCACATTTGGCAACTGTGGCAGAGCCACTCTGGCAAAGGAAAGGGTTTAAAATACAGGTGCATTTAGGGCCATTTGAGAAGGAAATGGAATTGAGCCAGCAATGTGCCCTCATGGTCAAGAAGGCAAATGGTCTCCCAGAGTGTGTATCAAGAGAAGGTGGAGAGAGGTTCTCTGCCCCTCTCTTCTGCCCTAGTGATGCCACAGCTGGAGTAGTGGCCCAATTCTGGGCTCCCCAGATCAAGGCAGATAAGGAACTACTGGAGAGAGTTCAGCAGAGGGCTGCAAAAGTGATTAGAGGATTGGAAGCAAGAGGATGGAGCCAAACTCTTTTCAGTGGTGCCCAGTGATAGGGCAAGAGCAAGAGGCATAAACTGGGACCTATCTGAGCACAAGGAAAAAAAATTTCTTTGCTCTGAGGGTGCTGGAGCTCTGGGGCAGGCTGCCCAGAAAGGCTGTGGAGTCTCTTTCTCTGGAGAGACTCCAAACCTGCCTGGCTGTGATCCTGTGCAACCTGATCTAGGCAAACTTGCTTTAGCTGGGGGGGCTGGACTAGATGACCTCTGGAGGTCCCTTCCAACCCAGAGCATTCTGTGATTCTGTGACCATTCTGCAAAAGCAATTGCATAACTCACATGTAAGCTATGAAAGTGTTTCTTTTTTACTAGACAAGACCAAGAATATGATTTAAGCTTCTATTCCATGACACAAAAACTCCTTGCAGGAACAAACCTACACGTCTAGCTACTAGTAACAAAGCTAAAACCTTCAAATGATTTTTCCCTTGTCATGGCTGAATTCAAGTTTCTTTCTAATGCCTGTTATCCAGACTGTGGTAAAAGGAAAGAAAAACAGGTCTCCAAAGATGACAGTTTAAAAATCACACCTCAAAGATCAACACTTACAATTTCTTTGCACTTTTTCCCCTTGCCTCACAATGTGTCTGTACTCATGAACCAGTTCTTGAACGTCCATACATCTCCTGTAGTAGAGCTCAATCTGTTCCACAGTTTCTTTGTCACGAAGAGGGTTAAAGATCTATCAAAAGGCAAATGATGGATAAATGGCATCTTAAAGCATCTGTCCTTGTCTGTGCTTCGATAGAAAGAACTGTTGTAGGCAAACAACAAAAGGACTGCTGGGGACTGACTTGCTGGAAGGCACTGAAGGGGAAAAGGATTTGGGGGTCCTAGTTGATAGGAGGTTGACCATGAGCCAGCAATGTGCACCTGAGGCCAGAAGGGTCAATGTCATTCTGGGGTGTATTAGAAAGGGCTGTGGCTAGTAGGTTGAGAGAGGTTCTCCTGCCCCTCTACTCTGCCCTGGTGAGGCCACATCTGGAGGACTGTGTTCAGTTCTGGGCCCCCCAGTTCAAGAAGGACATCAAACTGCTTGAGAGAGCCCAGCACAGAGCCACAAAGATGATGAAGGGAATGGAACATCTCTGTTATGAGAAGAAAATGAGGGAGTTGGGGCTGTGCTGTTTGGAGAAGAGGAGATTGAGAGGTGACCTCATCAATGTTTATAAACATGTAAAGGGTGAGTGCCAGGAGGCTGGAGCCAGGCTCTGCTGGGTGATGCCTGATGGCAGGGCAAGGGGCACTGGGTGGAAGCTAAGGCATAGGAAGTTTCATTTAAACATGAAGAGGAATTTTTTCCCTGGGAGGGTGACAGGAGACTGGAAGAGGCTGCCCAGGGAGGTTGTGGAGTCTCCCTCTCTGGAGATATTCAAAACCTGCCTGGATGTGTTCCAGGCAGCCCTGCTCCAACCTCGAGCAGGGAGGTTGGACTGCATGAGCTTTCAAGGTCCCTTCCAGCCCCTGACATTCTGTGATCCTATGTGAAACAGAATTTTTACCACAATCAGCTTATCTGGCACATCATGTTAATATGCCAGGCAACCTCATGCTGGCCACATCAGATTGCGACTTTAAACAGTCATCATCATCCAAGAAACTATGGATGCACTTCCAAAACCTTTCCCACTGATTTCAACAGAACCAGACATTTACCCACTGTGTTCAATGCTGCACCATCAAACACTCTAGGAAACTAAAAATAAGTAGAAGTCTTCTCTTTCAGCATTTGAAGTGGCAATTACCACTCCCAGATTTCAACCGAAAATGCTCATATTTCAGCTGCACATTGCCAGGTACTAATCTGCTTCATCTCAAGTTTATCATTTAGCAAAAGCTTCAGCTAAAAAAGGCCTAAAAACACAGCCACAGCTGACTGCTGATCACTGACCACTTACAAACGCTGCTTTTGGCTTACCTGTTCTGTTTCCAGCACATTCAGACGATAGTACTTCACAGGTCCAAAGAACGCTTCGATACCACTCACATAGCCACTGCCCCCAAGCACAAAGTATCCAGCAGTGTCATCATAGTAAAAATCTTCCCTAAAACTGGAGAACAAGAAAAAAAATGATTAAACTGCCTGTTAAGAAGTACTAGCAAAGAAGAAAAGATCTTTGTATCTCAGGATTTCTGGAACTGACAGCCATAAATTCATTGCCAGCATCTTTTCTCAGCTGCTTACTCTCAGAGTCTACTCTGTCATTTAGTGTGAGAAATCCTAGAGTACATTTAACAAATCCTTTTCCCCACAAACATATTAAATGAGTAGGGGGTTCTTAATTTTCCTGGCCTGCAGGTATCTTGAGTACTGTGTCCAGTTCTGGGCCCCTCAATTCAAGAAGGATGTTGAGATGCTGGAACATGTCCAGAGAAGGGCAACGAAGCTGGTGAGGGGCCTGGAGCACAAATCCTATGAGGAGAGGTTGAGGGAGCTGGGCCTGTTTAGCCTGGAGAAGAGGAGGCTCAGGGGTGATCTTATTACTGTCTACAACTACCTGAAGGGACATTGTAGCCAGATGGGGGGTGGCCTCTTCTCCCAGGCAACCAGCAATAGAACAAGGGGACACAGTCTCAAGTTGTGCCAGGGTAGGTATAGGCTGGATGTTAGGAAGAAGTTCTTCACAGAGAGAGTGATTGGCATTGGAATGGGCTGCCCAGGGAGGTGGTGGAGGCACCGTCCCTGGGGGTCTTCAGGAAAAGACTGGATGAGGCACTTAGTGCCATGGTCTAGTTGATTGGATAGGGCTGGGTGATAGGTTGGACTGGATGATCTTGGAGGTCTCTTCCAACCTGGTTGATTCTATGATTCTATGATCTTCTGGTGTTTGATGCGTCACCATACAGCCTCAAAGAATTCAGCTCCAAGCCTCCCATGCACCTTTCTAAAACTGGCACAGGAAAATGTAAGTTCTCTGTCTCCTAGAGTCACTCTGTCTAAAAATTCACAATTCCTTCTCTGTAACCCAGAGCAAATAAGTTAAAAAAAAACCCACTGAAAGCTGCCACTCAAGTTACTGTCACACAGATTCTATAGAAGAAGTGAGGGGGTGTGGGGAGGTGTTAAAAAAATATCATTGACACAAGAGTCAATCTTAAATTAAGGGTGAAAGAGAACAGTTAAGGGTCAACAATTGAAAAAATAATATTGTTCAGCTGCTCAGAACAAAAGCATTTCTGTCACACATTCTGCTCTCTACCTAAGCAAAGCAAGTGACAATTTCACCAGTGAAATCCTGCCTCTCTCACAGCAACAGCAAACCTTCCCCTGACTGATCCTAATGCCACTGACCTTCCAGTTGGTTTTTAGTGAGAGTTATCAGAGTAGATCAATCACGCAGCAGGTTAACTTAGCTGCCCAACATAATTATTCAGCTCATGTTCAATGTAAGGCATAGCAATGGGCTGCCCAGGGAGGTGGTTGAGTCACTGACCCTGGATGTGTTTAGAAGTCACTTGGATGTGGTGCTGCCTGGGGATATGGTTTAGGGTGAACTTTGTAGAGGAGGGATAATGGTTGGAGCAGCTCTGCTACGAGGGCAAGCTAAGAGAGCTGGGGGTCTTCGGCCTGGAGAAGAGAAGGCTTCAAGAAGACCTTGTAGTAGCCTTCCAGTATCTGAAGGAGGCTACAGGAGGGTCTATTTACAAGGTTTTGTAATGACAGGATGAGGAGTAATAGGTTTAAACTGGCAGAGGGGAGATTTAGACTGGATGTTAGGAAGAAGTTCTTTACAATGAGGGTGAGGAGTCACTGGAACGTGTTGCTCAGGGAGGTTGCTCCCTCCCTGGAGGTGTTCAAGGCCAGGCTGGATGAGGCCTTGAGCAACTTGTTCGAGTCGGAGGCTCATCCTGCCTATGGATGAGCTTTGAGGTCCCTTCCAACCATGCTATGATTCTGTGTTCAATGAAAGGCATTGGAATGGGCTGCCCAGGGAGGTGACCCCAAGGGCCTTTTCCAACCTGAACGTTGCTGTGATTCTGTAAGCCCAGTAATGCAAACTGCTTTGGAGAGCACAGAGTGGAGAAAGACCACACAGACATCTTTAAAATCATTTGGAACTCTGTTCCAAACTTGTGCTCTCCTGCTCCCCATTTTCCTTATCTGAACACTTAAGATCATCCAACAGAGGGGAAAATGCTGCTTACGTAAAAGATTGATGATGATGTACTTGCAGATTCTTCCCAGCAGTGCTTGCTTCTATCTAAAGGAACACAAAACATTACTTATAACAGATTAAATGTTACAAGGTACACCTATTAATCTATTTCAACTCAGGAGTTCAGAAGATGACAGACACAGCAGACACAGGTGGTTGACTAAGTTGATTTTCCAAAGCTGGACGATCTGAACGCCCCTGGACAACTTCTAGGTTTAGATAGCTCTTGTTATACAAGCGTGTACAAGTCACAGTTATTTCTCTCAGCCTCACTTATCGTGGGGTTTGCAGGAGGCACAGGCAAATTAGAGTGATCTCCTGTAATTCAGCAGCACACCAACCTGTCCACCCTTGAAAGAGAGGTCCAGTCGAAACCACTGCCTCAGAGGGAGGCTGAAGCTAGTTTTCACTGCCAGGTCATCTCCTCTCATGAGGTGCATCTGAATATGCACATAACCTGAGAGAGCAACAGAGGAAGAACAAAGAAATAAGCACCACAGAAATGTCAGCAGTGAGAATGGGCTTCTAATGCATTATTGACAGCTACTCTATCTTCCTCATCCCTTCTATCACCAACAGAGATCTCTTGGGCACTTGCCAAGCCACACATCAGCTCACAGGATTCGAGAGAATTGTGCTCCCTGCTTCAGTTACACATCTTGGATACTAAGGCTCAGGCTTCCACATGAAACCAGAGGCACAAACCCACATGTCTGAGGGATAAACACAGTAGTGCCTGATGACAGGACAGGGGACAATGGGTGGAAGCTGAGGCATAGGAAGTTTCATTTAAACACGAGGAGGATTTTTTTTCCCCTGTGAGGGTGACAGAAGACTGGAACAGGCTGCCCAGGCAGGCTGTGAAGACTCCCTCTCTGGAGATATTCAAAACCCACCTGCACGTGTTCGTGTGTGATCTGGTCTAGGTGATCCTGCTCTGCAGAGGGGTTGGACTGGATGAGCTTTGGAGGTCCCTCCCAGCCCTCAACGTTCTATGACTTTATGATTCTAAATATAAGATGTGCCACAGCTGATCTCAAATAACAAAAAGCAGACCTGACTTGCAGCAAACAGCAGGAAGGGATCTACTCAACACTCAACTGCTAGCACATGAGAGTGCAGTGACCAAACACAAGATGACTGTCTTCCACTACCTGAACCTGCAGAAGCTACACCATGGTTTGAACTCTTAAGATCAGAACACTCTGTTAAGATACTATTATATTAAGGTTGGGCTAGATGATCCTTGAGGTCATTTCCAACCTGGTATTCTATGAAGCTATGATAAGCTAGTCTAAGACTAGAATATCTGAGACTGAGAGTAAAACTAGCTCTAAAACCTCTCCAAGTAAATCTCCTATCAAACAGATAACAACCAGATGAGCTATTTTTCCCTGCTTTTCAAAGAGAAGCAACCAGTTTATAACAGAGAGCAACTCTCTAGACTCGTTACAAGACAGAGAAAATGGAAACAGCAAAAATAACAGAAAGAAAAAAAATCAGTTGTGAAACTTGCCAAGAAGGGGGAGGGAAAAAATGATGTCTTATGAGAGAAAGGCAGGTGTGCACTTTTAAAGCTCTACACACTTCCTCTGCAATCTGCCAGCCAGTCCCCAGCTGCCAAATTGCAGTCTCCACCAGAGGCTGACCAGCTGCCCTCTGGCTGGAACACTCCTCTACTGCCAGTGTCACTAGACTTGGGGAGTGCCATCCCTCTTTTTCAGGGGGGGTCAGAAAAACAGACTGCTTCTTGCACACTGCAATACAGGCAGACTTCTGAGTTATTGATTTTCTGAGGCTGTTTCATTTTTTCAAAACATTTCTTGTAGCAGCTATGTAAGAACTGAAAAGAATAGGGGAATAATATGACAACAATCAAAAATGTGGTTCATTAGGAGTGGTTAACCCCAGGGCATGCTCCTGAGCTGGAAAACTCAGGGACCTGGGGCTGCTTAGTCTGGAGAAGAGACGACTGAGAGGGGATTTAAGAAATGTTTCTAAATAACTGAGGGCTGGGGGTCAGGAGAGGGGGGAACAGGCTCTGCTCACCGCTCCCTGCAACAGACAAGGAGCAATGGATGGAAGCTGCAGCACAGGAGGTTCCAGCTCAACATAAGGGGGGACTTTTTGACTGTAAGGGTCCCAGAGCACTGGCACAGACTCCCCAAAGAGGTTGTGGAGTTTCCTTTTCTGGAGCCTTTCAAGGCCTGTCTGGATGTGTTGCTGTGTGACCTGAGCTAGACTGTATGGTCCTGCTCTGGGAGGAAGGTTGGCCTCGATGAGCTCTTTGGGTCCCTTCCAACCCGTAACATCCTGTGAGCCTGTGAACTCATTCTATTCTCCTGACAAAGCAGACACCTACTGCAGTTAACTATGACTAGAGGCTATGCAACTAGTTCTCAGTTTTATCCTATCAATTTAGTAGCTACTCTCCAACTGAAACAAAGTTTTGCAAGAGGTAAGTTTCACAAAACAGGTCTGACTAACAGATCTATAAATGTTATGTATGTTATGCTAAGTATACTTGGAATGAGAGCACACTTGTCTCAAACCTATGAAATAATATGTCTGGTTTGGTTTGCAACAGCAGCTTCATGCTCCTGCACTTGTCCCCAGTTTGCTCAGGTCCAATACGTGCTTCAGGTGGGCACACGTATGGTGATTTTTTGCCATCAGATTATGACATTAATTAGCTTTACTGTTGAAATAGCAGGAAATTAAGATACTTTTCAGTGTTCAAATTTTTGAAATGGAGTAAAAATTTGAGTGCAGGACTTGGTTAACCTTTAGTTGTTGTTTGTTTTTTTCTTTTTGTTACAGACCTAATCACTGAGGGGAAAGCATCCTCTGAGATGCAGGTCTGTAACTTGAGACTGTTTACAAAGGCCTGCAGTGACAGGACAAGGGGCAATGGCTTCAAACTAGAGAGGAGCAGATTTAGATTGGATGTTAGGAACAGATCACAAAAATCACAGAATTATAGAACCAACCAGGTTGGAAGAGACCTCCAAGATCATCCAGTCCAACCTAGCACCCAGCCCTGTCCAGTCAACTAGACCATGGCACTAAGTGCCTCATCCAGTCTTTTCTTGAACACCTCCAGGGATGGTGACTCCACCACCTCCCTGGGCAGCCCATTCCAATGCCAAATCACTCTCTCTGTGAAGAACTTCCTCCTAACATCCAGCCTATCCTTAACTATCACACCGATGGAGCACTGGAACAGGTTGTCCAGGGAGGTGGTTGAGGTCTCATCCCTGGAGATACTCAAGGTGAAGCTCGACAGGGTTCTGGGCAACCTGATCTAGTTGAGGATGTCCCTGTTGACTGCAGGGGAGGTTGGACTGGATGAGCTTTGGAGGTCCCTTCCAGCTTGGACCATTCTGTGATTCTATTCCTGAGCATGTATATACAAAGACTGTATCAGAGCCCTTCTGGAGGGCCAATAATAACCCTTACCTTCCTCATTTAGAAACACAGCAGGAGTACTATACATTTCCTTTGGATCAATAAAATAGAGTATACCACACAGATCCTTTTCACAGTGATGGAGTAAATACAGCCAGATCGAAACAGTGAACCTGCATGAGCAAAAACAAATGAGAAGCCCACTCCTGATCAGAAACCTCCTTAAACAATTTGAAAACATACATTTTGATTTTAATATAGGAGACCTGTTTCACATGTGCAATCTCCAGAACAGAGCACAGAACACCCTTCTGCAATGGAAACCTCCAGACCAGCAGAACTTGAGACTCTTGGGCTTGTGATCTCCTTTTTATTGTGCCCTTTTTGAGGCAACCACATGAGAGCAGAGTAGGGGAACATTATCTGAATTGCTTCCAGAGTGCTGGGTCAGAGCTCCTGCCAGATCCCACATCAACAGGGAACTGAAAACACGACTGAGACAACTTGGAGCCAACCTCTTGCACACAGGCTTCAGCATGAAATCCCCAAATGCATGGTTCTTGTCATCTTGATTGGGGAAGCAGTAAAAACTAAGCTGTGCCGCCTGTGCTAAGTGCCAGCTGTGAAAATGTGCTTGGGAGAAGTGGTTAAACACGAATCCAGGCTCTGGGTAGTACTGAGAGGTACAAAAAGTTGTCACAGAGCTATCACAGCTTAAATAAAGGTGGAGCTTGTGCAAACTCTGGAGCAGTGCAAACTGAAAACCCAAAGACACGACGACACTGTCTGCTTGGAAACTTCTAGACAAAGCTGGCCATGGTATTAAAAGTACAGTACTACAGCATCTAATTTTATGGAGTTGCTCTGTACCACACTAAAACTTCTTCAACGCTCTTAAGAGAGCCTTGCCCAGCTATTTCCTTAACCTTTCTTTCCATATCAGTTAGGGTAATGCTGAATACCTTTGAAAACCACACCTCTGATGTACAAGCCAGATTATTATAACCTCTGATAAAGAAATTCTCTTAGTGACTTCTGGAAGGAGATATTATTTGGGGTTTGTATTTCCATAATGCAGAAAAAAAAGCCAAGTTGCTGAGCATGGAGTACTTTGAGTCTTTCCCCAAACTAAACCAATATATGTCTGAAAGCCTAAGACCACCTCTCCTGCATGAAAAACACCAACACAAGGCTGGTGAAGTTTTCCCACAATAAAGTCTACACCTAAACAGCTAATAACTCCACACCCTCAAGAGATGGTGCATGGGTGAGGTAGAAGGGGTTGTAAATCAGTATCACTTGTATATTGATTGTTATGTCCTACAGGCAAAGACTGTGCTTCCAGAAATGGAGCTTGTGCTTACATATCACCCTCATCATCTTTCATCTCTGGCAACACAGCAAACTTAAATGCCCCAGTCTCCATTTAATCCTTGATTGCCAATCTGAGCACATTTTTGGGACAGAGTTTGGGACAATGCTGACTCTTTTCATATCCCCCATTGCTGCAGAAAGCCCTGCAGGGTGAGCAGTCCCTCACAGCCCCAGCCTATCCTTGCTGCAGGCTGTCCACTGGTAGCTACCTCAAATCACAGTTATCTGTCTCCACTCCTCCTCCTTTATAGATCCCTGAATTAAGTGAAATGAGTGACTGCAGTTAGATTCATCTGCTCCTGCTGACCTTTAGGTCCAGCAGGGAGCCACTGTTCACACACAGAGAGCTGGAGCAAAACTCTCTTCCTCTTCTCAACAGAGCTACCTCAGGCTGTCACACAGCCACAGCACACAGGCAATGCTTTGTGTTAAACACTGGAGACACCACCCAAAAGCAAGAGAGGGTGGAACTGTGTGGGGCACCCTAAAGCTGCATAATTCATGTGATAAATTCTCAACCAGAGCTTGAGCACCCCAGTACTAGCTGCAGAATGCAAGCGTGCTGGTGAGCAATGGGCTGTGCAAACCAGGCTGCTACCTATCCTGAAGAGGCCACAAGCTAAAAATTGCTCTGTCCAAATGACTTCAGAGCTGTAGCTTGAGGGCTGGCGATCTGCATACAACCTGTGCTATCTGGCAAGTCTTCTTTGGCACTCTTACTGTGGTCACAAGCCAAACACGAACCAGCAAGCCAGCTCCAGCTCCTGTGATCATTTCCTATTTCTGTAATAATGTTGTCAGGATGACAGCATCTGGTGGAAGTGAGATGCATTTATCTATTTTTTTTCCCCTCTCAAATGGCAAAATACAACAGAAAAAATGTGACAGTTCTGGGAAAGAGGAGTAAAGAGAAGTGATCTTCCCAGAGTGATTCCTCTGTAAATGAAGAGTGTGCAGGGGTTAGGTGCTTTTATTCCTGTCCAATTAGGAGAGTATGTACAGGGGTGGTGAAAGGAAAACAGTGTAAGCTCAAGATGGAAAACATACCTAGGCAGAAGAATCTATCACTAAGGGCTTGACAGCTGCAAAATAAACTAGAGAGTGAATTTACAGTGCACAACTTGCTCCACCCTGTTGACCCTTGCAAGAAACTCTACTCTGCACTTGTCTATTATGTGCAAAATGCAAACCTCTTTGTAATGTAAAAAACCCCAAGGTAGTCATGAGGCAGCAGTCTGGTCAGGACAGCACATAACAGCTACCTTTTCCTCCTAACTGCACCCAGCCAGCTCGGTTACACCTCTTGTCAGTATCACCTATACAGCACTGCACTAACACATACTAGAAGTATCTTCCTGAGGTCCAGCTTAATCCTCTTCAAAACTGAACAGAAGGAATTGTTAACTCATTTCCTTCTGAGCCTTTCCTCATGTTAAAGGCAGTGCTGATTTAATGTGTAGTGTACCCCAACAGCTGAAGTACGTCCTGTGGCCACTGACAATCAATTACAACTCATTTCAATCATTTGCCCATACTTACATGGGATAATCAATTTGATGTTGTCGGACTGTCTCAAGTTCTCTGTTTTCAAACTGTTCAAATTTCTTCACTATTCCTGTTTTGTCCCCACTGGAAGCATATATGAAGTCGAGAATCTGGACGTCATCTGCAAAACACAATCCTTCTTAATCTGCCAGGCAACAAGTACGGATAACTAAATCATTAGCTCACACACATCCAACCAAACATTGGAATCACACAACAGATTAAGAATTACCAGAAATCTTCAGTAAATCCTTAAACACAAGTTCACTTTGCTGCTACAAACCACATCACAATCTGGGATTGAACAAGCCACAGAAAGAGAAGTGGAGTCCATTTGCAGCTGCTGTTAAAAGCAGGGAAAAGAACATTTAAATCTAAGCCACTTAAAGAACCGCTTAGTAAGGAAGAAATCATCTGTATTAGTCACTTAAATCTCATCCTGCCTTTGCTTATGTCTACAGGACGTCACTTCACAGCTCTTGGACTTGCTCTTCCTTTTCAGCTCTCCAGCTGGTACTTACGTATCCAAGGTTTGCCAAGTAAACCATTCTGTGTAACACTGCTTTTTAACAGCTCACTAAAGATGTCATTTGTGTCCCATTAGCATCTCTGGGGAAAAAATACATGACTTCCACCTACCACTCTCATGAGGGCACTGAGGTATCCTGTTGGCCTGAAGCATCCACAAATAGTCAGCACCCCACTGGAGACAAACTTTGTGGTCCTTATAGGGGCGTTCAAAAGGCGGAACCGCTTCTAAGAAAGTGTAGTTCTTGGCCACTGCATCTTGGTAGTCTTCCTTCTGCTCAACACCAAAGCTGCCAACTGATTTGTGACTAATCCACGCATATAGTATCACACTGTGCACTATTACTGAGTTTCTGATGATATAATCATCTCTGTAAACCATGATGCTTGGAAATTTCAAATGTACTTGTCGAGTTCTGCTAACGTGAAGGTTCTTCTCATCCTCCCATCTCCTTCTATACACTGGTACACCAGTCCTGAACTCAGAGGAAGCCACTGCTTCCAAGGTAATGATACAAGGCTTAGAACACAAATACCGAACTGAAACCTCAGAATTGTTAAGCACTTTCTTCTCTAAAATGTTTAAATGAATGAAGTCCACATAGTCCACGTTTTGTTCTGTCTGGGGAGCGACAGCTGTGGTCCGTAACGTCTCCTTCCCGAAGCACAGCACAAAATTCTGGAAGAAAAACCCAAACCCCAAACATGTTAACCAGAGAAGCTGAGTTCAGTGATCAGTAACACTGCTGCAAGTGGAGCAGCAGATTGCACAAACAGAAGGCTTGGATTTTATCAGAATAGATCTACTTAAACTAGATGAGGATCCTCCTGCTGACTGCAGAGGGGGTTGGACTAGATAACCTTCAGAGGTCTCTTCCAACTCAGACCATTCTGTGACCCTGTGATTCACAGAATGGTTTGGGTTGGAAGGGACCTTAAAGGTCATCTAGTTTCAATCCCCCTGCCATGGGCAGGGGCACCTCCCACTAGATCATGTTGCTTGAGGCCTCATCCAACCTGGCCTTGAACACCTCCAGGCAAGAGGCATCCACCACCTCCCTGGGCAACCTGTTTCAGTGTCCCACGAACAATGTCTCTCCTCCTAACCTCCAGTCCGAATCTACCCTCCTCAAGCTTAAATCCATTCCCTCTTGTCCTAAAAGACACTATACTCAAAACTCCAAAATACTAGAACTCTCTCACACAGCAATTAGATGTGAATTCCTGGAGAGCTACCATGAAGGTTTTCATGGTAACAGCTCTCCTACACACAGTTCTCAAGGTTACACATGCTTCTCCAAACAAACTCTATTTACAGGGTGTATCCTTTGGCCCCTCCTGCAAATAGAATCTGGTTTGAGATACTGACTTACACGCCATGCTCCTGACATAAACTCCAAGGACCAGGTCTAAAGAACAGAGTGAAAAGCAGCAGCATTTTCTTACCTCTCCTGCAGCCATCTGAAGGGCAGAAGAACACTGAAGGCAGCTCACAATGGTTTCTTTAGAATGAATTCATGTTCACAAAACGTTTAGGACTAGGGGGAAGGGAGCAAAACCAGAAGTGGGTAGATTCAGACTGGATGTTGGGAAGAAGTTTTGCACAGTGAGGGTGGTGAGACACTGGAACAGGTTGCCCAAGGAGGTGGGGGAAGCCTCATCCCTGAAGGGTTTTAAAGCCAGGCTGGACGGGACTCTGAGCAACCCAGTAGTGGGAGATGTCCCCGCCCACGGCACGGAGGGGGCTGGAACTGGATGATCTTTGAGGTCACTTCCAACCCTGTCAATTTTGTGATTTTGTTATTACTGGAATGGTCCTATCTTGAAGATGGAGTTACAAACCTGGGCAGCAAGACCAGAGGGCAGCATTTGCTCAGCTTTTGCTCTCCACAGCTATGCACATTATAATACACTTTGAGAGTGAGTGCCTGGATGTGTACCAGGATTATTCTACGTGCTCAAGTTCTTGTATCCAAGGCTTCAAACAGCTTCTTTTCTTTCTGCTCTGCAATCAGTGCCCAGCTTGATGCACTGCCAAGGATACTGAGGATTACTCATCCCAGAAAGCAAGCCACCAGTGTGGCACTTCTCCCAGGTCCCCTGGCTCCTCTGAAATATTCAGAGCTGTCACTTAGGATGACCAGGGAAGCTGGTTGTGAGGACCGCTTGAAATGAGAAACGTCTGGGGTGACTTTTACCTTTGCTAAGCTTTGCTAAATTGAACTGAAATTTATCTTGCACGTCTACCTTGGACTAATGGCCTTTCCACTGTGATTCTCAAAACGTTTAAAAGCTTTGGCCGAGTCTTTAGAACATTTTTAACCACCACAACTACATGCTGTGTGCCTGGAGGACAGGACCTTGTCCACAATCCAAATATGGGGATAAATAAAACCCCTGATGATAAGCTGCTTCACTTTTTAGCTCTAAAGAATATGCTGACACTCCTCCAGAGCTCCACTGAAAAGCAGCCAAACGGCAAAACATCAAGCCAGCAACACCTGTGAAGGTGTAAATGTTAGGAAACTACTAGAAACAGTTCTTAGTGGAGTAAGATCCCAGCATGGCTCTCCCCAAGTCCACCCCTGCAGAAACTCCACAAGCTGCACCCGTTTGTACAGCTTGAAGATAACCACAGCCCTTCACCTGTGCCACGTCATGCTAGATTTAAAGATGTGTGAAAAGGGGACACGGCAGGTAAAGGTGATCTGCTCCCGGGCTGCATCAATATGGTACAGGTACACAAAGGCTTTAGCCGGAGTTCGTGTTTAGCAGCATGAAAGAGGGAAAAGCAGCTCAGCAGATACTCCTCGGATGGTGCTGCTTCCATACGCCAGCGCAGCACCCTTCTCATGAGTGTATCTACAGCAGATGTCAAAGGCTGCCCCTTTCTTACAGAGCCAGACATCAGCCCTCGCCTAGGATAGAAAGCTTCTTAACACTTTGCTGTAACGACCGGCCGTTCCCCAGCTCGATAAGGCAGCGTTAAATTAGCCCCCGGGGGCCGGAGAATGGAGTGCACCATCCGGACACACGCTCCGGCACCTGAGTGAATGCTTTGTCCCTCCCGATAACCTGCTTGCAACCTGCAGCCACGCACCGGCCCGGCCGAGCGCGGATCGGCGCCGAGGAGGAGCGGGGTGCCGGGCAGTCACGCCTGCGGAGCTCGGTGCCCACTTGGGTGCCGCTGCCTGGCCCGGGCCCTCGCCGCGGCCACCATCTTCCACCGCCACGGCGGCGGAGGGCAGAACCGGGGACCGGAACGAGGCCGACCACCACTCACCGTGAGAAGCAGAAGGAGCAAAGGGCAACGGCGGGGCACGGCGTGGGGCTCAGCCGGCAGCCGCATCCTGCTGCGGAGGTTGCGGCGGCGCTGCCCAGCGCGACCAGGACTGCGCCGCCGGCCCCGCCGACGAGGATGCGGCAGATCCGGCTTCCTGGAGGAGGGGCCGCTCGCAGAGCCGAGCCGCGCCCGAGCCCGCACCGCCCCGCAGGTGCGGAGGGGAGCGGAGAGGCCAGGCCACACCCGGTGACACCCAGCGGGCTGCCGAGCCTCCCGGCCGCGCTGTAAGGCAGCCCAAAGTCCCCCGCGCACCCCTAGTACAATAGGCAGCGGGCAGCGGCGGGACACTGGCGGAAGGCCGCGTCCTCGCTCCCGGGAGCAGCGTGTTCGGGGGCTCCGCGGAGGTTCCTCCTGGTTTTGTCCCCACCCTCACGCCTTGCCTCTGCGCTGCCAGCGCGACCCCCGCCCAGGACAGCCCCCCGATCCGATCCCGCCGGTGGACAACGTGCTGCCGCGGGGCGGCTTTCGAGCGCTCAGGCAGGGCTCGCAGTTGCAGTGCTGCCCGGGAAACGCCACCGTTCGCCTGCTCGGGCATGACCCAAGGGCGCACGGCGGTTGTGTTTACGGTACGATCTCCGCCTCACCGGGGATGTGGCGCACCGGCACTGCTTTGTACCCCGCCGGCCCGCGTGGAGGCGCTGCCCGCCGCGGGGCCAGGCTGGAGGCGGCGGAGTCCGCAGTTGCGCTCCGCTTCCGTTGCGCCCCGGAATGAGAGCGCACGGAGCTTCCGGGTGGCGGCACCCGGCGGGGATGGCGAGGTTGCTCCGCACCGTCGGTATCTTCGGTGGCTTCGTGGTTGTGGTCGCGGCAGCCTTTTACCCAATTTACTTCCGGCCGCTGCTGCTGCCGGAGGAGTACAGTGAGTCCCTGGGCGGGGGGAGGGAGCAGGCCAGGGATCGGCGGGGAGCGGGACTGTGTCCTGGCGGGGAGAGCCCGTGCTGGCGGTGTGCTGGGGGCTGCCGCCGGGTCAGTAACTCCCGAGAGACTTTCTGCTCGCCTGAGAGATGTTTTTTTTTAGCAATCAACTCGTAGTGCTCTCCGTATCAGTTACTTGCCAGCGTGTGGTTAAGAACGCCCTTTAGCTGTCTTCTGGAGCAATTAAGAGGATTGAGATGGACGTTTGTGATGCGAGGGCTGGATGCCCTCTGCTGAGAGGACAGGCTGAGAGAGTTGGGATTGTTCAGCCTGCAGAAGAGGAGGCTCCAGGGAGACCTTCTTGTGACTTTTCAGTACTTAAAGAGGTCAGTGTAGCAGGGCCTGTTGCGGTATAAGAGGTGATGGTTTTAAATTGAAAGAAGGTACATTCAGACTAGATAGACGAAATCTTTTGTGATGAGGATGGCGACACCCTTACCCAGATTGCCCAGAGAGTTTGCCCCATCCCTCGAATCATTCCAGATCAGATTGGGGGTCCGAGCAAGCTGCTGTAGTTGCAGATGCTACTGCTGACTGCAGGGATGCTGAGCTTTTTGACCTTGAAAGGTCCCTTTCCACCCAAACTGTTCTCTGATTCGAAGGGAGCACTTGGAGTTACGTTTTCCATCTGCAGTTGAAAAGTTGAACTTAAAATGTGATAATAAAATTCTTACGTCAGTTGTAATCGTTTGCTAGAGCTGCCGGATTTTGTCTGTAACCGGCTGCTGAGAAAAACGCCACTTTCCTGCCAGAAACAAAGAAAACTTGCTAAAGCTCCGCAGTTTACTCTCTAACCAGGAGTCTGTGGAGCACTGGAGGGTAGGTGAGCATCGGGTGCGACGCCTCGCAGGCTCCGGGCGGAGGCTCCCTGCTGCGGCAGCGGTAGAGGTAGAGGGAGCACTCGACACTCCGAACTACCGCCGGGGGAAGCCCCGAGTTCAGCTGTAACCAGCCTCGTTCCCTTGCTTTAACTTTTATAATGTTAAAAGCAAGCTGTTGGCGAGGGGCTGAAGATGTGTGCGGTTAAACTGCTGAGACAGCTGGAGAAGGCTTTAGAAGAGGAAAAGGGTGACACAGATACTGATCTCTGAGATACGTCAGCCTTGCATCGAAGCCAAAGTAAAATTTAACTTAGAAGCAATTTTTTATTTAAGGGAACTGTGTTTTTTAACCTGGAAATTTCTCAACAGGTTTTTCTACCCCGTGTTCCTATTTTTTTTTTTTTTAAATCCTGTTCTTAACTCGTTTTTGCTTATGGTGCACCTTCCAAAAATAGAACATTTGAAATGTGATTCAGCAGCAGGGGAAGGACACAACTAGTGGACAAGTTCCTCTTTTCTACATATTAGTTGTATGAGCAAATATTCCCTAGCAGGTTAGGGATTTTTGAAATCTTCATTTAGCACCTGAAATGTGTGATGCACAGTTAACAAGTCTGAAACTTGCCATTTAATACCTGATTCCAAACTGTACTTACTGCTTGTGGCTCAAACCCTCCTTTGACCTCATCTCTATTAATTTCCTCTGTTCTTTTGTTGACACTCACTGCTGTAGCATGAGAGAAGATGAAGCATTCATTATCATAATACTCTAGACAAGAAGGTTCAATTTCGCAGTTGTACCTTAGTGGGAATGTTTTAACCTTTGGGGTACAAAGGATTTGTTTTTTCAGAGTACAGTGTAGTAAACTATATGCCAACTGGCACAGAAGCTCACGTGCCCATGGCTTGAGCTGTGGGTGAATACTCAGTGTTCCTGCATTTTGGGACGCTGGGTCTGAAGTTGGATGTTTTGATTTTGTAGATGCTGTCATGAGATCGACTTGTGATAAGGTGCAAGGTCTTTCAGGGCTTGCAGATGGAGATCACTGATTCTGGAAAGAATAAATCATAGAATCATCAAATTATTTGGGTTGGAAAGGGCCTTAACGATCATCTAGTTCCAACCCCCCTGCCATAGGCAGAGACATCTACTAAAACAAATTTACTCAAGGCCCCATTCAGCCTGCCTTTGGACACTCTGGGGTTGGAGCCTCCACAGTTTTTCTGGGCAAGCTGTTTTCAGTGCCTTACCACCCTCCTGGGGTGGTCTCTGATCTAAATCCTCCTGGGGTGGTCTCTGATCTAAATCCAGCTTCCAAACCTCGAGGAGAGTTTTATGCTGAGTACATGGGGGACAGCTCATGAAAGTACCAGTCACAGCTTAAGCAGCAGGATCGTGGCAGGTACCTTGGCATCTTTTATTGAAGAAGAATCATTACTTAAGATGATTATCTTATTGTTTGTAATTTCTCAAGCCAGTCTGGCTGTTTGATTCTCAGTGAAGTGTGAATACAACATTCAGATTGTGTAGGTGGATGCTCGCCAGTTTTACTGGGTAGCACCCAGAATGAGTAACATTTTCAGTGTTGTTTTCTTGGGTTCAGCCAAGACGTCTGGTATTTCCTTTGGGTTTGTTTTCTTTTTGAGTAGTGTCCTTTTGGTTCTGTTTTCCAGAGAAGGAACAGAGAATAAACCGAGCTGGTATTGTTCAAGAGGATATTCAGCCTGCAGGTATACTTGATTCATGTGTTTGCATTGACTGGTTCAAAGCCCTTCTTGAAGTATGACCTGAATATTTATATGGATTTAAATAATACAGTGAAGAATATATTCAAAGAATACATATCTAATAAACTTAGCATGAAATTTTTGGGTTTTTTTCAGGCTAGTTCTTCACTTGAAATGTATGGATGTATTGGAACTTGGTTTAAATTGACTTAACTGGCCAAATAAATTGCAGGTATCCTCATACGTTTGTAAATAGGTGCCAATTTCCACACCAGAAATCACAGGATCATGGGATGTTAGGGGTTGGAAGGATGCTCCAGAGATCATTGAGTCCAACCCCCCTGCTAGACCAGGACCATAATCTAGTGCAGGTCACACAGGAAGGCATCCAGACAGGTCTTGAAAGTCTCCAGAGAAAGAGACTCCACAACCTCTCTGAAGAGCCTCTTCCAGTGCTTTGTGACCCTTACAGTAAAGAAGTTCCTCCTCATGTTGAGGTGGAGCTTGCTGTGCTGTAGTTTATATCCGTTGCTCTTGTCCAGCTTCTGAACCAGCAAACAGGACCCATGGGCAGGCTGAGCTCCAGCTGTTAAGAGGGCCCAGTTGTAACCTGCTTTTGTGGAACAGTTTCACAGCTCAGCTAAATGCAATTTATCAGCACTTTGTCAGTACCTTCCAGCCTCATGGACAGAGGCAGAAATCCACTACGCAGAGTTTGGAATGCAGCACTAAAAGCTTTTTGATCCTTGTTGTTGCCAGTAGAAGGCATAGAAGAGCATATAAGGGGATCAAAACGAGAGTGTGGCAGGCTCATCCTTGGCAGTGTGTTGTCTCATAGGTAATGGATCTGGCTGTTCATTATGCAAGGCTGGCACTTCTTGTTTGAAGACATGGGAGTGCTTGTCTTACTTAAACAGTTCAGATCTGAGTGTGCTAGAAGGTTGTGGATTCCTGTCTGTAGAAAAGCCTAACATCAGCAGCAGGAGGAAACCAGATGGGATTAATGCCATGTCCTTACTACACATTCCAATTAAATCATCAGTGCAGGACCTACTTTCCAGGAAAGTGGTGAAATGCTGAAGAGCACCAGGGAGAGTATTATGAAACAGAAGCCTGGTAAACCTGCCTCATTTTTTTTTAATCATTAAACATTAAAGAGGGTTGGACTGGCTCATTTATCCAAGGTGCAGGTACTTGAGGACCACTTCCTCTCAGTATAACCTTTTCATTTAAATTCAGCTGCTGACAAGAAGTTACACAATCCAGTTGCTGCAAGTGAAATCTAGATAACTTCAAATGCAAGGTGCAGTTCTAGGTGGTTGTGAGGAGAACACCTCACCTGTGGCTGTGATAGATTTTTCCCTCATCTGAAGCTTAAGATGAAGGTGAGATACCACAGATACCATAGGTGCCATAGATTTATGGGTTGGAAGGGACCCTCAGTGGTCATCATGTCCAACACCCTTGCAGTCAGCAGGGATATCTCCACCTAGAGCAGGCTGCCCAAGGCCATACAGTACTAAAGCTAGTGCTGAAACTTCTCCATGTGTTGGCTCTGGTCTCCAGCAGCATCCAGCACTGTGGTCCAGTCCCACCTCCAGGCCCTCACTCTGCCTTTCTAAATTTGTTTTGCAAACTTATGCAGAGTTGTGAGTTTGGTGCAGAAATTGTTAGCTTCTTTAATTGTTCTGTACACAGAGTTGGAGTAGCAGGCCAGTTTTTCATGTGTTTGGCTTATTTCTCTCCTCAGACAGTCTGGTTCTGAACTGCTGGTGTTCTCATATCTGATTTGTAGGGTTAAAAGTGTGGTCTGATCCATTTGGAAGAAAGTGATGTTGGTGACTGGTTTCATTGGAAGGCAAAACTGAAGATGGAATCTTCAGCTGTTTCTTCGTTCACTGAAGTGTGTCTTTGGGTGTGGCTGGAGGAGAATTCTGAACACGCTCTGTGGGCACATGAGGAGCAGCAAAGGTTGCAGGCTGGAATCCCAAGAGATAAAAGCATGCTCGTTTTGAACAGGGGCTGCTGGAGTGTAGTGCACTGACTGTTAGAGAGCTGAATGATTCCTGAGTTTAGAAGTCAAATCGTAATTCCCGTGAGAAAAGGGATGATAAATTATTCTATTTTTGGTTTGGGGTTTTCTTTGTTAATCTGTAAACATTTGTAGAATAAATCATGCACAGAATAAATTATGCAGACCACTGCAGTTTCCTCCCAAGTTTGAGAATTATTTCATCTGGTTTTATTGTGAAAATATGATGAGTATATACTGGAGAGATCAATGCCAGGAGTGTTAGTTTGTACATTAACATTTCTCCCTTTTAAACCAACATGAAATGAACTTGCTTTATCTGATTTGCAAGTCGGTGTTGCAGGTTTACCCTGCCACAGGCCCATTCACCCAGCTGCCCTGAGTGCCCCTCAGCTGCTACGGTATCCCTCTCCCCTGACCTCCAGACCTGTCCTTCTGCACCACTCAACCCTTGCCCTGCAGCCAGCCCTTCCTCACTCAACCCCACACATCCTACCTCAGGAGTGGGACAGCTCTGACACCTGCTTTGACACTGTGGGGGATGCAGACATGCTTGCTGTAGCATACACCTGTAACTTTTAGGATAATTTAAGGTGATGGCAGGAGCTACTTTCTGGAGGTTAACATGTCTGGCTAATGCTAAAGCAGGGTGCCACAGTCCTTCACCCCAGTCCTATTCTGGCTGCTCGCAGCTTTGCTGCTGGACAAGCTCTGGTAATGGCACAGGCTGACCAAGATGCTGGTCTCTGCACAGTGACCAAGACCCTGCTTGATCTTTAGACTGTCTCAGCTCCATGGTTGGTGAAATGAGAGGTGTGGTGCTGCCAGGTCACCACTAAGCTGTGTCACTCAGCATCATACCTACAAGACTCTGAAATCCCTGCAATGATAGAGACTTCATTGTGGCTCTGGGCAGCCTGGTTTGAGGCTTGACAGGCCTTTTGGGGAAGAAATTCTTCCTCATGTCCACCCTAAACTTCCCCTGGGGCAAGTTGAGGCCATTTTTTGTCCGATCACTTGTTCCTTGGGAGAAGAGACTAACCCACACCACACTACAACCTTCCAGCAAGAAGGTTTCCTCTCTGCCTCCTCTCCAGGCTGAACAACCCCCATTCCCTGAGCTGTTCTCACAAGACTTGTGCTCTAGATCTTTCACCACCATCACCGCCTTTCTTTGGACACGCTTCAGCACCTCAGTGTCCTCTTTGGGATATGAGGCCAAACACATCCCAGTCCTTTGTACATCAAA
Organism: Pogoniulus pusillus; assembly: GCF_015220805.1. Classification (NCBI taxonomy): domain Eukaryota; kingdom Metazoa; phylum Chordata; class Aves; order Piciformes; family Lybiidae; genus Pogoniulus; species Pogoniulus pusillus. The sequence goes on along the minus strand of NC_087274.1, from coordinate 18,197,874 downwards.
GTGAAGCCACCGACCTGGCGGGCAGCAGATCCAGCAGCACCTGCACACTAGAGAGACACCCAGGCCACCGGCTGTGCCTGCCTGCGCAAATCTCCTTCCCGGCCCGTTGGAGCAGCTCCTGAGCTGCAGGGTAACGGGGAGACAGGAGCTGTGCCCCACCGTGTGCCCGGCCCTAGGCGCCAGACCGGCCACGGCGTCTGCACGCTCCCCGGGGTGCGTGCTGCCCGGAGCCGCTGAGCGGCCCGGCCCGGGCCCCTCCCCGGCTCGGAGAACCTCTGCCCGGCTTCGCGGAGCCGTGCTGGGTGCCCGTGGGACCGGGGACATGCTGCTCGGGGCATTGCAGCCATCGCACGTCCCGGGGAACCTGGATCGGACAGGTCGCTGCCGGTACCGGAGCTGCAGGCTCGACTCGGCACACTGCCGCCAGGCTCCACCGGGGCACCCCCTGACCCCGCCCACCTCCACTGCGGCCCCGCCCCCGCCGACTCCGCCCCGGTACCGGCGAGCCCGCGCGGCTCCGCCTCGGCGTGCCCCGCGCCCGCCGCTCCGCGCCCGCCGCTCCCGGACCCGCGCCACCGCCAAGTACCAGGTACCGGGCGGGCTGGGGGAACGGGGCCGCGGTCGGCCAGGGGAACAGAGCGGGGCGGGGCGGCAGCCGGACCGGGCTCTGCGGGCAGCGGCCCTGCGGCGACCGGTCGCCGCACCGGCAGAGCCGCGATGGCACCCGGGCCGGGACCCGCGACGGTGCGGTCAGGGCGAGGGGAAGAACTTGGGGCCGGGAACCGTGGAGCTTACTGAAACCTCGAAACGAAGGGACGGCAGCAGGGCGGGGACCCCGGGGGTGCCGAGGTGGTTCGAGCACCCGCGACGGGATGCGCAGAGACCGACGGGGTCGGGGCAAGGAACAGGGCTGGGGGCGACGGGGGAAGTCGGCGGTACCTCTTGCCTCCCACCGCCGGTGCGTGATGCTGGGGTTCGGGTGACATCGGCCGCTCCAGCGCCTGGTGGTGCCGCGGGTCACGGCGCTCCCCGGTGCCCCGCAGCGGGCAGGAGCTGCCCGGGGAAGAGCGAGAGGCACAGGGTCGGTGGCACCCCGCACCCAGCACTGTATGCCAGGCACCCTACACTGGGTACCCAGTACCCTAGGCTGTGTACCCTGCACCGAGTTGGCTGGTGGCACCCCACAGTGATCATCCTGCACCAGGCATCCTGCACTGAGCGCTCCACACAGCGGTGGCTGGCCAGTGGCACCCCCACACCAAGCACCCTAATGCCGGGCACTCTATGCTTGGCACCCTGCTCTGAAGTGGCCAGTGGCACCCTGCAGCCATCAAGCCACTGGCTGCCATGACAGGGTCCCCGGGGCACACAGCCATGCTGGAGGCAGTGGCGTGTGTGGCTGAAGCAGATAAATCTGTGCTGAGAGCTGCTTCGTTAGAGGGGCCAAAGACCCCCAAGGACCGAGTCTTGTGCCGCAGCCCTACTGCCCACCGTGCCACCGTGGCCCATGGCACCTTTGCATGCCGAGCAGCTCCGGGTGGAAGATGCAGAGTATCGGCGGTCCAGGAGCCGCCAGCCTCGCTGCCAGGCAGAACTCTGCTCACTCTTGCCGGGAGACGCGTCCATCTGCGGGGCTGTGTGAGGCTGACACATGCACACGCGTGATCCCAGGGATGTCACTTTCTGTACCGCACGCCGTGGTGACGCCGGCCAAGGGAACGGCTGCTGGCGCTGGAGGGATTCAGCCCACGTTGCTCCCAGCAGCTCCCAGCGCCGTGCTCTGCGTTCAAGGCCTTTGTGTCTGCCGGTGGGGCTCTGGCAGCTGCTGAGACAGGAGCAGAGACGGGCACAGCCCCGGCTGCTCCCTGGGAAAGAGGACGGTGCCTCTCTCCGGGCTGCTCCGGTCCATGGGAGCACACCAAGCCCCAGTTACAGCTGCAGCTAGCTCTGCCACAGGGATGTTGGGAGAGCCTGGAGAATAGGTCTCCATGGTTCCCTTTCTATGTTCAGACCACGAGGTGGACACGTATGAGTAGTCACCGGGACCCGGGCTTTGCCAGCATGTGCCCACTTGGGGATGGCGGGGGTTGACTAGATTGCCAGCCTGCTCTCAGAGGCACAGAGCTCTCTAGGGGGCACAGAGCATTCCATCTTAGCTTGCAGCTCCTGGCAGCCTCCACACCCAGCACCTCCCAGGGATCACAGCAGTGAGCCCCTTGGGACAGTTGTGGAGACAGGGGGCACTGGGATGTCCGGCTTCGCTCCCTCCCTGCTGGTGCTGCCCAAGGATTGCGGCTACAGAGCCGCGGGAAGTGGCTCCCAGGCAGAGCCGGGCTGAGGCTGGCACTCTCCATCGCTTCCCAGCTTTCTCCGTCTGCGGGAAGGGTTCAGTCCTAGTGTGCTTGGAGGAGTAGCTGTAGCCGCGGCAGGTCCTCTAAGGCTGAGGTTACCTTCCTTGTGAGTTAGAATTATTTAATAGCACAGCAGCGTCCAAGAGGCCACAAATGATGAGCAGATCGATCTGTTCCCATCCGTAGTATCGACACCACCTCAACCCTAACCAGCACGTTTGGACAGGGGCTGTCTTGCTGTTCACAAAGATGGTCCTCATGGTCCTAGGTCTTTGGTGGGTGCAGAAACCGAGGCACACAGCGAAGAAAGACAGTTGTTAATTCCTCAATTCCCCTGGCAGCCAGTGTTGTCTAAAGCGCATGAAGATAAAGGGGCGGGAGGGGGGTGGAGTGGGGGGTGGTGTGACTGCTACATAGCTTTGGAAATCCACTTAAAGGCAGGAATTGGTATTCTGAAACCACATTCTCCCTCTCCGTGCTGGGAGACTGCAGCCGCAGCAGCCTCCAGTGCTGGTGCCAGGACTGCAGCTGGTACTGGTGGGATGGGGGGCTGCCCCATGGCAGGGTATGGGGCTGCCAGGGAAGCTGTGCCTAGGGCTGAGCCTGGGAGCCTGGATGGGCACATTCAGGGCGACTGGGGCAGTGCTGCTCCCTCTGTGGACTGCTGAGTGGTGAAGCCTTTCTAGTTTTCTTCAGAAATGAGCTCTGAGCACAGCTTGTGGCTTTCCACTGTGATTTCTGGCATGTGAAGGAGCACACAAAGTCCCAGCCTGCCAGGGCTCCCCAGCCCAGCCAGCTGCTCTGATCACTCCTGATGGGTGCCTGAGAAGGCGGAATGCTCCTCTCAGGAGAGCACAGAGTGTGGGAGCTCTCATGGTGACCCATGTCTTCTGTGGCAAAAAGCCTTTGCAACTGTCCTCCTTCCCTTGTCCTGTAGTCACTGCAGGAACAGCCCACGCCAGAGGTGCTGACAGACTCAGGCCATATCTCTGCATCAAGCATTTCTCATGTCCATACAGCCATACATGGCATCTCCGGAATTCAGAGCAACACAACATGGCCCACACCACATTCACTGGGAGGGAAGCATCCAGCAGGGTGTTTCTCTTCCCTCCGGTGGTGGTCTCTTCTGTAGCACCTGGGAATGGTGCTGAGCCATGGTGCCCAGCTGCAGGCTGCCACAGACGCTGCCATGGAATGGCTGAGGGAAGCCTCGGGACAAGAAACAACCTCCTCCTGACCTTACCCCATTCCAAAGCAGGCTGTCTGTCTCAGTTTGCCTGTGTTACTCTGGG